>NC_142157.1:5842500-6442500 GCF_024610735.1 Ursus americanus | reverse complement strand
ATTTACTTATTCACCTGTTGAGGAACATTGCAATTGTTCCAGTGTGAGATTATTACAAATAAAGTTGCCAGGAACATTTGTGTATAAATCAACGTCTGACATATTTTCATTTCTAGAAGAATGGCTGGATCATATAGTAAGTATATCTTTAACTTTTTAAGAAATTGACAATTTTTTTTTAATATTTTATTTATTTATTTGACAGAGATAGAGACAGCCAGCGAGAGAGGGAACACAAGCAGGGGGAGTGGGAGAGGAAGAAGCAGGCTCATAGCAGAGGAGCCTGATGTGGGGCTCGATCCCATAACGCCGGGATCACGCCCTGAGCCGAAGGCAGATGCACAACCGCTGTGCCACCCAGGCGCCCCATGAAATTGACAATTTTTTCCAAAGGGATATGCACCTACATTCTCACCTGCAGAATGTGAGAGTTCCAACGTTGGGCCAGCGTTGGTATCATCAGTCTTTCTCATTTTGGACATTCTAATCAGTGTGAAGTGATATGTCACTGTGGTTTTAATTTGCATTTCCCTGTGCTCAGTGTATTTCCATGAGCTTATATACCACCCATATATCTCCTTTGTTGAAATGTCTATTCACATCTTTTCTTCATTTTGTTTTTGGCTCTTTATCTTCTTATCATTGAATCTTGAAACTTCTTTTTATATTCCAATAGAAGCCTCCAGGCTGATAAGTGATTTACAGATATTTTCCCCCATCAATGGCCTTTTCATTCTCTTTGCAGTTCTTTTAAAAAGCAGAATTCTTAAATTAATGAAATCTAATTTATCCAACTACTTTCTTCTATGGATTATATTTTTGATGTTATATGTAAGAAATTTTTTTTCTTTGAGAGGGAGAGGAAGGGGGTCAGGACAGAGGGAGGGGGAGAGAGAGAATCTTAAGCAGGCTCCCCATCCAACATGGAGCCCAGCACAGAGCCCAACACGGAGCTTGATCTCACAACCCTAAGATCATAACCTGAGCCAAAACCAAGAGTGGGATACTTAACTGACTGAGCCACCCAGCTGCCCCAAGAAATCTTTGCCTAATCAAACATCACAAAGATTTTCTTCTATAAGTTTTATAGTTTTATATTTAGGTTATATGATGCATTTAGAGTTGACTTTTGTACATGATGCAAGATGTGAACTGATAATTCATTTTTGCCCATGTGGTTATCCAATTGTTCTAGTAAAATTGTTTAGAAAGACTATCCCTTTTTTTTCACTACATTGCCTTTGCAACCTTGTCAAAACTTCATTGACCATATATGTGTGGGTCTGTTTATGGACACTTCAAAATGTATCTATTTATCCTTGTGGTTCCATTAGTTTTTGCTCCCTATATTTTGAAGTTCTGTTATTAAATGGATTAGCACTTACAATGGTTGTGTTCTATAATAAATTGGCCCTGTTATCATTACTTCTCTATCACTGCTAATATCCTTTGCTCTAAAACTGCTTGGCCTGATATTAATATAGCCATTGAAACTTTCTTATGATTAGTGTTAGCATGATATATATTTTTCCATATTTTTTACTTTTTTTTTTTTTTAAAGATTTTACTTCTTTATTCGACAGAGATAGAGACAGCCAGCGAGAGAGGGAACACAAGCAGGGGAGAGGAAGAAGCAGTCTCATAGCGGAGGAGCCTGATGTGGGGCTCGATCCCATGACACCAGGATCACTCCCTGAGCCGAAGGCAGACACTTAACCGCTGTGCCATCCAGGCACCCCTATATTTTTTACTTTTAACCTAATTGTAACTTAATAGTTAAATTGCATTTCTTGCACACAGCTATGTAGTGATTCTTATTTTTTTGTTTGTTTGTTTTTCCATCCAACAATGTCTGCCTTTTAATTGGAGTGTTAGTCCATTGCGATTTAATGTAATTATAGATATGGTTAAATTATATCTACCATCTCATTATTTTTATTTGTCCCATCCATTTCCTCTTCCCTTGTCCCTTTTTCTCTGCTTTCCTTTGGAGTCAGTATTTTTCAAATGTACTCATTTGTTTAAGAGCAATTAATTGACACCTACTTTGTGTCAGGATTATGCTAGGCTCTGAAAATACAGCAGTGAGCAAAACAGAGAAATCCCTGCCCTCCGAGGCCCCTTGTCCAGGTGGAGAGATAACAAGTTGACCAGCATGGCTGGACAAGATGTGTAGGGAGGAGAGTGGACAAAACTGAAGTGAAAGTTTCAGTCAAGGGTCAGATCACACTGGGCCTTGTAGACCACAGTAGGGTGTTTGGATTTTATTTTTTGGTGTGATGAGAAGCTACTGACAGGATTTGAGCATGGCACTAATGTGGTCTGGTTTACATTCTAAGATAATCCCTCTGGCTGCCACATGGCAGAGCTAGAGTAGAAGCAGAAAGTGTGATTAGGAGGCCATTGCCGTTTTCTAAGGGAGAGAGAAGGGTGGTTTTGAGGAGGGTTAAGTGGTTCAGATGGTGAGTGGTTGGATTCTGGCTATGTTTGTAAGGCAGAACTGACAGAACTTACTGAGCAATTGGATTTGGGAAAGGAAGAAGAGAAATCAGGCATGTTTTCTAAAGTTTCATCTGAGCAGCTACATGAAAGCTGGTGCCATTTGCTGCAGATTAGGTTTTGTTTTGGACATATTAAGTTTGAGATGTTTATTAGATATTCAGACGGAGAGATCAAGTAGGAAGTTGGATAGGAGCCTGGAAGAGGAGGGGAGAGGTCATGCTGGAGAGGAATTTTTCCAAGTCACCAGTGGGCTTGTGTAAACTTTTAAGAAAATATCTCAATTGCTATATTCCAGGGCAGGAGGGGCAGGGAATTCATAGTCTTGTGTTGCAAATATGGTATGTTTCATTGCACTCAACACACATTCTCTCTTAGTGAAGATTCTTTTGATCATGTGCAACAGAAACTGACTTTGGATAGCTACAGCAAAAATGAATTAATTGAAAGCGATTTTTAAGTACAATCTCAGAATTGAAGGAATATTAAAAACAATGACATGGGAAAGGCAGCAACAAAGGCTAGACCAGAGATCTCTGTGATAAATGTTTGAGGGATTGTTATCAATAGAACTCAGGTCCAAAGGCTTCTGGCCTTCTAGAGTCATTGCAATGCTCTAAAAAGCCAGGAGAAGGGCCATCTATTCCTCATCTATTAGAAACAGGGACTGAAACAAATTCTTGCTATTGAAAACTTGGTCCTTGGATCAGTAGCTTTTTGGAACACAGAATTGTAGGTCCTACTTAAGACCTAATTAATCAGAATTTACATTGCAACAAGATCACCAAGTGGTTGAAATACATGTTAATGGGATGCCTGGGTGGCTCAGTTGGTTGAGTGTCTGCCTTTGGCTCAGGTCATGATCCCAGGGTCCTGGCATCAAGTCCCACATCAGGCTCCTTTCTCAGTGGGAGCTTGATTCTCCCCCTGTCTGCTGCTCCCCCTGCTTTGTGCTCTCTCTCTCTCAAATAAATAAATAAATACATACATAAAATCTTTTAAATAGATAAATAAATAAATAATTAATAAATAAATAAATAAATAAATAAATAAATAAAATACTTGTTAGTGATTGGGAAACAGTGAACTAAATGATCTTCCAACCATAAAATTCTCTGATTGTCTGAATTGGGCATATGTTTTCAAATAGCAGCTATATCATGGAAGGTTCTTTTGGATTCTTACCCAAATTAACTTTAGGATTCCTTGTTGATTTGTTTATAGTGGGTTTTTTTTTTTTTAAGATTTTTGTCTATTCATTAGAGAGAGAGAGAGCGAGCACGAGTGGCGGTGGTGGGAGGAAGGCAGAGAGAGAAGCAGACTCCCCGTTTGAAAGGGAACCCGATATGGGAGCTCCGTTCCAGGACCCCGAGATCATGACCTGAGCTGAAGGCAGATGCTTAACCAACTGAGCCCCCCAGGTGCCACCCTTGTTTCTAGTGTTTTCAGCGCTTTCTGTATAGTTTTCCTGTTAGTTGCTCTGAGAGTATATGATATATCTACCTTATACTCCTCTATTCCTGTCAACATTTTTATCCACTTCCAGTGAAATTTAGGTCCCTTGACCTTCCTGGCTTTTAAGTGTCATTATCTTAAGTATCAGGTAATGTTACAATTTTTAAGTCATTAAATTTGACTTATAAAACTCATGAACAGACAGATGGCCTATTGTACGTCCATCTGTTTCTGCTCTTCCCACTCTTCCATCATTTCCTTTCTGTTTCTAGAGCTTCCTTTAGTCATTCCTTAAGGGTAGGTCTGCTAGAGACAAATTCTTTTAGTTTTTCTTCATCTAAGAATATGTTTATTGCCCCTTCATTCCTGAAGGATAGTTTCACCCACAAAGTATTCATGGTTGACGTTCTCTTCTTTCGGCACTTGAAAAAATGTTAGGCTGCTTCTTTTGGGCCTCCATGGCTTAAAGACTACAAATCTATTTTCATTCAAATCAGCATTTCCCTGTAGGTAATGTGTTTTTTCTTTCGGGCTGTTTTCAAAATTTTTTCTTTGTCTTTAGTTTTCAGAAATTTAATAATGATATGTCTGACGTGGATTTTGTTTTGTTTTTAGTTTCTACTATTTACGGTTTGCTCAGCTTCTTGAACCTGTAGGTTTGTTTCTTTTGCCAAAACTTTTAGCCATTATTTTCTCCAGTACTCTTTTAGTCACACTCACTTTTTCTTCTCCTTCTGGAATTGCACCCACACGAATGTTAGATCTTCTGTTATTGTCCCATAAGTCCCTTATGAAGTTCTATTCATTTTTCGTTAGTCTGTTTTCCCTCTGTTGTTCAAATTTGCTAAGTTCTATTGACCTGTCCCCGACTTCACGGACTCTGCTCTGTCATACCCACTTTACTAGTGAGCCAGCTCACTTTGATTTCTCTTCTTGCATTATGTAGCTCTACATGTTTCACTTGGTTCTTTTTTTTTAATCACTTTTTTTTTTTTGCTTAGATTTTCCTATTTTTTCACTTGTTTCAAGAGAATTTATAATACCTTGGTGAAGCATTTTTATGATGACTGTCTTAAAATTCCTGGCTCTTGGTATGCAGGTGATTTTTTGTTATATCTTGGACACTTTGGCTTTATCGTTAGTGGACTCGGGGCCTTATTTAGATCTTTTATGACAGCAGGCCGTCACCACATTGAGGTTTAGCACACAGGTCCTGGTCTGATTTTTTAAGCTATGGTTCCAATGACAATGTAATTTTCAGAGCCATGGAGTGCTATTTTGTCTGCTGCATTCTTTCTGCTGGTATTGCTTAGGGTGATGGGGTATAGTTTACCCAAGTCAGGGTATCTAGTGTTTCTGGGTGAGGAAAGGGATTACCTGTCCAGGAGGACAAGGAGACTTCCTAAACCAGGTCCTCATTGTGCTGTGTCTCCTTTCTTAGTGCCACCCAGCCAGTCAGTGTCTTTGGTGAAAGGTGGGAGGGAGTCTCAGGTCTAGAGGGGAATGAGAGTGCTTCTTGGGCCAGCCATTTTTTGCAGTGGGATCCCCCTTGCTAGTGTCCCCCAGTCTCCTTGGTTAGAGAAAGGAGTCTTGGGTCCCCACTGAGGAGTGGGTGAACACTTCCCCTGAACACTTATCATTAGCAGGGCTCTCAATCAGTCCCCTATGCTGGTGTTGCTGAGCTTGCCTGTTGTTGCTGGCACAACTCTCATTCGATCCAGGAGACAAATAATCCTACCTAGAGCTACCTACCTGAAGTTGGGGGTCGGAAAATGTCAAGCTTGAGTCACCATCTTCTGTTAGGCAGGGAGAATATAAGATAACCTGATGCTGTTTTTCCTGTAGTTCTGAGGTCTTTAATCAGTTGCTTTCCTTTTTCTACCATTCAGAGTTCTCCTTTGGTTGCCTCTTGCCTTATCTCCAGGGTTTAGAGTTGTACCTAACAGGGACAAATGAGTCTGTACCAATTTGCCCAGACCAGAAGTCCCTGGATTGGATATTTTTATTGATTCTATTTACCCCCTGTGTTTTCTTATTGGCTATAACTCTCTCTGGCATTATTTTTGTAATTGTTTTAGGGTTCATAGTATAGTATACATCATACATCATTACCTTATCAGAATCTAATCTACCCTTCCCATGTAGTATAAGAACCTTACAACAATATACTCCCATTTCTCTCTCCCAGCCTTCATGCTATTGTCATCGTACATTTTATTCCTATATATTACATACACTCCACAAAACATTGTTATTGCTTTAAGCAGTTGATTATCTTTTCAAAAGATTTAAATCAGAAGAAAAAACTCTTTATAGTATCCACGGAGTTGCCATTTCTTTGTGTGGATACAGATCTCCATGTGGAGTCACTTTCCGCTGCTTAAAGAACTTCCTTTACCATTTCTTCCAGCGTAGGTGTGTTGCTAATAAATGTTTTTAGCTTTAACTGTCTGAATAAGTTTTTATGTGCCTTTATCTTTCAAAGATGGTGTTTTCACTGGTAAAAACTTCATGTTGAGGGGCGTCTGGGTAGCACAGTCGTTAAGCGTCTGCCTTCGGCTCAGGGCGTGATCCTGGTGTTACGGGATCGAGCCCCACATCAGGCTCCTCCGCTGGGAGCCTGCTTCTTCCTCTCCCACTCCTCCTGCTTGTGTTCCCTCTCTCGCTGGCTGTCTCTATCTCTGTCAAATAAATAAATAAAATCTTTGGAAAAAAAAAACACCTCCATGTTGAGTTTTTGTCTTTGAAGTTTTAAGAATGTTGCCCCTCTGTCTTCTCACTTGTTTTGTTTCTGGGGAGAAAACTGCTTTCCTTTGTTCCTTGCATTTAATGCGGCCCTTTACTCTGGCTGTTTTTTATACATTCTCTTTTTCACTGGTTTTAAACAATTTGGTTATGATGAGGCTCGATGTTGTTCTCTTCATGTTTCTTGTTTTTAAAGTTGCTTGGATCCATTTGTTTATATTTTTCATCATATTTGGAAATATTTTGGCCATTATTTCTACAAATAACTTTTTTATTCTACACCAATTACACAATATTAGACCTACTAAAATTGTTCCAGAGCTCACTGATGCTCTCATTTTTTTTCCTTTCACTGTTTTCTCTTTGTTTCATTTCAAATAGTTCCTACTGCTATGTTTCCAAGTTCACTAATCTTTTATTATGCAATGTCTAATCCGCTGTTAGCCACATCCTGTGTATTTTTCATCTCAGACATTGTAGGCTTCATCTCTAGAAGTTTGATTTGGTTCTTTTTAAAAATATTTCTGTATCCCTACATAACACGTTCATTTTCTAGCTTTTTAATCACATAAAATAGAGTTATAACTATTTTAATATCCTTGTCTACTAATTCTATCATTAGTGTCAATTCTAAGTCAGTTTTGATTTTTATACTCATTATGTTTTATACTCCCCTGTTCGGTGTTGTTATTGTTGTTGTTTTCCTAATGCCTGGCAATTTGTGATTGGATACCAGACATTGTGATTCTTACCGTAATGGCTGCTGAATTTTTCTATAAAATCCTGTTCATTTTCTTGTTTGTTTGTTTGTTTTCTGGGATGTGATCAAATTATTCAGAAACAGTTTGATTCTCTTGGGTCTTGCTTTTAAGCATTTTTAGGCAGAACCAGTTCTTACAAAACCAGAACCATAGGAGCATTATGCCTAGGGAGAATTTTCCTCACTACTTAGACAATACCCTTCTGGTACTCTATTCAGTGAAGCATAAATTATGAGGTTTTCCACACTGCCTGCAGGGAATGGACATTATTGTAGGTCCTAATTGAACCCTGGGTGTTTTTCATTCTCATTCTTTTGACTAGATCTTCCCCAAGCATGGGTAGTTTCCTTGCAGACATACACTCATCACTATACAGCTGAATACTTGGGGAGGACCCCCAGCAACTCTCCAGAGCTTTCTCTGTCTGCAGCTCTCTCTTCTCTGACAGTGTCATATGAAATCCAACCTGCTCGATCTTTCTGTGCTCCCAGCTCCCCTTTACTTAACTCAGAAAGACTACAGAGCTCCACGTGGCTTCCCCTCCTTGCATCATGCTAATAAGCTAGGTCATTCCTGTGTCTCAATTGTCTCTATCTTTTATTGTCTGGTGGTATGATGTCCAGTTCCTCATGAACGTTTATTTCATATATTCTTTATGTAGAAAAGTAGCTAGAAAGTAACAAGAGTAAAGGTGGGATAACATTTAGGAGGTTATGTCCAGTAAGACTCGGATGATGCAATAAAGATGGAAAGAAGTGGATAGATTTGAGAGATATTTAGGAAGTAGAACTTCGATATCTGGTGACTGATGGGCTGTGCAGAAAGGGCAGAGGAGGGAAAAGAAAGTGTTCCCAGGTGTCACTGGATGTGTGGTGACACTACTCACTGATGTAGGGAACTCTGGAGGGGATGTTGGTTGGGGTGAGACAAGATCAATTTGGGAGGTGTCCAACTTCATTGTGATGGCCAGAGTGTTTAGAAAGTGAGGAGAGACTAATTAATTTATAAGGCTAGGAGAAGAAATAGTAAGAAAGAAACCAGATTATAAAGGATAGAAATAGAAGAAGAAAAGAATCATTATAATGCCTTTCTATGGGATTTTATGGATCATTTCTACTCACTCCTAAGGGCCATTTATTTGACACTTAGAACCATAGAAATTTCACTGACAATACTGAGTACTTCTAATATGCCAAAAAAATAAATTAAAATGGCTTCAACTTCTGGTTTTAAAATTAAGAATGTTAAAGATTTTTATTGGTGGAGATATTTCATAATGAATTCTTTGCATGTTGCTACTTCTACATAAGTGAAAATTCTTGATTCACACCCTCAGGTTTTTGTGTTATAAGGTGCTACATTCTATCAAGAAAACACTGACTTCAAATGTAGATGGCAGACTGATGTCCAGAGAGGGGAAAGCACTGAGCCAGATTGACAAAGCGAGGTACAAGAATTCACCTCAGCACTCAGAGAAGATGGTGGGGTTGGTTATAACACATCAAAGAGAAAAAAAGGAACCTTATGGTATAAAGTGAGAATTTCCAAATAGGTAAAAAATAATTATGTATAAAGAATTCATTATAAAATATTTACTCTGTTAATAATAATAGCAAAACTAACATTCTTAATCCTGAAATCAGAAGTTGAAACCATTTTTCTTTTTTATTGACATGTTAAAAGCAGACAGAATTGTTTCAGGCTGCGTCTAAATGATCTGATTATGAGCCGACATCAAAAGTGTAGACAGTTCTAGGCAGGAATAGCAAACACCTGCTGAACTCACCATCACGTTTAATACTGTGCTGAATTTTGAGATATAAGATCACAGTTTAAATACTTGTCTCACAAAACACCGGGCTTAAGACATTGACCTTTATTTGTCTAAAACACCTAGAACACTCTCTCTCCTGTTGATGAGCATAGCTGTCAAATGCTCTGTGTGCAGCCACGAAACACTTTCAAGATTGCAAGTTGAGGCATGGATATTAAGTATACATTTAATCAGCTGGAGAAGGTGAGAAGAAGCGTTATACTGACTAATTTCAGTAGTAACTGTAATGGGCTCGTAATTATATTTAGTGTCTGGTAGATTCATTTAGCTGCTGATTGCAAGACATAGTGACAAATATTGAGCAGTTTACCTCTCTTTCTAGACGGGGCACATTTTAAAAAGAAACCCACATTCTCGATTCACGTTTCTGTGGGTATAACTTGGGGAAACGTCTTTGGAGGGCCATTTGGCAACACCTATCAAAACTGAAAGGTGCTTTTATTTCTTTTGACCAAGCGATTTGAATCTGAGACTTTATCCTAGAGATAATTTCACATGTGTGCACAAATACATATGAACAAAGATAGTCATTGCAGAATGGAGGACGATAGCAAAATATTAGAAACAACCTCAATGTTCATCAGCAGGGAATTGGTTGGATAAATTATGGTATTTCAATGAAATAAAGTGCAGCCATAATAATGAGACTGTACTTCTTTATATAATGATTTGGAACATCTTCTGAGATATATAGATATGCGAGGAAAACCAAACAGAGAGCGGTGTGTAATATACCACTATTTGTGAGAAGGGGAGAAGCAAGCGTCAATACTATGCAAATATACGTGTATGTTTATCTGCAAGGATACAGAATGAATGAGGAATCTTGGTTGTCCATGGACAGGAGAACTGGAAACTGAGGGCCAAGGATAGGGAAAGGTTTATTTTTCATGTATATCCGTATATCCTTTATATGCTTTGAATATTTTACTACCTAATATATAAACTATTGAAAAATTAAAAATTAAAAATCCATCAAATATTTAAAATTATATCAAGCTCCATTATAAATTGTGACATAGCTTCAGGAAAAAAATACTTGGTAGAAGATGGAGTAGAGGTACTTAAGAATGTGCCAAATCCTGTTAAAATTACATATTTAAAGGAAATTAGAAGTTTCTGATGAAACTAATGATCATTAAAAAGAAGTCGGAAATATAGAAACAAAGGAGTTAGGATATTTTCCTTGCCGGGCACATTAGCTTCAAATTCTGAGAGAAAAATCTTGACAGCTTCCTGACAAGGAAAGACAAAACTGAAAGTCACGTTTCCTCTCTCGGGTAGCTCAGACCCTGTGGCTACCCAGCATTCAGTGGGCTTTTATCAATAAACATGTTGGCCCAACAACAAGGGAAGGAGAATCAGGAAAATGAGAAAAGAAACCATTGGAAATGAAATTGTGCATGAACACAGGAACACGTTTACTGGGATAAAATGTTTTACTGGGGGGCGCCTAGGTGGTACAGCGGTTAAGCGTCTGCCTTCGGCTCAGGGCGTGATCCTGGCGTTCTGGGATCGAGCCCCACATCAGGCTTTTCCGCTAGGAGCCTGCTTCTTCCTCTCCCACTCCCCCTGCTTGTGTTCCCTCTCTCGCTGGCTGTCTCTATCTCTGTTGAATAAACAAATAAAACCTTTAAAAAAATGCTTTACTGGAATAAAAATACTAGAATAAAACTAGGATGCCGAATTCTATGGAGCAAACTGTAAATATCTCTGTACAAAAATGACCTTCATTGCATTACCTGTAAGTTTGTGGAGGAACAAAGGCTACGAGTGTTTGCCATAACATAGGCTGTGGCAGTAGTCACCCCCTAAGCAGCAGACAGAACTTTGTAACCAAGGAGAGGAACACAAACGAGTACTTGTTTATAAATTTTATTTGAAGATATAAAATCTAAACTTGTTTTGCCTTTATAAATATTAGAAGCTCTTCTAACATGTCACTTTCTATCTCAGAAAGTTTTTTTTTTTTAATGGCCCTGGTTCAAGGTCTTAATGTATCAAGGGAACGTTTGTTGTTTTTTTTTTAAATTAGACCCCAAAAATGGTGTTTTGTTTTCCCTTTTTGGCCAGTTTTAACAATTATGGGGTGATGGGCTAAAAGGCCTGAGGAGAGTAACCATCAGTTAAAGAAGCAAATCACCAGGTCAAGGACATGTTTCAAACATCAAATTGGCCTGCTCCTGAACTGTCAGGGAGACAAGTCACTTCTCAGTTCAACAATCGTCTTCATCGAAGTCTGATCATATTCCACAAGTTGTTGGCTGTTTTCTTGGGCAGATTCCACTCTGGTAGAACTTCACTCACTCTAAATGCAACTTGTGAGAAGTTTAAAAGCATCTGCTCCCTAACACTCACAGGTGGCTGCATCTGCAAGAACGGAACGGGTGCCAAAGACAAACAGCAGTTTCCGTGGGAGGAACACAAGGAGAAAAGAGAAGGAAAAGCAAGAAATAATGAAAAGAGAGCATACCTCAGACGATAAAAATTGTTCACGTCCTCTGGAGGAACCCAGTCCTTTCCTTCCTGTCTGCCTCCCAGCCCCGACCAGGACAGCCCCACTGCAGACCACAGACTCCAGTCCCCCTTCCAGTCACCTAATTAAAACCACTCTTCGCCACTTCACTCCCCGTTTGACTGTGTCTCGGGCATTCTACCCTGACCTTGAGAAATTCTTCTCACCCCACCTGGTAGCCATTTATGGAACATCTCCATACATGCGGCTTGTAAGATGGAAGATGAGTAATACATGACTCGTCATCAAGCTCACAACTGAACAAATGTTTTGCAGCTCTTAACTCTGAGGCTTGAGCTCAATTAAGCAGAACAGGCTTCAACACAATCATCTTTACACAAAGGTCCTACCTGTTCTACTAACTGGCATTTAGACACACTGCTGAACGGAAGTCTCTCGCCTTACTCTAGTCATTATTATTTCTGTTCACAGACTTTCTGCAGCTCCAAATAGTGGCTATCTGGTATTTGTGTTCCTTCCTGTGATTCAACTAGGAAATGCCTCATCCGTGACATGGGCAGTTAGAAGTGGTCTTGCAAAACCCTCTCAGTCCTCCAGCTGCATACGTCTCTGACTCTGTCTGTTGTGGGACCAAAAGTCAGAGTGGAGCCTTAGGAAATTAATCATTCATTGATTCTACAACATACTTACTGAATGTTTACTGTATGTCGGATGCTGTACGTGGCCCTACAGATAAAAATGTGAATGAAAAATGGATCCTGCATTGAAATTGCAGAGGACATTGAACATGAGTGGAGTGCTGAACGGAACTGAAGGGTAGAGAAAATCGTCAACTCCGCAAAGTAAGGGAGACTGTTGCCGTGGCAGAGCTATGCCGGCAGTGGTGGACTAGCTCTGTGGAAGGAAACCCAAGACTCAGGGGCAGGGAAGATCTCTAGGAGCAGGTGGGTCTCCAGAGAAATCATGTAGGACATGTGCGAGTCTTCCTCAGAGAAGGGAGAGCGGCTAGCAGAGCAATCAGAAGGACCGTGCCCGTTCTAGAGAGAACAGAGCAATGGACCAGTTTGTCCACTGCTTTGCCCCACCTTTAACACAAGGTCTGCCATACCCTGTGCCATCGATGGACACTTATCGAATGAATAAATGTCTGATGAATCACGTAATTGTTCTATACACCTGTAACACAGAGTCAGGGAGTGGGGAGTGTTAAAGGATGAGGTTTTGTAATAGGAAGGTCAGAAAGAGACTTACGTATCTCTTGGAAAGAATTCGTAGTTTCTTCTACAGGCAACATGAAGTTAAAAGAATTATCTGCAGAAACAGACATAGCAACACGCATCATCTTTTTCCTAAGCGTTGAACGTCGCACAGTGCCTATTCCTGCTTCAGTCCTCGAGAGCTTGTGTGACAGCACCTGGATAGACAGACTTTGAGCATGACTGTGCTGCCACATCCTTCTTTGATGGAACCTTTCCAGAAGGAAGCTCAAAAGAATGAGGATCAGATTATACGGGTCGGTACTGAGTGCAGACATATTCTTGATATAATCCTAACAACTCGCGAAAGGAGGGGTGTTGGGGGGATCTTACCTTACTAGCAAACCAGTCAATTAGCTTATTACATGGATGTTCACAGAAAGCACTTTTCGGGGTCAGAGGCATCAGCCCTTATTACCCCCAGCCCAGTAAGCGGCATTAGTGCTGTGTGTTTGCACTGGTTCCCTTGCCCCCTCAGTCTCCTGGACCCCGGGGGCTACTGTGCACACGGCAGGTATCACAGCTGAGGAACACTGGGTTTGGAGAACCCACTGCTTTTAAACAGTAAGCCAGCCTGCTCACTGTCTGGTCACAGACGCGACCTTAGGACTAAGGTTGTCAGCCCCAAACGCAACCCTGAGAACTGGCCCAGGTAAGGAGACACTGAGTCTTATGCCCAGGATAAGAGGTCTGAGAGCACAAGAAACCCAAGAATGGTGGTCCTTCTTGACAGGAGGCATACGTTTCATACCTTGTGGGGGGGGAATGAAAGCAATTTAATGAATATTACTATTACGGGGTTTTGTTACGCCTTTCTGCCTCTGCCATTCCAGTGTGTTCCTCTCTTCAACGACAGGCTCCGTGAGGGAGCAGCACAGCCTGCTGCTGTATTTTGTGCTTCGGGACTTGGTAACAGTAAAGGTATAATGACATATTATATTTATGGAGCATTGTGCTAGTACTCACACGAATCGTCTCATTTACTCTTCTCAGCCCCACGTGGTAAGTTCTATCGATTGTCATTCTCATTTTACTGATGAGGTAAGCGAGGTGTGGAAATGCTGAGTGCTTGTCTAAGGTCACGTCCACAGCAAAGCTGGGTGCCTCATGCTGATCTGACCGACTTCGGAGCCCACTCATTGCTGGGAAAGTGTTCTAAAGTACCGAATTGTTATTTCAGGATCTGTAAGCACATGCTTATGGTTCTGTTAATTTTAATACATCTAATGCTCTAAAAAAAAACAAAAAAAAACAAAAAAACCTTCTTTTAGGTAATCAAGGTGGTCCTGAGAATATTCATGGGTTTGCCACAGAGGAACTGCAAGTCAAGTTCTCACGTTGGAGAACTCTGGGCAGTAAGCTGGATAGGGATTCTCAGAACGGAGAGGTGAGAGCCACGAGCAGGTGAGAAAGTGTAAGAATGAATGTTTTTAGAGGCTATGTTCAAAGAATCAGCTGAACATATCTCACCATAAGGATGTGCCTAGACCAAGGATGTGAGTCAGCTGTCTAGGCCTACCTGTGAATGGGGCCTGGCCTGAGTATTGGGGCTTCTCATGAGAGCTGCTCGCAGGTGAGGGTGGTTTGGCCACTATGTGCCAAGAGGCATTCCTCAGACAGCTGTGCGTGGAATACCTAGGATGGGAATCGGAGTAGTTATCAAAAAATGGGATTGGCAGGAAAGACAGGAAAGTAGCAGCATGGTGCTTTGCCTTACAGGGGTGAAGTGGGGGTGTTAAAAAGGATCTCAGGGACAGCCACAGTGTAAGATGGTACAAAATGTCCACTGGAGGGGTTCAGCATCTGTGGGCCTGCGTGTGTGAGCAAGGGCGGTCTTGCAAGGGCTGAGCCGCTCTCCTCCCAATGTGGGTACCTAAAACCCAAACACCGCACTTGGCAAAATAGAGCCAAAGCAGGAAAGCCCTCAATGATCAGAAAGCCTGAGGGAGATAGACTTTGAAAAGACCAAGACTGCTCATCAAGGTTATGAGTTTCCATACCCAATCCGCTGATTTATCATGACTCACATCTTTGTTTAATAAAGCTCTGTCCCACTGCGTTCAGGAGAATGCACACAGTACATGCCCTGGAGGGGTAACAGGCACTGTCCACGACAAGTATGTAAAGAGGTCATGCTCAGTGACAAGGATCTGATTCCAACTACAGATGGCTTCTCCAGGAAGGCTGTAACCAAAACCATGAGTACACAGATGGTGGTTTAGGCACGTAGACACATGCAGGTCAGAAACAACACACAGGTATCTACTGATATCCAGCCATGTGAAGTCTCTAGAAAGTTCCAGATAAGCTTCCTCACCTCAGGTGAAGCCATCATGCTATCCTATCACCTCTTCACCACCCCACCATAATTTTGAAACCTTTTTTGTCTGGATGCTTGATTCATTCTGCATTATAGTTCTCTGGTTTCTCGGGCAGAGGACCTTGACGTTCTCCAGTTACTTTAGAAGTATTATTACAACATTGCAGAGAACAAGGCTAGAGTATGAAGCCACATAGATCTCCGGGTAGAATTGCTCGTTGCTTTCTCTTCTTCCTTTTTATATTTTATACCATGAGAACGAGATTGTGTTCGTCGTTTCAAGTACTCGGGACCAAAATAGAAGATAGGCACCTTTCCTCACTTCTATTTTGACCCTGCCATTAGAAGATAGTACTTTAGGGTTAAAAATCAGTAAATTGTATAATTAACACCCTAGGAAAGCACTTCTGTGGTTGAGAGGAGTCTCAGTGTATGGAACCCCACATATCTGCAGGGGTTCACATGCACGGGTCAGTGAAACAGAGCACTGACTGGGGAACATACCCCAGGACAGCTCAAGGGCCTATCATAGACAGTAACAGAGGTGTAGGAATTTATAACCAGGGGCAGTCACCTCATCATTAGTCATACATGTTGCTGCCTACTGGAGGGTCCCCTTCAAGGACTTAATTCCAAATTCCACAGTATAATTAGCCAATTATTTATCACCTGGCTCAGGGATTATCAGCAAAAAAAACTTGGGATGATGAAAAACACCTAGAACACCTGTCTTAAAATTTTACTTTTTACGATTTAAGAGGAAAAAAATATCTTCAATTATGAAGGGGAGAGAACCCAGAAGATGTTAATGACTAGCTTCCAAGTCAAATCACTTAATTCGGTGTTATGTGCTAAGCTAATTTCAGTTTTCCTGCGGAAGAATAAGGCTAATTGAAGGTTTATCTGACGTGTCTTCTCTCAGTGCTGTGCGTTCTTTCCCTTGCCATTTCTCTCTGGCAAACCGACGCACGCCGCCACTTCCCGAGCGCCCTTGGAGCAGCTGTTTCAGCACAAGTGGGCTTGTGCTGAGTCCCACGGATTGCAGCAGCTATCCATTAGAGAAGACAGCTTTGGCCCTGCGATTCGGGAAGAGGCTTCTAGTCTCGGCTCCTCTAGCAGCTTGCTGTGTGACCTTGAAGAAGACGTCCCTTCTCTGGGGCCTGGTTCTTCAGATCCAATTTAAGGGGGTTGCCCAGGATGATCTCAACCCCCACCCCCATCCTAATATTCTGTTCTGTGGTTAGAGGAGAGAAACAGCCATGGGGAGAAGAGAGAACAAAGATAAGAGGCAGTGGCCAGAAAGGAAACTCGTTCGAGCTAAAAACGCAGGCCAGCAATGTGAGACAAATAAATGGCAGGTGGTACGATTGCAGGAGCCCGGTTTTCAGCTTCGCCGTTCCCATCGCAGATCTTGGAAAGCCAGCAGCTCTAGTCTTTTCTCCATGTTGGCGTCTCTGACTCCAAAGCAGCCCTGAGGCCCACCATTCGCCCCTGTGCCCTGAGCGGGAGGCTCTCCGAGGCCACACTCCGTCTTTCCTCCCGTGTTGCTTCTTGTTCACGTTGACATCTCAATAGCACGATGAGTGAAGGAACCCAGGAAAAAAAATAAAGATTATTTACGGACATGCAGCAATGAAATAATGAGGGGGAAGGAGAGCTCCTGTCACAAAGGAATCCAAAGCAGATAGCGTTTAGCAAAAGCGTGGCTATGAAGTAGAAATAGACGTCCCACACCTACCTGCTCTGTAAATCTCAGAAACTACCAAGAGAATGAGTGAGGGTGCGCTAAGCACGGGGACAGCTCAGGCATTCCCAAGAATGATCGAAAAAAATCAAGAAATGGGGAGGAAATGCCGAAATCAAGACGAGAATATATTACCGGCTCCCCAGGGAAGACACTGACGTCCTGGTGCTGGCATTATTCAAATGCAGGCGAGTCAGGGCCTCAGAAAGACACACCAGAGGGAATATCCCAGGGGTCGGGTGACCAGGCTGCGTGACTCAACAAGTCCGTCCTTGTTTGTCTTTTTTGGTGCATAGATTCAAGCCGCTGCGAGGGCCCTCGAGCTCCCAGAACAAGAACCGCGACGGTGAAATCATTTCAGTTGCTAGAGATCGGACCTTGGTTTATGGGGCTGGGGTAACCAATTGCTAGTTTGGGCAAACAGTGTGGTCAGATGTGAGTGTATTTTGTCTGCGGGCACTCGAGTTCTTCACTGCCGGAAAAGCAAACGGCGTCCTCATAACCAACACAAATTTTGTAGAACACTTGGGTCCTTGTGGGATGTTCAGGTGGGTGAGGGGTGTGTTTGGGGAAGGAAAGCATTTTATATCCGACCCATCTGGCTAAACTTAGTAAGCAGCGTTTTTCCGAGCTAGATAACAAAATGAAGCTATTCTGACAAGGACCACAGCTCAGTGCAACTGGGGGTGGTGACCGTCCGTGGCCCGAGCAGCCCGAGTCCCCTCCACTGAGAACAGCTCCTGAGTGCCCCGCTACGGAAGGACACTGGTAGCTTCATTCATGGTATCAAAGAACAGTGATGCATGCTGGAGCGAATCCAAACGTATGCCTGTTTCCCCCAGAGGACAGTATTCTATGACAGGACGGTGTCTGCTTCTGGAGACAGGGAACTCCCACAGCGCCATAAAACAGGTCTGCAAGTGAATTCTGCTTTGAAACTGAAGCACCAAAGAAAATAGGTACCAAAGCAAAAACACACAGACAGCAACCCTGAGCCCTAGGTCACCTGCCCCCCACTCCCCAGAATGGATTTTTCTGCTGCTGTTGTGAAGCAAGTCAGTTGCTAGTTAACAACAATTCCGGATTCACTTTCCTTGTAGTGGGTTCTAACCAAGCTCCACTGGATGGAGTTCTTAAATTCTAACAATGTTTTCCAGGAATGGGGTGTCCTGCAGGATAAAACCTGACCTCCTTCTTAAACAGCGTGGATCCTAATGAAAGCTTATGAGAGACTATAAAAATAAAGTTCCCTCCCTAGAAATCTAAACTTTTGGCCCAGTAATAAAATCAAAAGGAATCAGACCGGCTATTTAAAGTTTTCCCTGGGTTCATTAGAGCTTCAATATCATACCTACTGCCGAGCTGATGACAGGTGGGGATTTTACAGAAATCAGTGGATCCAATTAGCACCAGGGGTCCCCAAGTCAAGCACTTCCAGGCTACAAATTATTGGTGGCATTTCTAAACACAGATTGACAGCTGAAGCCAGGACAGTCTTCTCTACACCTCTGGAACATGATTAGGGAGCAAATACCCTACCCAACTTTTCTAATCTACTATATAAAAAAAGAGCTTCTTATAAATTTTGTTGTCACGCTGACTCACATGCTCAGAAGACTGGTATATGCTTACTCTAATGAACCCGAAACAGGCTTGTTAGTGATGTTTACATTTTGCACTTGCAGGAACATACATAGCCAGGCACCCAGAGTGTATAAAATGCCTCATCGTGATAAAATTATGTAGTTGTTTGTTGATGGCAGAGTTGCTTCTCGACTCTTCTCGCCCTGTAAAATTTCAGACACCAGTCTGGTAATAAAGGAGTTAGCATCTCCTTCCATTTCAGACTAGTCATTCTCAAGCTGTTTGCATAAAATAATAGTGCTCCATCAGCTGGGGTAAATATCCCACAAGTAATACCCAATAATGTCTGACCCAAACAACCCCTAGAAAAACGTTGTAGGGAATGATTGTCAGGTTAATGATAGTCAGGTTTTCTCACGCTTATTTTTCTGAAACCTTTGGTGCTTGCTCCCCACCTGTCCGTTAAGAAAACATCGGCAGCTGACAAAATGGATGAACAAAGAGCGAACAGACAGAGGGAAACTCGGTAATGGCTGACCCTGCTGGTTCAACACTTACATTTCCCAGGTGCACACGGCTGTGGCTCTATTTCACAAATGTACAACATGTTCCTATGAAGCCTTGCAACTTTCGCAAGAGAGGTGACATCACAAGATGTCCCTGCCCACAGTTCCACCGTTTAAAATATATGTCTCCCTTAATAGGAAGAAAAATCGCATACACACACTCTGCATACGGGGCAAGGACTTGAACTTTGAACTCATTGCCTCTCTGAGGTGAGCAGAACTCACTTGAGGAAAACAAGACTGAAGGATATGTAGTCCATTCCTTTCTCAAGAATCTAAAGCAGGGGCAAACTCTATCTGTAAAGGACCGGCTAGTGAATATTTTAGGCTTTGTGGGACATATAGTCTCTGTCACAACAATGGCACTCAGCTGTTGTAGCACAAAAGCGGGCATAGAACATACTGTATGTGAATAAATGAGATATGTTCTGGGGGCGCCTGGGTAGCACAGCGGTTAAAGTGTCTGCCTTCGGCTCAGGGCGTGATCCCGGCATTCCGGGATCGAGCCCCACATCAGGCTCCTCCACTATGAGCCTGCTTCTTCCTCTCCCACTCCCCCTGCTTGTGTTCCCTCTCTCGCTGGCTGTCTCTATCTCTGTTGAATAAATAAATAAAATCTTTAAAAAAAATGAGATATGTTCCAATAAAATCACATTTATGGACATTGAAATTCAAATTTTATGTGACTTTCACATGTCATGAAACAGTCTTTTTCGATCACTTTTAAATGCCAAAAAAATTCACATTTGACCCACCAGCCATAGTTTGCCAACCCCATCCTAAAGTCCAGCTGGTTTAAAATGCATTCTTCACCGATGGAGAAGGGGTTCGTGACGTCCTCATTTTGGCCCTTCCATGGATGACATTTACTGAATTGGCTTCGCTGAAGCTCCGTGAAACGACACAAAGGAAAGTGTAAGAAACAGCCGATGAACTTCGCGACTGGATTTACTGAGAAGATGTCATCCAGAGCATTGTACAGTGTCCTGTGACAGTGGACACAATTTTTCTGGTGTTCTGATCACAGAAGTGACACTAGTCTTTCCAAGGACAAATGACTTATCAAAACGAATCATAATGCTGATAAATTTTCCTCTTTAGGTGTTAGAAATTTCACAGACCAATCTGAGCAAGCATATTGGATCACATAGCATATATTTTGTGTAAATACATCCCACCTTTATCTTATTTTTCTATCCCATTTTTCCCTTTATATTGTGTTCCTCACATTTAAAATATTATTGTATTGTACGGGTTTTGATCATTAGCCCGGTATGGCAGGATACAAATAAAATAATACAAATAAAATATACACATTATACTCATATTTTTGTACTTAAAATTATTGATGATTTATTAATCAAGAACAATTCGTCATCGTGTTCCATAAAAGAACACTATGACAGGTGTGTAACCAGTGAGACCAGTGGTATTCTGACTTGTCATGGCTGAAGAATCCTTTCCTTAAAAGAAATCTTAGGCAGAAACCCAATAATGAAAAAGATGAAACATGGAGTTGTTTTGAGTAAAGTAGGATCAAACACCCAGGGCAAGGATGTAGAGAAGAAGTGCTTATTCAAATGATAGATTTCTTGGATCCACTTAGAACCTCTGGATCTTCCTCTTCAGGTATAGAACATGAGAATCTGCATTTTAAATGGGATCCTTGGGGAATTCTTTGAAATACTAAAAGTTGAGTGACATCACCCAAAGCTCTGCTAAGAACAATTTGAACAACACTGTGCCAGGCAGTAATACCAACTCCTAGAGAATTCAAAGAACAGGGGTCTAGGGAAAGAGAGCTATCTGGAGAATCTGGGCAGGTTCTTGCTGTAAAGACAGAAGGCCCATGATGAACGTGGCCTCCAGGACCAGTTTGGGCTTAAATCCTGCTCAAGGTTACTGGCTGTGTAACTTTGGGCATATGACTTAACCTCCCTATCAGTACCTTCTTCATAATCTATACCCACACCTCCGTAAAATGAGGGTGATAAGCAAGGTTTATTGGGAAGATTTTGGGTCTATAAGGTTTTTAGAATAATACCCAAACTTTTCCTTTTTCCCATTTACCTCTTATCACTTTACTATGGCATTCCTAATGTCTCCTCCTATTTCTCCTGCTCTACTCTCTCCTCCGGTATTCCTAACCTTCAGCTTTGCCCTCTTTGACATCAAAACTCAACATCAGAGCAGTGGAAAGGGAGATTGCATCTTTATGGTTGAAGGTGTCAAGATCGAGTTAGAAACATTAGGAAGAGGATTGCCAGGGAGAAAATCTTGCAGGTGGAAAATCACCTTGAGTCGTGGTGGAAACCCCACACAATGGAGGGCAGTGTGCAGACTAGGATTAGCTGGAGGCACTTGCACTCCCACGGTGGGTTGAGCTAAATTTTGATGGTACACCTTGGGCCAAGAGCAATTTTCTGATGTCCGGCCTGAGTCCAGCCATATCCTCACTGCCCCTAACAGCCCAGCAGCGACCGCGCCAACATTACCAGGAGGAGGCCCACACTCAGTGCGTGTCATCTTTTAATGCAAATACACATTAAGTATAAAAAGCACATTTCAATTAGTAGCTCATTATTTCACTCACATGCAGCACCTTAAGGAAACAAAATGTAATATTTACATGGTGGTGTATATTCTCGTACATGTTGGGGGGGTGATATTGCCCCAAGGTGATAAAAATTGGGTCTTAGGAGGCAAAACCATCTTAGTTATTACAGTGGTTTTCCATCAGATGGAGGGCCACAGGATAAAAACAGATATACAGTATATTTGAGGTATTACAATTTCATAAGAAAGGGCACAATTAAGAAAAATATGTCTAAAAAGGCTCGAGGGAGGGAAGAGAGGCTATTAATGAGGAAAAGGTTGAGAAACACACGGTTTCAGTGAACTAAGCTGATGCTAACTTGGTGGCAGAAAAGCTCAGGATACTCAGAAAAAGGGATGTTAAGGCAGAGCCATTAGAATAATACTGATGCCCACTAAAGATCCTGGAAGGCCTCGGAGCTTCTGGAAGACATCATAATTGGCAAAAGTTTCCAGATTAGCCACAGGATGGGGTTAAATTAAATCAACGCATAGTGAAGTGTACTCCGTTGTGTTCTCGGTTAGATCAAGGCCTTGAACGGTCTTATCGCTGGAAGCAGAGAGATCATTTTTTAAAAGAGAGAAATCCACTCTGTATTCTTGAATTAAAAATGATGCCCCATGAATTCTAAACTATAACAATAGCTACAATAAAATGACTGAGATGCCCAAATCCATCTAATCACACATTCGGTCGGGTCTAGTCAAGCACACACACTACACAAAAGAATGAGTCAAAGCCTTACTTCTCTCTGCTCTCGGTAAGTAAGAAAGAACGGACGGAAGGTTGTGATCAAGTTCTGTTGTGAATTTGTGCCTGTTTCCTATTTTCGGAAAACGTACATTGCCTTCTGAAGAGATCAGCTTGAAATTTAGTTTATTAAAACAAGGTACAAAAAAAAAACCCCGAAGTTTAAAGGAACAATATTAATATTCTGTTCAAATCATTTCTTGATTTCTATTTTGAAGGGCACCACGAGACAGCTTGATTTTTATTATGGTGAAGAAAAATAAAACGACTCCCTCCCATTAATCAAAAAGAAACGTAAAAATAGGTTTCACTAAAAGCTACGGTAAAGTTTGATTTTGTGGAAAGATAATATCTTCAGAAGTATTGCAATCAGTTCTGAAAAACTTAATTCTTTTTTCTTCCATAGCTTTTCAGCTCTTGTGATCTTCCATCCCAACCGCTTCTTTGAGTGATTTTATTCCATCCCGCAGAAGAAAATGAACTATTTAGCTCCACAGTTAATGGCAAACTCCATCTCAGCATATGCATTAAGCGCAGACTCCAGCAGGCCCTGATCAATACATTTGGTTATGAACCAGAGGCCCTTGCGCAGCCCGAGATCCTCGCTGGAGATAAAGGACTGAGAGCCAGAGCCGTGGCTGATTTATGCTCTCTCAGCAGGACACTGACAAGCGATGCCCTAGGAAACAGAGTAGAAAACCATATGAAGGCAGCTGACGGGTCCTTGGGGAAATGCTGACCAGCACAGACCGCGGAGCGCCCCTAAAAACCCACAGAACTCCCCTCCCTCCCTCACCACCCCCCACCCCCGCCCGCTGCAGGGCCTGGCGCTCCCTGTGCACATGCGCCCTCCACCTGTCCAACCGCTCTTGTGAACCACAGCTTCTCGCTTCTCGGGACTCAGGTTCAGGGTCTCGCTCCCGCGGGGGAATCGCGCAGGTGCTCATCAAGGACGCTGCTGTCCTTGCGCCTCTTACACCCTCCAGCTTGCTTGGCCTGGCAGCTGTGATCCGAAGAGTCACTGCAGCTCCCTCCTCTCAAGGCTTTGGGCTCAGCCTAAGAGAGCCTGCAGGTCCAGCCCCTCGCAGGAGAAGTGACAACAGAGAATTCTCGATGGCGGAGTCCTGATCACAGGCAGCGCTCCAGTGTGAGAATTCTGCTGGTGAAGACAAGGCTTTATCTCAGCAGACAGGTGTGGAATAATGCAGAAGCCCTTCCTTCTTCTGAACGGAGAAGAGAACAGGCTTTACAAATACGGTGCCGTTTTGCTGCAGAATTTAGAGCCCTTCACACATTTTGAGAGGAGCGAGAGCCAATGAGCCAGGTATCTGGCAAGCACTAGGAAAGACAAGAGAGAGAAAGGAGCCGGCAGTTACAATTCAGCAGCCAGACATGGGTGACCCGCTCGGGGCCAGAGACTGAAGGAATCCGAGTCCCTGGACTTAGACTTTCGTATCTTCTGAAGAGAAGCCACAAATGGTTTTTAAAAATCTCCACGTATGTGTGATACTTCATAGCAAGGACCGGAACGGGTAAGTCAAACATGCCAAAGCTTTAAATTAATACTGGGCTGTTACACGGAAAGAAAATAATTCGGGGGCGAAACATGTCTCCAGGAAGAGCGGACATGAAAAGCCGACATTTGAATTCAAAAGGATCCATTTGGACAGACTCGGACATCGGGCACTGAGATGAAATGTGCACACACCTCTCGAGCGCGGCTCGGCACACTTGTTACTGTGAGCACACGCACGCCGCACTTCTCTTAGCAATTTCATTCGATATAAACTCTCGGGGGGGAAATGCTGTTGAAATTAGATAATCCGTCGGAGAGTGGCCTGCACACAGTAGGCAAGTGACCCAAGGTCGTTGCCTTCCTGATACCGGCTAGGTCAGCTTGCTTATTTCAGAGTACGTCGCCCAGCCCCCGCAGGCTCTGTTCCACAGGGGAACCAACGTGACCAATAACCACAGCTCGCTCAGCTCTCCCAGAAGAGCCGTAGGTATTTACTCCAACACAGGGGCCCAAGGATTGCCCCTCCGGTTTTGAGAAGGAGCGAGTTCTGAGGAAGAAGCATTGTTCACTTGCCGCTGTTCCAGATAAGCCATTGGAGAGGATATTTTGCAGAGTTTTTCCTTGCCTTGTTGTTCTGGTTTTGTTTTTAATAACAACAGCTGCGCTCTGAATCAGCTTCTTTTTGTTCCTTTTAAAGTGACTGGAATCTGGGGGGTTTGAAAGATTCTTCTTCATACCATTGATCAAAGATTCTTTTCCCTGAGAACTGGTTTACTCCCTCGCTGTACATTAATCAAATCCTCCCCTTTTCTCAAGCGCCAAAAGTGTTTTTCTTCCCTCCCTCCAGCTTTAAGTCTGATTCCACATTAGGAAAGTTGATGAAGTGGCTCTGTTGTGAGGGAGACCCAGAGGGGCTTTCATCTCAAAGACCACAGATTCCATGTCCTCAGTCAGACCCGCTTGCTGAACGTCAGGCTCAATCCGCCGCCTTCCAGCCCCTCCGCTGTGGGGTCGGAACCAGCACCTGGGAACGGGCAGCGACCAGCCTTGTGTGTCTGTGAGGTGATGACCTACGAGGGACAGCCTCCTGTGGGACATGACCCTTGAACACACATCCGGGGTCTTTTACCAAATGGCAGCCCTCCACCCTCTTGGCTGTCAGCCTCTCTGACATTTGTCTTCAGTGAGTCATTTTATCTTTTGTGATGAATTTTTATTGGTCATCTATAATTCTCTCAGGCTTGAAGCTCTAATGAGGAATCATCTTGGTCACATAAAGCTTTCTCTGTCTGAATAGCATTAGGTAGCCATGATCCCACCTACACAGCGAATGCCTTATTGTATGCCCAACGTTCGGCTCCCTCATCACTCTCGAATTGCCTGCCTTCTTCCTGCCTTAGCCAGTCTTATTCTGAGAGCAGTCATTCTAATTCACAATGAATAAGTAAATAAATAGCTAGTATTTGTCAAACCAAAACAGCGCACCGCTCCTTTAAGAAGTGAGAAGAACTCAGCTCAGAAGTCTGTTGCCTAGCAACATGGAACTAACTTTGCTTTCCATTTTCCAAACCAGTTGATAGCCTCCTGTTGGTTTGTCAGCCTTCCAGTGTAAAACTTTCCCCTCCTTTTTAAAATTAGGAAGGAATGTTTGGCTGTTTAGTTTTCAGGGAATTGACTTGCACCATCACGACTTGTTTCTGAATTTCACAGTTATCCCGATTTCCTGGTTCTCAGTAGGTTCCAATTTGTTATCCCTCCCTGATAGGAACTACTTATTCTTCAATTAAGGACTATATCTAAGAACAATTTGCATATTTTCCATGAAAGGACACAAGGCTCAAATAGAAGTTCAATTGATTTTAATTAATAATAATCACACCAGGCAATTAAATGGCACTTTATGCTCTGCAAGTCCTTTCATGTCCACCAATTCATTTAAGTAAAATATTAGATGCTTATCCAAACTTTTTTGGCTTGTGACAACAGGCTCAGAATCTTTCGAACTATGATCAAGAGGTTTGTGGTGCTGTCTTTTGTTGTTTTGCTTTAAATGAGGAGACAGTATCTAGTGACTAGGCTTTCACACGGTAATTCTGGTTTTCTCAATCCACAGTCTGGTCAAAAATCTAGAGGAAAAGCAAAATCAGATCTTTCTCCTGTTCTGTTTTTCCCCTCCCATGCACGGCTCCCTTTCACAGGTGAGAAGACCCTGTGAAGGGTCTCAGAAGGGGCTCAGAAGACCCCCAGTTCTCTCTCTTCTTCCAGCCCCACCCCCTCAGTGTCTTTGCAGGGAAGTGATGTCAGGAGCTGCAGGGGGAGCTGCCCAGCTGAGGAGGCTCCCGTGCTCACACTTATCTTGATGACTTTTTCTGGCTAGTCAAGGTCTTTGAAATTTTCTCCAGACAGAAAGTAATGAGACTGACAAAGCATCACTCAGTATTTTGCAGCACAACTCTTTTCAGTGCCACTACCACGTCAGCTGCCCTTGCAGGTCCACGAGTTTACTTTTGACTCTGGCCCGTCTCCGCAGCGGCACTCACTTCCCATTGGCTTCCACGTCAGCTCCTAACTCAGGGGCTAGTGTTAGGACTTCAAAAGCACTGTGGTTTTTCAGGGTTTGTTAGATGAGTCAGGAAATGCTTTTCTACAAGGTTGGCCCAGGTAAGGCAAAAGAAGTGGCCAAGTGTAGTGAAATCCCTCGTGTCTTGTCTCTTCAGGAAAAATACTCTACAGAGCCTTGGTCTTTGCTTTTAGAAATTGGAAACAACTTCAGCATCACCCGTCATAAAAACCACTCAAATAGTCAATGTAAAAATGTGAATAAATTAAATTAGATGAGGGAATTTTCTTTTCGAAGGACTGTGTTTAGACATCAACAAAATGTAAGAGAAACAAATGTGTCCTAAAATATCTACATCCTTTGGCAGCTGTATTATTTGGTTTGCGTTTAAGGATATGTGAATATGTAATTTTGAGGCTACAAATACGGAATACAAAGTAGAGAAGGAATATACCTAAATATGCATCCTGACTTCTCACAATGCTTTCACTGACCAAGTAAATCTTAATAGAAAGCGTGTTTCTTTCATTTGTTTTTTTTTAAATTCTTTCACACCAGAAAAAGGATTTCCCAAGAGTCTTTCTCATCCTCTTCTCTCATTTTCACCACAACAGGCAGCTAGCCTAGTTTCACCTCTGAGTGGCTTGTGTCTTTGGAAATCGAAGGCAGAAAGTGCTCACACAGGTATAGAGGACAGGACTCTGGCACCGAGGGCATTTTCTCTGGCCAGAACGTACTGTGGCTGGGGGGCTGGCAGCAAGCTGACATAAAACACTAGGTCCTGATTTCAAAAATTCTTAAGAATTTTCAGGCGACAACAGTGGCGCATGAAACCCAGCCCAGGGCTCCTGTCCGCACGGGGCCCAGGGTGACTGCTCAGGTCACGCACCTGTGAAGTGCATCCTTGCCTCTGACAGAGGAAGCCCCCGTCATATGGGGCTGGGACCTCACGAAACTCACAGACAAGGCAGCCAAGGAGAGGCTCTTTGGTGGGAACAGAAGTGAGAAAAGTGAGCAGCTGCTCTCCCTCAGCCTCCTCACGTGCTCCTCTTTGTTAGTAGGGAAGGCTATTTGCGGCCGAAATGGAAGGAGAAGAACATTATCAGCATTAGTCCTACTGTTGTATTTAACTCTGTAACAACATTCTGAGGAAGAGAAAGCAATTTAACAGATAGAAGAACCCAAAGAACATTGGCCACATTCCCAAAGTTTGCAACTTGAAGGTGATAGTGATTGTATTTGAAGCCTGTTCTGGCTTCTCCCACAGCTTTTCCCCACTGTTGTCTTCTGTAGGCTCAGGAAAGCCCATTCTTAGGGACCCTTCTTAGCACTAAAGACAAACCTATTCAAAAGAGTGAAGGAGGAAAGCTAATGAGTCAATAAATATGTTGATTGACATAGCACGGCAGGGCTGCCCTAATCCCTTGCCGGCATACTCCTGTCTTAGGGCATTCACCTTCTCCCCAGGAGCCCGGTGCCCTCTCGGTCTTCCAGTTCCCCCACACCCTTCCCTTGGTGCTCACAGCATGCCCTTCTGGACAACGTCCCAAACCCTGGACCATTCACAAACTTTCTTTCCATCCAAATTTCACAATCCCACATCCCACTCATGGAAGGAAATATTGTCTGCCAAGTTAACTATCATATTAACACATTCATGAATCAATCCCTTAACTTGACCCCTCTAAAAACGTGAATAATGTGTGAATTTCAAGGCTTTACAGCTAGGTCAATGAGGTGCACTTTTTTACCCCCGAAGGATCATTTTATGAATCCTTCGAATTATATCTCCTAGCCATAGTGGTCTGTAGTCAACAGCATTTTTATCCATATAATACAAGATAAATGATTTAGCCATGATTGTCAGGTTTAGAGGTGAGGCAACAGGTTGTAGAAAGTAACCTCAGGTATCACAGAGCTTTCCCAGGCAGCGGCGATAAAACACTTTACATCTGATCTGTAATATCCTGTCTCCTGTTAATACTAGCCCTGCAGGGAACACAATTGCCATTTCTGGCAAATTTCACGGTCAGTGATTCTGTGATATAGAGAAATGTTCAGTATAGATTAAAATGAAATCATCAAAGGCCTTACACTGATGACCTATGACAGACTTGAACCATCTCTCCCAAAAAGTACATTCATAACTGAAACCACTTCACTATGGAGTCCACTAAAACTGTAAAACTACTTGAGAAAACGTTCATATAAACACATGCATAGTATCCTCAAGCCCTCAATATTGTCCTTATTGGATACAACGTCCTTTTATTCCAAGGTTTCCTGATTTTAATATTCAAATGTTCATCTTGGACAAGAAAGAAGCTGTACTGTGTCTTGAATCTGCCATCACAAATTTCCAATCATTTAAAAGAATAAGCTATTTATTTATAATTTGGATTGGGAATTCAGGTTTATATTTGGATTGGGAATATAATCTAATCCTTAAATTTAAACATGGTTGTCTGGTGTATTCTAGGAAATGACTTCTTTTTTTTTTTTTTAAGATTTTATTTATTTGAGAGAAAGAGAGTGAGAGACAGAGAAAGTGCACAAGAGGGGATAGGGTCAGAGGGAGAAGCAGACTCCCCACTGAGCAGGGATCCCGATGCGGGACTCGATCCGCAGGACTCGATCCTGGAACTCCAGAATCATGAACCTGAGCCAAAGGCAGTCGCTTAACCAACTGAGCTACCCAGGCGCCTCCTACCAAGTCGTAACTCTGAAGATCTGATCCAGAGGAATCCAGGAGGAGTTTTCTGGTCATGTTCTTTCTGCTCGTCCTTTGTCGGGTTTGCCATTATTTGCTTTCTTCTGAAACTCTTTTCCTGGCTTCCATGGCACTGTACTTTGTATACGGTAATCACGTTTTTCTTCCCTTTGTCTCTTTCTCCTTTGCAGTTCCTTTTCCATCCTTCCCTCCTCCAAAGGTCCGCCATGGGTCTCTCCCCACCTCTGCTCTCTCTCCACCATGAACTAGCTACTTGTCACAATGTTACCTCATCTCCTTGGCTCCAAACCTTTGTTTCCAACTCTAATCTCTACTGATTTAAAATCCTACATTTCCAATAATCTGAACCGTCTGTCTTCACCAGGAACTCAGGAAATCTGAAGCCAAACTCCAAAGATAGAATACACTGTTTAGGAGCTAGAATGGTCCCTATTATTGAAGATGTCCATCCTCATGTGAATGTCCTTTTGGCAAGATGATGTGGAGTGGACCTGAACACTAGAAGTAAGGTTGGACTAAATAAGCTTTAGTTAAGGTCCCATTAACAATGAGATTCTATAATTTATTACCTTTTTTTCAGATTTTATTTATTTATTTGAGAGAGAGCATGAGTTGGGGGGCGGGGCAGAGGGAGAAGGAGAAGCAGACTCCCTGTCAAGCAGGGAGTCTGATGCAGGACTCGATCCCTGGACCCTGAGATCATGACCCGAGCCAAAGGCAGATGCTTAACGGACTGAGCCACCCAGGCACCCCGATATTACTTTTTTCTCCAAACCAGTTTCTCCTCTTGAATTTTTTTTCTGGTCTCCCATACACAACATTATGGGATCACCATTGTGCCTTATTTTTCTTTTCTTCCCATGTAGAATTAGTTGGCAAGTTCTATTGATTCTCCTACACAACCTTGCTGGATCTCCCCTACTCTCCATTCTTCTCAACACCAACTTCATATAGCAGCAAAATTAGGCTGATGCAGCTGACACCTTTGAGCTGAATCTGGGAGGACCCTGGAGCCAGAAGCTCTGTAGCAATTTTTTTTTACTAGCTGGTAAAGACTCTCAGAGTGAGTTTGGATAAAATTAACATTAAAAAGGAGGAGAAAAGATGGAGAAGGAAAGCGAGGGGGTAGGTGGACTGGCAGCCTCTCCTCGGTCCCCAGCTAGCTGCTCTGTCTTCAGAATAAGGGACTAGACTCTCTCCTGACATTGAGTCTCCAGAGCCACCCCCGCCCAACTGCCCCGGGCTCAGAGTGTCTCCTTTGGTAAGTTTGCTCCCTAAGAAAACTAAACTCTTCAACTCTCCCTCGCTCTCCCCAAAACTTCCCACATATGTAACCAGACCCAGTTTCCATTCTCACCAGAAGGAAGGGATGATCTTTTCATTGTCCCTGGGAGCCTCACATGAGACCCCACATCACATTCCGTTTTCTCTCATTATCCCACCAGACTGTTCATCTCAGTCTTAGGATATTGCAGCTGCCTTCCAGTCTCCGGAATTCCTAGCCGTTGTGTACACTGATACCAGATTAATTTTCATAAAATATTTATTTGTTTGTGCTTATTTTCAACTCAGAAATGCTCAGTGAATGACTTCCATCTTCTCATCACAGAGTCCAAAATCTTAAGCTTCCTAGTTAAAGCCCTCCAAAATACCTTCCACTGCTTTTCTCCAACAAACTCTGCCTAGTGAAGTTTCTTTCATGGTCCCTGACTACCATGATGTTTCACTCACTCTAACTTGGCCACCATCCATCTCAAGGAATTGAAGGTCTGCTGCTACCTCCATTTACCAAGATTCTGTGCATTCCTAAAGACCCAACCAAATATATCCTTGTCTTCTAAGCTTCTTAGGCAGTTTCAATCAGAAATAGTCCCTTCCTCTTTGTTTATCTCCTAAGATTGTTATATCAAGTATGTGATGGTGTTTCACGCCCCCAGTACCTGCCCACAGTACTATAATTACCAGATTTGTGTGATTTTTGCACCTCTCTTAGCTTTTCCAGTAGTTTACTTCCTGCAGCTCTAACTAGTATTTCTTTATGTACATCACAGTATTAAATAGTATCTCACACACAGTCGGCATTTAAAAGTTGCATTGGTGAATTAAATTAATGAATGAATAAATCTTCCCTGGCAACAACTCTTGCTAATAATAGACTTCTTTCCTAAATAGCTGCAAATTTTGTTCTCTCAATATTCCTAGAGGGAGGCAAGTATTTTGGTTTCAAAGGGCTTCTATACATAAACAAATAGAGTTGAGATGTGGTAATTAATTATAATTATAATTAATATTAGTATCAATGGTGAGTGTACAGTTCTTGGTTTTTTAAGTGTAGTACTTACGTAGAGTGGGTGAAAGCAAGGTTTTCCTTAGGTAAATTAATTCACAATTATCTGGAGTTACCAGGGTAGCTATATGTGTATACTCCTATCCTATCATTTCTAGATGCAATTAGCAAGCGTCTCTGCAACAAAATTATTATAGTACCACTAAGTTTAAAATGTCAGCTTAAGTCTAGGCAAAACAAGACACATGAGAAAACGCAAAATATAAATGAGACAAGATCTCCACAATCAACTCTAACAAATGCTCATGTAAGTTTCACACCACTCTCAAAAGATTTACCATTTTTGGTTTTTTGCTCTGGCATACTGATAAAGGAGGTAGCTGCTGGCTGAGCAATTGTCTCCTGTCTCAAAGACATGGAAGTTTATCCACTGTGATAATATCAATATGAAAAAAGATTTTATTCGATCCTGCTTGTGATTGATGAGTAAAGAACAATCTATCCAGAATCGAAGCTGGTATGTTCAAAATGCTGAAAAGATTCTATACATTTAAGACCCAAATGACATACAGACCAATGATATCGCCTGAGTTTTTGGAACATTCTAGCAGCGATTCAGCCAAGTGGGTAGACTTCCAGTGCCTATGCTAGGATACCAGTGATTTGTCCAAGCAGTTGACAACTGCCCGATAGTGCAGTTGTAAGAATGAAAACATGGACAAGACATGGCCCTAAGGCAACTCTCATCCTAGGCTGAGAGATAGACGTCTACACTAGCTTTTAACGTGAGGGAGGTACTTAGCGGAGGCCTGCTCCAGGTGTGACAGGAAGGCACAAAGGAGGTAACCCCAAACTCTGCCAGGGTAGCAGGGAAAGAGAGAAAGAGATGAAGAAGGGAGAGGAAGTTACAGACTGCTTCACTTAAGAGGGAGCACAGAGTTGGGTTGTGAAAAACGAGTAGGATTTTGTGCAATGAAAAGGAGCTGTTACAGGTCAAGTGACTAACATGTCTAAGGCATGGAGAACAAAAAAATGCTTTAGTCTGTACTTTCTAAATCATCCAAAGTTAAATCATGTTTCGTATACTGTTAACATCGAATGAATTGTATTTTAGTTACGTAGAATTTTTCAATAGTAGTATTCCCAGATAAAGAGATTGGCTTTTTTTTTAATTTGTTGTTTTGTTGTTTGTTTAATTTATTGTTTTGTTGTTGTTGTTTTCATTGTTGTTTTAACAAGAAAGCCCTAGCAGTTTTCTGTGAAGACAGATTCACTATGACCTGGCAAGTCACTAGCGTAACCTTGACTTATTCATACCTAGAGCAATCATAAGGTTGCTGGGGAAGACATGAGCCAGTGTCCATATACCCCCAGGGCAGAGGCACTATGTGTGAGTTAACTGAAGGGGCTCTGTCAGTGGAGATGCCAGGAGGCTGTGCTCAGTTTATGGGGAGAACCCTGGCTGTGTCTGAGCCTGGGGAGAGCACCCGTTGCAGCATTAGTCACTCTGAATACAGCTGCAAAGAATACACGTTGGTCCAACCTCTCAGGAAAGAAATCTGGCAACGTGTATCAGAAACCCAAAAAGAGGGGTTCATTTCCTTTGACCCAACAATTCAATTTCCATGTTCAAAATGATTCTCGTGGACTAAGATATCAACAAAAAGATTATTAATGAGGAATTATTTATTATAACAAAACAATATAAAAACAATTAGGAGAAACCCTATGGTTCGACAGTTGGGTTAGGACTGTATAAATTCTGCAACATCTAGAAAATAAGCCTTATTTTAAAGGGGTGTCTGGGAAAAGCTTAAGACGAGAGAAAATGCTAATGATACTATGCTGAATGAAGAAACAAGAAGCCTGCAACTGTGGGTGCAGAGAGTGATCTCAATTGGCCAGCGATGGCTCCTGCTGGCTTTGCTATCTCTCCCTTCTCACTCCACACCCAGCTCTACACCGTAGGGTCTGCTCTGTGTGTCAGTGACAAGTGACTCGTGAGGAGGAAGCACTGCATGAGTATTTTTGATGAATAAATTAACTCTGTAAGCAGCACATATGTGTTCCCTTACTAAGCATTTAACATGTGGATGAATTAAAGGTACAACCCAGTAAGAGATAGCTCTGATTATTAGATTCACAAGCACACAGTAGAGTTCCAAGAACGATGCACACGGGATTTTTTTCGTTCCCTCACCACCTACAAGTCCCTACAAAGAACTCTAAGGGCAGGGAGTGTGAGCACAATCCGTGGTTCCCTCTCTTCCCCACCACACACCCCTGACTCCCTTGGGGAGTCACTGAAACACAGCACCACTCCCCAGGTTCTTCCTTCCACTTGGGTTTTCCCATTCCAATCAAGCCTGAGAGGCAAATATTTTTACAAGGTAAAAAACAAACAACAAAAAGACCTTTTATTATGAAGTGGACCATCTTTTACCATAACTCCAATGGGCTAAGGGTCACTGTCTTATTTTTCTCAGCCTTATGAAAGATCTCTTCTTGCATGTAACTTATAACCTATATGGGCACTGGCCCATATAGGATTGAGTAGGTGAAGAAGGAAGAAAACCCTTCACTGTCTGGCATGCAATTGCCTTGTGAAATGACTAGGAGATTTCTATACCAAAATATCAAGAGTGTTTTTCTCTGGGCAGTAATATTACAAATAATTTTCTATTGTATTTACACATGTACTTTTTCCCCCCATTTCCTACAGCTGGCATATAAAAATTTTAAAAACAATAAATATTTTAAAGCTACTTGACTACATTCACTAATAGTTTTCAACATCTTTCTTTATCGGTCCACAGGCCATAAATGAAAGAAGAAAAGGGCAATTAAGATAAGTCTTACAGAGCAGTGTTTTGTTGGGAACCACACCAAACCCGAATGGAATATCGCATCACACAACTCTGTGTGCTTCAATCAGATCATACCTGCCGGATTACTTGGAGGCAACACACAATTCGTACAGTTTATCAAGCGTCTGCATTCTGAAGATTCCTCCCAATCGCCTTTGATTTCCTGCAAATCAACTCCTCTGGAACAGTGAGTCTGAAAGCACGCCACGGCCCTTCCCCTTGAAATTCCAGTTCAGTATTTATTAAGAGATCTGGATCTCGACACGTGGCAGGGAAATCAGAATCTTAGCCTCAGTGATGAAAGTGATAATTACTATGGTAAGCAAGGCTAGATCTTTATGCATCTTGCTCGTTTGACTACTCATTGAATACACACCCCTTTTGGAAAGCAGAACCACTTGGGGGGAGAGTATTTACATATTTGTTTACTTACTTTAGTTAGATATTTATATTACCAAATACAAGTCGGTTAAGCTTCAGCCATGCTGCTGACCATTAGGAGACAGTCAACAAATAAATTCGAAAAAGAGTCACTGCCTATTCCCCCCAGTGTACAGTTCTTTGCCTCTCCAGTGCGGCCGTGGCACACGGTCTATCAATCACAACCATCTTCCCTAGCGACTTCCACCCCTTCCGATGCTTCGCCACAATACCCACATTCTCTGGTTCCTGAGAACAGGCTCATTGAGAGAGTGTGCTGCGTTAGAAAGTACGATTTGCCTACAAAGGAGATTGCCATCTCGCTCATTAATTTTACATTACCATACTGTGCTTCTAGTGATGTTATCACAATGCTTTCTAGAGCTACTTACTGCGATTGCAAAAATACACAGATTGTTCTGTCATTAAGAAGAGTAAACGGTTTTTTGAGTGATGCAAGGAAAGGAAAACTTCTAGGCTAATTTTCTCTGGCTATAGCAAACCGTTGCACGCATACAGTATGTGTTTGCATGTAAACAGTCGTGTGCAGTATACATCGATGTGGTCGAACTACCTCATTGCTCTTTTACTATCGAACTGTTGAAGATGTCTTCCTGTCATGCAGAATGTTGGTTTAATGGCACATAAACAAAAGAGGCTATTGACATTGTTATAAAGAGGTGACTCAGTCTCAATTTGCTCTCTTATTCTTTTTTTTTATAATAGTATTTTTTATTATATTATGTTAGTCACCATACAGTACATCCCTGGTTTTTGATGTAAAGTTCGATGATTCATTATGCTTTCTTATTCTTAAATCATTAAAAAACGGATGAGAAAGGATGACCATGGTATACCTACTAGCATGGTTGTTTTCATGTAGGACTTATTAAATCTGTAAATGTCAATATACAAAAATAAAATAAAATCACAATGGAACAGATTTTGGAAACAAAAGTGCTAATTTTCTGTGGAAAAACTTTGGACTGAAAATCAGCAAAAGGGTCTCAGATCCCAATCTGTCACTTACTTACAAAACTCTATGGGCAAGAATAGCATGTTCAGTTTTCAAGAGCCTGGGCTTAATAAATAAGACAGGCCTGAGTTTGACCAGAGACTCCACCACTTAGACCTGTGTAACCTTGAGAAAATTACTCCCTCAGTGTACCTTCATCTATAAAAGAGAGACAATAATAGTGTCTCCTAGCCACTCATGAGGCGGTGGTAAATATTACATGCAATAATGCATGCAACATGGTTAGCGTGGCATCTAGTAGACAGTAATACCCCTAAAAAGTCAGTATCATCATCATTATTATTGTCATTATTATCTTAAAGATGTATTTATTTATTTTAGAGAGAGTGTGAGTGGGGCGAGGAGCAGAGGGCAAGGGAGACAGAGAATCCTCAAGTAGACTCCTTACTGAGCACAGAGCCTGACGCTGGCCTTGATCCCAGGACCCTGAGATCATGACCTGAGCCAAAACCAAGAGTAGGTCTCTTAACAGACAAAGCCACCCAGACAACCCCATTGTTGTAATTAAGACATTATTTCTGGGCAGCAAATTCCTCAGATCTATAAGATGACTGTATGAGACTATATCTGAGATGGTATCAGACTATAAGACTCTAAGAATGATTATACCTTACAAGACAATTCCTCACAAAAGATCCAAATGATTTAAATAATATCAAGTTATTCATAATACTATTAACCTCTATTTTAGAAATCTTATCTGAGGTAAAGATCTGATAGTAGGGGTAGTGTGTGGGAATTGAGATCATGTGTCTCCGTATTTATTTGTTACTCTTTTCCAGTAGACTGTAAAGTTTCTGGAAGCAGGGATTGTGTCTTATTCATCTTTGAAATCCTGTGTTCACCTCATTGAGTGATTTAAAACCAATAAGTAAATGAATGAATGATTTGATGAAAAGAACTAGCAGTCTAACAGCTCTATCTTTGTGGAGCATATAGTCAAATATAGACGCTTAAAGAAAGATGTGGACGAGGTTAAATAAAAAAATAATAAAAAAACAAAACAAAAACAAAAAACAAAAAAAAACCCACCTTGGGCTGAAATTTGTAAGTTTAGCTAGAATGGCCCAAGAAAGCCTAACCGAGGATATGATATATGAGTAAAGAAAAGAATGCAAGGGAGTGACCCACTTTGATGTCTGAGGGAAGAACTTGACAGAGGGAAAGCAGGTGCAAAGGCTGTGATCCAGGAGTCTGATCAGTGTGTTTAAGGAGTGAGAAGAAACTGGTGTGGGTGAAATGAAGAAAGCAGCAGGGAGAGAGGCAAGAGATAAAGTCAAAGAGATAATGGGGAGGACGGGCAGGGCATGTGGTCTTCCAGGGCCTTTCAAGCACTTGGGCTTTTACTCTGCATGAACAGAAAAGATTGGGGAGCTTGAGCAGAGAGGTGATGTGAGTGAATTTGTTGATTATTTTGGCTGCTATGTTGAGTGTAGTTGGTGTGTGCACGTAGAAGACAATATAAAGGGTATCAGTTAGGAAGGTACAGCTTCTAAGCTAGAAAAGAGATGATGGTGGCTTGGACCATCACAGTAGAACTGATGAAAACTAGTCACATCCAGGATCAATGGTGAAAGTAGAACTGTAAGATTTTCTTGCAGAACTGGTGCAGCCACTCTGGAGAACGGTATGGAGGTTCCTCAAAAAGCTAAAAATAGAGCTACCCTACAATCCAGCAATTGCACTACTAGGTATTTATCCAAAGGATACAAAAATAAAGATTCGAAGGAGTACATGTACCTTGATGTTTATACCAGCATTATCAACAATAGCCAAACTATGGAGAGAGCCCAATGACCATCAACTGACGAATGGACAAAGAAGATGTGGCATATATCGTGGAATATTACCTAGCCATTGAAAGGAATGAAATCTTGCCATTTGCAATGACATGGATGAAGCTAGAATGTATTATGTCAAAAAAAGTAAGTCAATCAGAGAAAGACAAATACCATATGATTTCATTCATATGTGGAATTTAGGAAACAAAACAGAAGAACATATGCGAAAGAGTGGGGGGAGGAAAGAGGGAAACAAACCATGAGAGACTCTTAAAGATAGAAAACAAACTGAGGGTTGATGGAGGAAAGTGTTTGGGGGATGCACTAGATAGGTGATGGGTATTAAGGAGGGCAATTTTTGTAATGAGCACTGGGTGTTGTATGTAAGTGATGAATCAGTGAATTCTACTCCTGAAACCAATATTGCGCTGTATGTTAATCAAATAAAATTTAAGTAAAAAAATTTTTCAAAGACTTTCTTACAGATAAAATTTGGAATAAGAGGAAGAGAAGAATTAACGAGGAACAACTGGAAGGAAACAGTGTCTATGGGTTGGGATGTTAAGACTGTGAGGAGAATAGGTTTGAAAGGAAATAGTGAGAACTCTGTGTTTCACTTGCTTAGTTTTATGTACACAGCAGACATCTAAGTAGAGTGCTACATAGAGAGCCAGATAGAGAGTCTGGAGTTCAGGGTGGAGGTTAGAGCCAAAGATATAAGTTGGGAATGATCAGTGAATAGATGATGCTTAAAGTTATGGAACTGAATGAGATTATAAAGGCAATGTACACAGGTAGAAAAAAGAATGATCTGGGATCTGAGCCTGGGAATACTTGAACATTTACACCTAGCAATGTTTGTACCTAAAAAGAAACCAGCAAAAGAGTCCATGAAGAATTGGCTAGTAAGGAAGGAGGAAAACCAGTAAAGGATGGAACCCGAAAATCTAGTCACAAAAAACATCAAGGAAAAAAGTATAGACAACAGTGTCAAATGCTGCTTGTTGGTCAGGTAAAATGATGACCAGGAAGTGACCATTGGGATTAGCAACGTGGAGGTCCTTGGTGACCTTAATAATGGAAGCCTTAGTAAAGTGGTACGAACAAAAGCCTTATGAAGAGGGTACAAGAGAGAATGAGTGGAGGGAAATTGGAATGTATATGGGAAACTCTTGGTTTCTTTTTTAAAGAAAAGGAGAGAAACAGAGTGGTCCGATAGAGGAAGTGATCTCTAGAGAAAGGCTGTTTGTTTGTTTGTTTGTTTGTTTGTTTGTTTGTTTTGCTTTGCTTTTTCTAAAAAGAAAGAAATAATCACATATTTGTATGCTGATAAGAATAATCCACTGGACAGGAGAAAATGATGATGTAGGAGAGAACGAAAAATTCTTAGAGTAATTTCCTAGTTTGAGAGAGGATAAGATCTAGGGGACAAGTGGAGAAGTTGGCTTTAGCTAAAGACCAGGAACACTTCCTCCATAATCTTCAGCCATAAAGAAGAAAGAGAAATGGGCAAGTTTAATCATGTGGTTCTATATTTTCATTCTTCTCTAATGACAACAATAGATTGGCTTCTTTCTTACGTTCACATCTGACTACCAGAACAGCCCTGAAGGTATTCTAAATTGCTGATGTTATGGAAATAATTTAATTCAGCAAATAACACTTTCACCTGACTTTTTAGGAATGCATCTATTGCCCGAAGTAAATTACTCCTAGACAATATAGCTCACTTCTGGAACCAGCCATGGAACAGTGATTTTTGAGAACAGACTTTTAAATATAGATTTACTATATAGCTTATGCTCTGCTTATAACAGAAATCTGAATTATCTTTCTATATTATGAAACAATAGTCTTCAAAGTCCCTTTTGATTACTCTCCATCTTCTCAGGATGCTAATAGTCACTATCATATATATCATTTATTTCACACTTTATCAACTGGAACCTTGTATTGTTTATTTCATTGTTGTGTAATATATATAAGTGTGTGCACACATATCAATGACCATATTATTATAAATAAGTGGGGAATATGGGTCACGTTTGCCTGTGTATCTGCTTTAGTGATGATGACTGAAGCTAAAAATAAGCAAAACCAGGAAATTTCTGGAGAAACATCCATTGTCATGTAGTTATATAATCAGAGGTAGAAAATAAATACAAGCATGAGTCCATGGAGAGATAAGTGTCCTGGATTCACAGAAACAAATGTCAAGTCTATACGCATCCTTCAAAGGAGGAGAAGGAAAATTCCCAAAGCTATCATCAGATCATTTTTTGAAAGACTATCTTTCTTCTAAAAATTGGTCAAAAAATGTTTCCTGGGGAAGAGAGAACCAGGAAATAAAATTGCCAGAACTATAGATCTTTCATTGTAAACCTTGCATAGAGAAGTTGGCTGCCCATGTATGCCAACACTGAAAGGTTAAATATAATCCCATACTACCAGCTGGCACCCTATAGGTTTTCATTGGTATACCACTGGAGGTAAAAGTTGTATCAACTCTTCTTTTCCATGAGGTTGATCTTCCTCTGCATAGTAGATCTTATCACTCTGCTGTGGGTTTCTCCAGGGAATTCTGTACTATCTTACATCATGGTATCAGGCACATAAAAGCACTTGAAATATCCTTGTTAAATTTTCACATAGAAATCTAGTGATAACAAATATTTTTTATGGATTGCAATTCCTAATGCACTGGAGAGTGCCTGTTAAAGCAAAACTGTGACCAGTGCTATTTGTATTAATAAACTGTACAGTAAAAATTACTATGTTAATCAATAGCTCCTTAAAATGTACTAAAAGTGATACATTTTATTAACAGTTATTAGGCTTTGCTTTGTTGGCAAAACTTACAATTCACTACAGAACAGTAGAGAAATATGGAAAAACACAAAGAAGAAAATTTATATAATTATCCAAAATCCATATCCCAAAGTAAATTCATTATCATTTTATTATATCATCAGAATAAATAATTGTTTTCTAGATGGGATTTTTTAGTATCTCTTTTATAAAATAGTTTTTGGACATAATTAATAATACAACTTGAATGGTCTTCCATTTCATTAAATAGTTTCCTAAAAACACCATTTCTAATGGCTGCATCAGTATATAGATAAACCATGATTTATTCTACAAATTTTCTATCATTGGTCACTAACATTATTTCCAATTTTTCATTATTATCAATGATGCTGAAATAAACATTTCTATGAATAAATTGCCCAAATCTAAGGCTATTTCCTTAGGTTAAATTATCACAGTGGAATAAAGAGTCTAAGCATCATTACGTATCTGTATATACTGAATATATATATACTGCCAAATGGTTCTATAGAGAGATTGAGTAATTTACACTCACCACAGAGTATGAGAAAAAATATTGTTTTCTCCGTAATCTGATTATAGTCAGAAAAATTTCCTCTTTTAAAAAACCAGAACAGTATTAATTTTGAAAAATTTGACACCTAAAAAATACCTCATTATTTGAATTCACATTTCTTTGAATGCTGGTGAGTTTCTTTTTTTTTTTCCAATTTTCTGGCTGTTAACCGTTCATATTTTGGAAAAATTTTTTTGAGAGAGGACGAGCACATGTGTGGGGGGGGAGGGCAGAGGAAGAGTGAGAGAAAAAATCCTAAGCAGGCTCCACACCCACCCTGTAGCCCAGGGTGGGCTCTGGTGGGGCTGGATCTCAGAACCCTGAGATCTTGACCTGAGGTGAAATCAAGAGTCAGATGCTTAACTGACTGAGCCACCCGGGCACACTCATATTTTGGAAATTCTTGTTTCTATATTTTGCTTTGGTATGTTTCTTTTTCTACTGATAGTCTCCTTTTACTTTTCATTTGTATATTTATATTTTCAGGGTATCAGCCTTTTGCTCTCACACCTGTCCAAAATAATTTTTATTTTCTCTTTAATTATATGAAAAGGTGTTTTCTGATGTTTTGGTTTTTAGATTAGCAAATATTTTTATCTTGACTTCCCAGCATCCATTTCCTTGCTTGGCAGCACTCCAATTGCCTTTCTTCTCTCTAGAAGCCTCACCTCTCTTAGCCAGACAGTAGATATGTGATTTAAATTAAAATTTAAGTATGTGAATTAAAACTTAAATTTTTAGCTGAGAAACAAAGAAACCAAAAACGGTTAGAGTCCACCCAATGCCAGTGCCCTGACCATACTGCTTCCTGCTACAAAATCATTCCTGTAATATTGATTTCCTAGTCTCCAAAGTTCTTTCGGTAACCACTATCCACCAAGCCAGCCTATTTCCAAACATCCACTCTTGTGAGCTCCTGATATTAATTCAATGACTATCTTTTTCCTTAATAAACCAGTCAGCCTAAGCAGAGCTATGCCAAGGTAACAAAGAGGCCGACAAACCTCCCCCAGTTCATTTCTCACTCATGTTCTATGCTGGCAAGAAAGTTCTGTTGCTCAGAGCCACTTAGGACCCCGGCTGACAGAACTTAAATATTCATCCATACTTCCAGGGAAGGGAAAATAGTTGCTTAAATCCCTAGGAAATATTCTGCACAGACGTGGCACGCCATAACTTTTTCTTAATTTTCATTGGTCGAAGCAAGTCCCACGGCCAAGCCAGATGTTACAGAGGCAAAGAAGTACAGACTTTCCCCAAGGAGAGATAGAAAATACTTGGAAACAAAATTAGAGCCGGCTCTACTCAGTTAATCAGAGAGGTTTCCTGTTGTTTACAATCAAAGGACCCTTAAAGATACATTTCAAAGTTCTACCTTTGATATAATGTTCAGAAAGACAGTCCTACCACTGAAGTTATAAAAATGTTTCTTGAAATTGTATTCCAGTTTTTGGAGAATTTTTAATCCAAATTTCCCAAATCAGTGCTTTATTTGAAAATAAAAATAGTTCTACATAATTATGCCAAATGTTGCATTATAATACAGCTTGTGAATTCACAACGCACATTAGCATCGTTTTTAGAATTTTTGCAGTAAAGAAACCAGTTTAATTTCATTTAATTTGACACTTCCCAAACTTATGTAGCCAGAGAACTATTTTTTTCATGTTAACCATATTAACAGCCCACAGGTGAGTGTTTCTTTGAACACACCTAGAAAATGCTGTCTTCTCTTACTTGGAATTTACTTTGTTATCCAGAATGTAGAGTCCTACGTTTTTTTAAAAGAATTTATTTATTTATTTGACAGAGATAGAGACAGCCAGCGAGAGAGGGAACACAAGCAGGGGGAGTGGGAGAGGAAGAAGCAGGCTCACAGCAGAGGAGCCTGATGTGGGGCTCGATCCCAGAATGCCGGGATCACGCGCTGAGCCGAAGGCAGACACGTAACTGCTGTGCCACCCAGGCGCCCCAGAGTCCTACATTTTTAATCCAAAGAGGTAAGCAATTGTTCTAGCATCACATATTAAATAAATGTAACTTTACCTAGTAGTATGTTAACTCAATCACACACCAAATTTACCCTCTCCTAGGGTTTCTGTGATTCATATTCTGTTTCAATGATCTTTCTTTCCATTCTGATACAAGCATGATAGTTGTAATCTTTTGCTGTGTTTACCTGTTACTGCAGGTCCTCTGCTACTCTTTAATAATTTTTCCCCTATTGTCATTCAATATTCCCCCAAACTAGAGTACTGCTAGTGTAAGGAATGGTGATAAGCAAAACAACATACAGGTAAGACAAGACTGTCTGCACTGAGGCTTCATTCTGGCAGGATGTCACTAAATGGTTAATTACACCAAACTACTAACTAGATTTTTGATACATTTCAAAAAGAAGTACGTGGCCATAAAATTAAACAATAGGAGTGTATTGAATTTTTCCTTGAAATACATGATGTTAAACTGGTTCTTAGAGGGGAAGGAAGACAGAACCAAGGGAAGAGGAAGAGAAAGAGAGATTCAAGCAGAAGGAATAGCAAAGACCTTGCGGTGCAAACACACTACCATTCAGTAAACTAAAATCACCATCCCTAGAGCATGGACTATGTAGGGGAAAGGAGCCGAGATGTGACTGGTGAGGTCAGACAGAGGGGGTTTGTTCCAGCCCCCTGAGGATAGGGCTTCTGTTTTAATAGTAATAAGAAGCTCTGGAAGAATCATAAGCAGTAGAATTACAAGATCAGATATTTCTCTTGTTATTGCTTAAGAAAGAATAAGGAATGGAGGCTGTGGTAGGCAGTAGTCGAAACACGGACCATTTAGGAGGAAATCCATGAAATAGCAGTTGCCCTGGTGTCTGAAGAGATGACGTGATATGGAGAGAGTCAGAAAATATTTAGGTAAGCAAATCAGTTGGATTTGATAACTTATGGAATTTTCCCAGATCAATTCAGAATCCAAATTGAGTACGATCACTAAGTAGATTTGTGGACAGGTGATATTTTATATGATATTTAACTCTCTCTAACCAGGAACATGGTTTGTTTTTTTCATTGATTCACACCTTTCTTTCTGTTCCCTTGGCAATATTTGTTGTCTCCTTCATGTAAATCACACGTATTTCTGGCAAGGCTAACTTTTAGAAGTTGGGGTTTTTTATTGCTGTTAAGAACTGGAATCTTTTTTCAATTTTTTTTTTTTTTACCTGATTGTCACTTTGGTACACAAGGAAGATTTCGACTTTGGTGATTACTTTGTAACTCACCACCTTACAATAGTTTCCACGATTACATCTAATTTTTTTCCAGTTGATTATCTTCGGATTTCTACAGATAATGATTACTTAATTTCTCCTTTCTAGTGGCTATACCTCCTTTGCCAAACTCCTTCTCCAACTTACTGCGTAGGGAAGAAGTTCTAGAGATGATAGCAAATATTCTTGTCTTATTTCTGGAGTTAATTGAAATACAAAGTGCAGTCCTTTCCAAAGAACATCCCATAGGATTCTAATATATGGTTACACAAATAAAGGATTCCAGGGTCAAATAAGCTTGAAAAATAACATCTTGAGCAAAAGAAAACTGATTCCTTGATTGTATTTGATTTCCCAGAAGCTTTCTTATGTTAATGTTCTTTTTGAAGATCAAAAAAATTACCTAGTATACAGCAGTTCCCAAATTTATTTAGACACTGGTACCCCCACTTCTTTTCTCCCCTTTTTAGTATCCCTCAGGCCTCATAGTTTGTGGGACACAGATTTGAAAAATGCTGCCCAAATATTTTACCACAACTTTTTTCTAGACTGCTCAAAGTAGTCCTTTTTCCCAGTCTTGGTTCTAAATTCCTGGGATGGGGCCATCTACTGGCCCAACTAAGGCCAGGGATTCACTTCACCCCCAGGCCTAGGACAGGTCTTATACTCCTGCCCCCTAGGGCCCATCTTGAGATTGAGAAGGATCAATCCTCAGTCTCCAAACTCTATGAAGTCAGGCCACCAGGCAAATCATCAGTGTTCTGTCCTCCCATCATGGACGTATGAGGGTTACTCAAGAGATGTCTAGAAAAATGCCCAATGGATTACCTAGATATGCCCCTGGATACCTCCAAACCATTAGACACACTTAAAATCTAAGGATTAAGTAATTTGCCCTCCATTTCATCCAGTGATCTATGCGTCTAGCATTATCTAACCACTTGATACATGTTTTGGGCTGAGTGACAATTGCGTAAGTGGGCATAATAAATATTAGTCTTTTTAGTGATGGCACAATTCTAGTGTAGTCCTTGTCCACATATGACAGTTTTCCAAAAATTCAATTTGCTCTTTTAGAATTAAACTGAAACACATTATCATCCTTCAGTTAACATGGCATTTAAAAAATCTCCTATCAAAGCAATCCATTCACAACACCAAATGTAACACAAGTTGAATGGATGCGTTAGGAGAAAAATACACACCTCCGCCACTGCCTGATGAGGAAACCTACAGGTGAGTGGTCCAGACTGGCACCACAGTGCTTCAAAACTGCAACCTTCATCTACAAAGGGGTGTGCTTTTTAAGACATTAACCATCTGTAGCAGTGTTCCAACGGCAGCCCTGGTCTTTTTTTCCCAGCTCCTAGCGACTTCCCCATGGTGCATGTTCCTGCAATTACACTCGAAACTCAAATTGTTTCGCATCCAGAAAGCCACAAAATATGAATACATATATATACTATATGAATAACCAAAGACGTTGCTTGAATAAAGATATTTTTATTGCCACTCATTAAATTGCTATGTTTGAAATGTCTCAAACAAATGCTTTGGAACAGTGTCATGCCAAACGTTACCCACACAAACAGAAAGGCAACTCAGCTTAAAAAAACAAAGTGCTAACAGCCACCATGCTCTGATTGGAGCCACATGGTACTCTGGGATGCCATGTGCTGCCTTTTCCACCCAAATTAACTTGGAACATTTCCTCCTGAGGGCCCCCCTTTCCCATTTCCTTCCCCCTCTGATTCAGAACACATTCCAAGAAACTTGAATGTTCTTTATCCTTTACCCAAGCATAAAGGACAATGCAAAATGATTACGATCAAATATAAAAAGCTGGCTTATTTTGAATCCCTGAGCTATCAAGACTACATTTTACCTGTTCAAATAAAGACCCACCCAGCTACCAGCCATAATCAGTATAAAGTTAATGTGCCCACCTGAGGGCAGATAGCCCTGGTGGCTGCCTGGAGCCCTGAGTGTGGGGATACAGTCCTCAGTATGAATGCTTGGGCTGCCTGGGGCTGCCCGGGGCTGCCGAGGCAGGAAGCCTGGGGATACTTCTTACTGGAAACACAGTTTGGTACAGCACAGCCCCGGCCCATGGGGAAAAAAGATGGAATGATGAAAACACATTTTACAGAGGAAGAAACTGAGATGTGAAGTTGATTTAGCTTGTCTGAGGTCTCAGAGCTCCCAAGAGGTGGAAGAAAGCCTAACACTGAGGCCTAACCGACCCGGAAGCCCCAACTGTGTCGACCCCACCACTGGGAATCCTGAGGGCTGTTCATGGTAGGTTTCATTTGAACATAAGAAAACAGTATATTTTAATCACAAAACAATAAAGCATTGATATCATGGGATGTCAATTTTGCAATATTTAATAGTTTAAAAGGAGAGTTTTATTTTAAAAACCAAAACCCCTTTGCCTTCAACCTGATTGGACAAAGCCTTTGTTTCACTACAGCAGTGCCATTCCGCAGACCATTGCAACATCCCCATAAGGTACTTTCCCCATGTAATCGATGAAAACACTGTCTGATGAGAACCGGGACACCCACTGGAATGCCCTGTAGCTTGGTAACGTTTGCTGCAAACGAGCATCCTACAAAGGTGGTGCCCCGCTCCTGCAGCACATGCCTGTAGATCGCAGAGCCCTGAGACGCAGCAAGCCGGGGCCGTATACTGAGCACTCACAGGAGCACGCGTGACATTTGCACGTCAATTCTCACCATATTGCCTCCCTGCCCCTCGGCCTCCTGCAAATGCCTGGACCTTTCCTGCACTTCAAGCGAAGTTAGAAGCTGCTCATCTGTTGCGAAAGAGAACTCAAGGATAGCTAGTTCGAGCCAAGAAAACATATGGTCTAATTCCCTAGAAGAAGGAATGGAAGCAAAAGGTTCAAAGGGTTCTCAATTTATTTTTAGAGGAAAAATGTATTGAACAGGGTAGTGAGTTGGCCAAATTGTTTTAAAGAATAATTTTAAAAGACAGGTGTGCTGGACCAGGTGCGATGTTTCCGGAAAGCAGAGCACATCTAAAAAAAAAAAAAAAAACTCTTAAAAAGGAAATGCATGTCTATGTGTCATTCCCTTGACATTGGAAGCAATAAGGTTAACCATTCGCCTCACCACCTCCTGTTTCTTACCCTCCCCCATCCCTCGAGGCTAAACCCAGGCAGGAGGTAGGACAGAGGTCTGCAAGATGAAGAGCAGTTCTCCCATTCACCCGAAGGTATGAGCTTTCAAACCCTTCCCATTACCAAAGCTTAACATACAAACACAAAAGCTGTGGGCAAAAACCGAGAGAATACTCAGAGGGAAAGAGCAAGCTGCAGGATGGAGAAAATAGAGAAAGAAGTTCCCAGGCCATAATCACTGATGGCAGGGGTATGGAGAGTGGATGGGGAAAGCAAAGCCCCCTTGAGAGCATGTTTGTTAAAGATCTGGTCCTTAAGGTGAACTTGGAGCAAGAGCAGAGGCAAAGGATGAGGATTTCCTCTAGCTGGTTCTAAGGACCCTGTTATACGAAGCATGCATCTCAGGGCCAAAAGCAGAATTGTGAGAAACCCACAGAAAAACTGGGGCGGGGGGGTGCGGTGTTCAAACAGGAGAAATATGGGTTGGATTCTAACAGAACTTGTTCTCATACCCAAACTAGGCTCAGTATTCCCATTGATTCAAGCTAGGAAGAAATCGTACGGGGTGGGGGGAGTCCTGATGAATGGTAGTATCAGGATTGGAACACAGACCAATCTGTTCGTTGTGTAATGACACTTGACTAGTGATACAGAAACTGCACAGGATGCTCATTATTAGGGTTCCGCCGTCAGTTGTTGCTGCTATTGCTGTCTGGAGTCAAGGTGGCTGTCTCACTTGGGAGGGCCGGCTCTCACAACAGAGTCTGTGGCCCCAGTGGGGAGACCCGGTGGCTAGCTCTGCTGATGAATGGTCCAGGCTGACTTTAGTCTGCATGCGCTACGCCTGACATGTAGACAAATGGGAAATGTGCATTTTTAATAACTACATTACATGTTTATTGCATTTTTAAGCACAGTCTTAGATCATGGCCTTTCTGCATCCGCTGTCACCCCACAAGGGCCCGACGCCCTCTGCTATGACCACTACATGCCAAGCACAGTTCTCAGAAAGAGACCTCTCCGGGGGCAGAGACCATGGCTCGTTCATCTTTGCAGCTCATACCCTCCCCCTGGGCCACTCCCCCAATTCCCACAACAGTGGCTTCCACAAGGCTGGCGCTCAATAAATATTTATTGAAGTCAGTCTGCCATAACCTTCTTCATGCTAGCACTTTGGCAGTGCTAAACATCTAAGCCGATCATCTTGAGAATAACAAAACTGTTTTCCTACAGAGGAAGCATATTTTCAAATGACACTTGTGAGGTTGTTTTTTTTTTTTCTGATTATAAAAGTAATACATATTCATTATAGAAATTTGGAAAATTCAGAAAAGCGTAAATAAAAAGTAAAATAATTAATAATCCCGTCATCTACAAAAGAACCACTGTTAACATTTTGATGCTTATTCTTCCAGGTTTCTTAATATTATGCCTCTATACACATATATTACCAAACTGAGATCATAGGGATTACTATTGTTCATCTCTTTAACATAACTTATGAGGTTTATCATGCGTGTCCTTAAATATTCTTGAAGAGCGTGATTTCTAATGTTTGCAATGTGTTCTACCATATGGATGTTCCAGTATTCTGTAATTTAACCAATTTCCTTTGTTAGGCATTTTGGTTGTTTTTAATTTTCCCCTATTATAAATAAAGCTCCGGTGAACATCCTAGTACATAAATCTTTGCATCCATTTTAATTATTTCCATACGTGAAATTTCTGCAAGTGAAATTGTTCAGTCAAAGACAAAAAGCAAGACTATTTTGAAGATGAAAAATGATATACAGGCCAGAACCTAACTTCATCCATTTAAGGAGATGAGGACCAGGTAACAACCTTTTGGCCTCATGGCATGACCCCTTTGAACCCTGACATTTTGGTTCGTGGACCTACCGTCTTCCACTTTATGAGAAAACTGTCTTCTATTGAGAGTTGTTACCACATCACCAAAAGAGACTTGGCCCTGAAGCCAGCCAGGCCTCTGTCCTAATCCTACATTTGTTAGCCACATGACTTTAGCCAATGCACTGAGAATGAAGTCTCAAAGACTGCTAGTTAACTACCCAATATTTGCTTTCCTCCTTCATTCTTCTGTCAGAGCCCTATTTTTTATTTGGGAAGGTATTGTACATTAGTAAATTTACGACAAATTTCCCTTGCAGCTGGGGGTGGCTTTCTATTAGTGCTTAATCATAAGATGTGAGGGAAAATTGTTTGGGGACCCCTGAGACTTCTTTTCCCCAGCTTTATTGATATATAATTGTCCTATAACGTGTAAGTTTAAGGTGTACAGCCTGATGATTTGATACAGGTATCTATTGTAAAATAATTACCACAATAAGATAGTTAACAAGTTCATCGCTTACCTTTCTTCGAATTTGTGGTAAGAACAATTAAGGTCTCCTCCTTAGCGACTTTCGACTCTACAATACAGTATTGTTAACTATAGTCACCATGCTCTCTTTGCCACCCCCTGAACTTGTTCATCTGATAACCAGGAGTTTGTGCCTTTTGGTCAACATCCCTTCCCCCCTCAACCTCTACTCCCCACCTCCGGCAACCCCCAATATGTTCTCTATCTCAACGAGTTTGGAGTTTCTAGATTCCACATATAAGGGATATCATACATATTTATCATTCTATATCTACCTTATTTTACTTAAAATATTGCCTTCAGGTTTCACCCATGATGTTGTACATCATAGGACTTCCTTTTTCTTATCCATTCATGTGTGGATGTATGCTTAGACTGTTTCCATGTCTTGGCTATTGTGAATAATGCTGCAGTATTTTTTAATGGCTGAATGATACTCCTTTCCGTGTGTGTATGTGTGTGTGCGTGTGTACACAAATGTGACATTTGTATAAATTATATATACATATATATGTGTATATATGTATATATGTGTATACACGTGTATACGTATATATATAATTTTTTATCCATTCATCCATGGATGTACACTTAGACTGCTCCTGTGTTGTGGCTGTCATGAATAATGCAATGAACACGAGAATGCACACCTCTCTCTCTCTCTCTTTCATTTTTTTGGTTGAGGTTTAATCGACATACAACTTTATATTAGTTTCAGGTGTACCACCAAATGATTCAGTATTTGTGTATATTATAAAATGATCACCACAATAAGTCTAGTTAACATCTGTCACCACACAGAATTTTTTTTCTTGTGTTGAGAACTGTGAAGATCTACTCTCTTAGCAACTTTCAGATTGGTAACACAATATTATCATTAACTATAGTTACCATGCTATACATCATATCCTCATGACTTATATATTTTATAACTGGAAGTTTGTACCTTTTGACTCCCTTCACCCACCTCCCGGATACTTCTTTGAGATGGTGGTTTCATTTCCTTCGTCTGTATATCCAGAGGTGGGATTGTTAGTTCCACTTTTAATTTTTTAAGGAAACTCCATACAGTTTTCCACAGTGGCTGTACCAAATTGCATTTGGGGAAGACTTCTTAAAAGCAGGGATACTGGGAGAAAACCTCTTTTGCATTCCTTCATTCTGATGCTTGGAACTCAGATGTGTGGCTGGAACTCCAACAGTCATCCTAGAATCTTAAAAATGAAGCCACACTCCAAAAATATGAGAGAAGAAAAGCTGGTGCCTGATTACTTGTGATATCAAGGAGTTGTTACACCTGCCCTGGACTGACTCATTCACATGCCTGAACTGAGAGAATAAGCCCTGTTTGGTTAAGTCAGCATTGTTTTGAGATTTCTCATATAGGCAGCCAAGCCTAACGCTAACTGATGAGAGGACCTCTATTACATAGTCCCTATAAGATTAAAACAAAGTAATTTATTAATATGCCTGACATATAGCAGGCTCTCAGTAAAGGTTAGGCCCTTTTTTATATAGTAATATCCAGTTTCTGTGCCTGGAGCATGCTAACCTTCTGCAGACCCTCTCTCCTTTTCCCTCTCCCCTCACCACGTGAAACTACCGAAGGACCTCCTCCTCTGACTTCCAGTTGAGAATTTCTCCCTGGTAATCTCAACAGTCTAGCTTTTGACATAAATTAATCTCTCTCTCACCACTTTCTGATCCCCTCCTTAAAGCCTAGCTTTCCATTGATTTACTGGGATTTCTGGACTCACTTGCCTCTCAGAAATACAGAACCAATTCTGATTTTTCAGCAAGCAACTCAAAAATTTACTTAATATTTCTCATCAAAACATAATCATTAATCATACATTGCTCCAAAAAGCTATCACATACTTAGATATATTTGTGCCTGAAGTTCTAATTTATAGTTGGGTTACTCCACAGATCAGATCTGACAGATTCCCTGGTCAGAAGAAAGTCAGAAAATTTTCTCCTCAATTTGGAAGCCAGAAAAATAACTAATTGTGCCTTTTGAAGTCCTAAGGATCCATCTACCTATCTATCTACAATTTTCTCTTAGTGGGCTGGGGATCTGAAACTATAACCTGGGCGGGGCTTAGTTCTTGAATGGTTGAAATTAAATTAATTTAACCAGTCAACAAAGTGATTTGACCAAATTTGACCAGTTGTTAAACAAAAAGCAAAACAGTTGTTTGAATTCAAAGACACTTCAAATTTGTTTGCGAATGTGTGTGCAATTAGAAAAAGTACTAAATTATATTTACCATAGCATTAGTTTTAGTAGTGAAAAATTGGAAACAATTTAAATACAGCAAGGGATAAATAAATTATGTTGTAGCCATAGATATCACCACCAGTTATAAAAGTTATGTTTATAGAATAGATAACAAGGATAACGTTTGTAATAATAGGAGAAAATGAAACACACGGATGACATAAGCAACATGACTGTTTTGTCCATCCTCATCACTGTTATCTGCAGATTTTTCAGTTAGTCTCACACATTCATGGAGCATGTTGGCACCCTGCATTCTACTCCATCTTCCTGGATGACATGATTGTCCTAGGATAACATACATCCACTACTCTGGTCTAGGGTACTTTGATTTCCAGAATTCCAATGACCCTCTGTCCTACTTAGCAACCTACTTTCATCATCACTCCGGATCATATTTACAAGAATTTTTTCATTTTCTAAATATGATATCTCATTTATCGACTAAAGTCTCCTATTATTATGATTTTCTTATATTCTTACTACCCACACATCTATTCTTTAAATTGACTTCTCCTCTGGTCCCCTAACCACTCCATTTTAGCCCCTGATCAATTCTTTTCTGTCCTCTCTTTTCTCTCTCCAGTTACCATACCCATTATTCTCCAGCGATCCTTCAGGTTTCTGATCCCTTGACCACCATACCTCCTCTCCTATGAAACTACAGCTTTGGACTAAGCCAAACATCAGAGTCCTTTGATTCTACCCCTGGGTTGTGAAGCACTTCTGGAGAGATCTGCCCAGTCATACAGACTTGCATTGACTCGCGGTTTCCAACCTCCCCTGAACCCAGTGCTCCCTGTTGATTCTAAAATGCTTCTACTTCTAACTTCCTCAGGGAAAAAGAAAAAAAACTCCCACGTTATTGGTGCTCTTTTTCCCCCCTCCCTTGCTGGCTTCATTGGAAGCAGAGTCATTCCTCTATCTCAAGCTCATCCCTCCCTCCTTTGAGCCATCTTGTCCCACTCCATGGGACACGTCTCTATTAATTTCTACCCATCTTTGGAGCTTTGCCTTTTTTGTCAGCATCAAAACTACTTAGTCTCTTCCATCTCAACAAAGATGTTTCATAGTTCATGTCCATTGCAGCTGCCATCCTTTGCTTCCTTTCAGAGCCAAGCTTTTTAAAAGAATGATCAGTATTTGGCCCTAGTTTTTACCCTTTTTTCGATTATCAACATCTCAAGTCTGCTTTTTTCCCCTCCCAAAACTGCTCTTTCCAAGATGACTAAGTGACCACCTTGGTGCTCGATGGAATAATTCTCATTTTATTGACTACAATGTAGACATTGATTATTTTTTTGGTTGGTTGTTTTCTTGTTTTGTTTTTGTTTCTTTTGGTAACAGCTTTATTGAGATATAATTCACATATCTTATAATTTGCCCATTTAAAGTGTATAATTCAATGGTTTTTGGTTTACTCTGAGTTGTGTACTCCATCATCACAATCAATTTGGGGACATTTTCATCACCCCTAAAAGAAGGTCCAGATCCTGTGACTGTCACCCCTTTCCTCTTCCTCCATCCTCCTTAGCCCAAGACAACCATTAATCCACTTTCCATCCCTATAGATTTGCCTTTTCTGGACACTGCCCATACATGAAACAGTTAACCATACAATGTGTATTTTTTTGTAACTAGCTACTTTCATTAGCCCAAGGTTTCCTATATTCATCCATGTGGTAGTATGAATCAGTATTTCTTTGCTTTTTAATGGCCAAGTAATATTTCATTGCATGAATATACCACATTCTTGGATGGAATGTGGATTCTATTTCTCCATCCATCAGTTGATATACATCTGGGTTGTTCTCACTTTTCAACTATCATGAATAATGCTGCTGTGAACATTTGTGTACAACTTTTTGTGTGGACTTATGTTTTCTTTTATGTCAGGTATATACCTAGGAGTGTAGTTGCTGAGTCATATGGTAACTCTATGTTCAACCTTTGGAGGAGCTGACAAACTCTTTTCCAAAGTGGCTGCACCATTTTACATTTTAGCTAGGAGCATATAAGATTCCAGTTTCTCCACATTCTCACCAACACTCATTATTATCTTTTTATTACAGCCATCCTAGTGGGGTTGAAGTGGTATGTCATTGTGGTTTTAGTTTGCATTTCCCTAATGACTAATGATGCTGAGTACCTTTTTTGGTATATCTTTTTATTATTGAGCTTTAAGATTCTTTATGCATTCTAGAACCAAATCTCTTATCAAATATATCATTTGCAATTTTTCTGTCCTTTTCTGTGGGTTCTGTTTTCACTGTTTTCATGATGTCATTTTAAGGACAAAAGTGTCTAATCTTGACAAAGTCCAATGTATCTAATTTTGAGTTAATTTTTATATATGGTGTGAGGTAGGGGTTGATCTTGACACTCTCAGTCTTGAACTTTCTTTGCTCTTGGCTTTCAACATTAGCTCTCCCCTAGTTTCCACCCTATCTCACATTGCTGAATTCATTGCTTCTGTAAAAAGTTTTCTTTCTTCTCCAGAAGTCTGTGTTATAATTATCGATTCAATTTGGACTCCCTTCCTTGCTGTAAGTTTGAAACAGAAACTTTCTTATTTGACTTTATAGATACCAAAACTTCTGACAACACCTGGAAGTCTGTGGGTATTGATCCATTTTTCTGTTAAAAAAACAAAGATGGCATCAGGACAGAGTCCTGAAAGTAAAATATAGAATGTGTGTGTGTGTGTGTGTGTGTGTGTGTGTGTGTGTGTGTGTGTATTATATATATCTTTCCTTAGTTTCTATTCCTTGTTTTCTATAATAAAGATATATGGAAATAATAGGAAAACATCTGTATTTAAGGGAAAGAGAGAAAGGAGCTTAAACTTTTGACAAGCAAACAAACAAAAAATTAAGTTACTATACCGACAACCTCACTAGATTATGAGATCAAATGAAACCATGTCATCGAAAGCAGCTCTTATGAAAAGCACTGTGCAGCTACGAAGTAAGGCACCGCACAAACCTCATCTATTGATGCCCCGGTCACTATCTGCCAAGTCTGAATTCCTTTAGTGCAGGATCCACTTCATGTATATCTGCAGCCCTAGCACGATGTCTGGCATCTAGCACGATGTCTACGTCCCTTTGTTTGTTTAACTAATGTCTTGAGTAGCCGCCACGTGCCACAAACTGTGCATTGGGCTGGAGAATATAAAAACAAGAGAAGCAGAGTCTCGGCTGCCATAGCCTATTGTGCAGTTAAAATAGGGAATAGATTTATATTCAGCAAAATTAAATCTGCTTGTGTTCTTCGCATGTTGTCTTAAAATTTTTAATTATAATGACAGCAGATTTCAAATAACTTTTTAAGAAAGTTGAAGAAAAAACAAGGAAATATTAGTGAACTAAAATCTGGTAGGCATTTATCGAGCCCCTAGTCTAGGCAAACCACCCTAGAGTTTGTAAGGAATAAACACATGAGTGAGAGCCGGCTCCTGCCCTGTGCAAGTGCAGTTGTGAGAGGGCTCGACATTGACACAGACAGCTCTAATTCATGGCAGTTAGTGAGAAATGCTGTGACCGAGGGCCGAACAAAATACTGGGGTAACTTAGTGTGAGACAGATTACATGGAGAACATCACGTTATCATAAGGAGGTTTCTGCTCATGCCTGCCTGTCTGGCAACTTAGGCTGGAGCAGTTTCACTAACAGATTTGAATATCTGTACACCCACAAAGCATGTTCGCCTCCCTGCCCACGCTGATGGGAAGATGGCAGCTTTAGGAGTGATTTGAATGCTGGGCTCCTGTGAATGTGCAAGGCCTGGGGGTGGATGGGCTTCCCATTTCTGGTGAGGGGTGGGTTTTCTAGTTCTTCTAGAATAGAGGAGATCAGCACTATAGGGCAGGAAAAGAAGCTGGGGACCATCTATTCCAAACTGCCCCTCGGTGCATCATTATTTGTTTGTTCAATCTCTGAGCCTAGGTCAGTGCTCAAAGACAAGTGTCCTCTCAGCTCCACCTTCCAGTAGATCCTTAGATTTTTGAAGTTACTCACACTTAAAGGAGAAGTAGAAGAAATAAGCATTCAATTAAATATAACTCAAACAATCTGTTTTATCAAAGCAAGTTGATCATAAATCAGGAGAATAGGTGCAGTCCAAATTACATAGACGAGACGGGAACTTGGCAGCGGCCCCATCTTGGCAAGCTGTCATCCCAGGTCTACACAAGGTCAATATGGTAATTCATTTCCTGAAATTACTTAATTCCGCTGTCTGTAACCAAACTGTTATTTATCTTCAAGTACAGAAGCATGTCATTTCAGGTAAAATTGATATTTGGAAATCCAAGTTTACACTCGGGTGAATTATTACTATACCATAGGACTGACTCCTTTGCAGAGGAACAGTTCTTAAACATTCTAGAATAAGATTCCATTTACAAAAGAAAAAAAAAGATTTTACACCACCTTTCCGAGAACATAGTGATTACATGGAGATGACTATATCTCCATAGACAAACTTCCCACTATGGTCAACAGATAATATTTGTGCTGAGGCAAGTTCCAAAATTTTGAGTGGTTAAAGTCTTGATGCTGCCAAGTCAGATTGCTGGAGGTCAATTTTAACTTCCTTTCAAATTATAGTAATTAATAACAGATATTTTTTTCCTGTTAGTGACCGAGGCATAGATGCAGGCTTGAAAACGAGCCAAAACAGATCCACACGATGCCCTGAAAGAAAGCTTGCCTCTATGGCACTGAAATAAGCCGTATTCCAGATTTCTGGCAAAGCCTGTTTCAGTTGCCTTCCTCCAGCAAAGTGGGCCTACGCAGACTATAAAATAAACTCAGAGAATGTTCAGCAATCTGCTGGTGGAGGTGCTTGTGAAGTGAGCATCTCCCCCTTCCATAAGCTGAAGTGTGATCATTTCTCTGTTCACCTCATTTGCATTATCTAATGAAACACACACAACATTGGACTATATTTGAAGCTATGGATTTATTAGACCTTTGCCACAGAAACCTAGACCCAGTCTGGATGTCTTCAAGCGTAGACATGTTAAATGAAACAGTATATAGCATATCCATTATTTGAAGATGTTGTTGAAATGCTTTATCTACTTATAAAAGTCCATGCATTTATTCAATAAACACATAACAAACACTAAGGAGACAAGGTAAGGACCTTACACTTTGGTAAAAAGATATAAACTTGGGTAAAATGGAGGGCCAGACATGCTCTAAGACAAATGGATGCAGCCTCAGAAAAGAGATTGATTCTATCCTGGGCCAGAGGCTAGATGGACTCTCTGTGTATTTAATGTAAAAAGTTGGAAAGATCACCTAACCAGGGGACTCTATGAACATCATGCCTTCCTTATTGAAACATGAAAGCTTTCAAATGATAGCATCTGTAGCAGAGTTACAAATATGTTTTTTCCCCTAAAATTGAAAGTATGTTTGGAATAACTGAAAAGTCACTTTTCCAAAAAAGAAAAGGAGATCTTATTTTATGCAGATGCATTACGTGGGACAGACTGCCTTCCTATCTGCATTGTGCTCACCTTTCTAACATAAGCTATATGCTGCAGGTGAGCTGACGATACTTTCCCCTTTTCTCTTTTGAGGAAGCTGTACCTACCACAAGGCATCACCATCTGTATGCATTCAGCTAAGCCAGTTTAATTTTTAGGATAATAGGACTTTCCAAGCCTTCAAAGCTAAAGACAAGAAGAGGAAAAAAGACCATCTCAGGCTTGCTCAGATTCTGGAAGCGATTTTTCTCTCTTATGTGAACTATTAAGGTAATGGAAACTATCAATATCACTGTATTTACTCCATAAGATCCTGTCTTGTAATAGTATTTGAATACATATTATAACAAAGGAATATAATAAAAGGTAAGGTGGGATGATCTGTCAGTGTTGCAGCTAAAGAAAATACACACTTCACTGCAGACTGGGCTTCTGTGTGGAGGGTTGCGAATGTCAGAACGTATCAAAGGGATCAGGAACAGTCAGCAAATCCAACATGTTGCAAATGTGGGAAGTTGTTCTGTGTTTCCTATGGAAAGGCACAAGCCGAATCAATCAAACTGGGCTTTAATTAGGACACGAGTCAATCAGGAGACTAAATTCTAAGGCTAATTCTAGCACTGTCCAAAACAAAAACAACAAAAAAAAGCTCAGTTAGACATTGTCTTCTGGTCCTCCGCTAAAACGAAAGCATCTGCCTAATTAGAAAAAGACATCATTCACCCAACACAAATTAGAAGACTCGTCCATGAAGGTTGCATGCAAAATTATGGGAAGATGGGTAAGAATTTCTATAACTCCCAAGAACATGTTTACAGAATTACACATCCTTTGATGAAATTCTCATTGCATCCTGCTTGCAGGGCTGTGTGAAGGGAGTTATCCTTATCTTTAAATGAACAAATGCCAAGAATATCCCACCCCAATAGCCTCTCAGCAGAGCAAGAAAATGTGTAATTTTTTTGACTGAATGAACACTTAGCTTCCTTTTTCTGAGCTGATTATATTTTCAAAATTCATTTTTATTGAATTGGTCCAGCTTAAAATTTAATTGGCTTCATATAAGACAAAAATAGGTCTTATAACAGTTGCACTGAATTTTAAAAATGCAAAATTAGAAAAATAAAATAATCTGAGCACAACTATTCAAGGGTGCCTGTTCTTCCCCCACATTCTGCCCTGCATGTATCCGGTTTGATCCAGACTGCGCACCGATCATTCGAAGGTGCCCAGAAAATTATTACACATGTGACCATATGAAGCATATTAAACCTACTGTTTTTTTAGAAGGAGTAAGATTACCTACATTACAACCCTGCATCTGAATATGAAGAAACCCAGTCAGTGCACAAGGTTACACATTTAGCAAGAGTTCCTCACCTAAGAACACCTATTAAGAACCCACCTGCACGGTATGGCTGTCTGGAGCGCTGAGCCAAGCTCACCTGTGTCTGAGGCAACTGAAATGTCAGTGCCTGCAAACAACATACCAGGCATTATCATATTTTGTTCACATGGAATTTAGTTTTCATAGGCAAACTAAATTTTTAATGAAATATTTTACTTTTCCCTACCAAAATATTATTCCCAGAATATCCTGAAGGGGCAAAAAGGCATATCCTATTCAGACATATCCATTTTTTTTTTCAGCTCAAATTGCACTCTTCTATTAAGATCGCAGGGCTTTACATTTAATAGAATGACTATGTGAGCAGTTATGTCTCTAGTTACCTGTGATGGGTTGGTTAAAGCTCTTGTACTCCTTAATTATGGAAGATGTGCCCTCATTTAAGAGAAAGTCAGGATAGTTCATGTGAATCGCAGCCCCAACCTAGAGAAGGGCCCAACGGGTGAAAGGTCGTGGAATGACTCAATCCCCCACAGAAAGGAAAATGGTAAAAATGGTCCCCTCATAAAATCTCTCCTGCCTCTTGCCCAATCTCCTTTATAGAATACAGCTGCAAGGCCTCGATTTTCTTAGAAGGGAAAATATTCTCTCCAATATTTCTGTGGAAGAGTGTTACAAGGCAAGAAATCACCTGCCCTTGTAGGCACTCATGGCAGGGAATTCGGTATAGACCAAATTCTAAGAGGAGTTGGCATCCTCCTTTGCTCCAGATCTCCAAGCCTCCTTCTTTCTCTAAGTGCCTCTCTTTTCTTGGCCTCTAAAACATCCCTCAAATCCCTTCCCCCAGCATGGTCTGAATTCCCTTTCCCTAATCTAAAATGTGATTCACCCATTCCAGCTATCTTTACCTCTTCCAGAATATGCCTCAATAGAATTCCTCACCTCTCTCATCGCCAAAACTTCCAGTGTTTGCTCTTTTGACAAAAATACCTCAAGGCCTGCATTCTCTCCATCCTTTGGCTTATGTGATACATTGAACATCCACACTGAATTGAACAGGGCTGAGCTATTGATAAAGCCAATCAAGACTGTGTTTCACCTGCAACCAACTGCCCCGCCCTCTGCTACTGCACCGCAGCACAGCACTTGGGCTGCTCTTTATCCAGAGATGTCCCCTGATAGGACAGATGGAGGCATCCCACAGACAGTCCGCCCAGAGCTCAGCTTGGTGTCATGAATAGCCCTGGGTCTATGGTAAATAGGTAACCGCCCTGGCTTGGGGGATTTGGGCTGGACATATAGGAAATGTTCAATTGGTATGGATAGTAGAGTAGAACAGGAAGGAGACACATCGTGACCAAAATATGGTGCCTACCTCAAGAGACCACCTGATCTATCTCTATTTCCATAGCTTTGATACAAGCTGACATCCATCCAGAGTGAGTCTGTTTCTGTAAAATAGAAAATGCCTAATTAAATATGTAGTAACCCAACCACTTTGGTTCACATTTTACCTCCTTCTCCCCTCCCCCTGCATCCAAAAATCTCAACACTGTTGCTGAGGATTCTAGAAACTTCTCCCCCTCACTGTACCCCTGCTCCTTCAGCAATGCATCCCCCCTCACCAGCCATGGAGGTTGTCAGAGAAAGCTAAAGGCAACAGTTGTATTCCATCTGCTGAGTACAAGAAATGTTCTAAAGACACTTTAGTTAAAAAGCATTGGCTAGCTGAATATATGTGAGAACAGTTGGGAAAGATGTGTATGTAAGATAGCAAGGAAGCAGTTCGGGGGGCAGCTGTACCCAGGATGCAGTAAGGACCAGAATGAGCACACGTGTATTAGCTCAACCAGTTTCAAAAGGCAGTCTTCAGCAAATGAAGAAGATTGGAGGTAAGACCCAATGATTAAAATCTGGTTCAAAGTAGTCTTTGGAGGCTTGTATTAAACAGGAATGATCAGTTAAGTACCATTTGAGAAATGTGATACCTACTTGAATGAAGACGGCTTTAAATGATGACAATTTTCACCTCGCCGAGTATAATTGGCAGATACGTCTTTCCTGGAAATCTTATTTTTATGTTTATTCCTGGTTCCTGATATCTGATGAAGAGCAGTGGAATCAACCAATCTTAAGTCGTGGGAAGACTCAAGTTTCACACTATGCTGGTGTGCAATTTGTTATCCAGGCCCTCCTTGCCACACCGGTGACAGAAATGCAGCTTGCTCTGCTGTTCGCACCGTAGTCCAGTCCATTTTAATAAAGGATAGAGCCTGTAATGAACTCAACAAAGGAATGAAATTTGTGTTTTTATGGTAAAATAAATGCCTTTTTATCTTTTCCAGTCGAAAAGACTCTTTCCTAAAAACCTTTTAATTTGATTCAACTCTGAAAAATTAGCCCGTTTCCCTGTTCTCACTGGAAGATGGTGTTTTTATTTAAAAGCTAATGTTGGCACTTCGATATCTCAACTAAGTCCTTATATCCTATGTCCCAGAAAAGAATGCAGTACAGTCCCAGTGGTTATGGGGCTGCTTTTCTCTTTCCCATCTACTGCAGGACCCACTGTCAGCTCCTCCAAACACCTCACTGTCAGCAAAATTCATGGATATCAGGGAGATCCCACAGATAAAAATTCACTATGGAATACAAGTCTGTGAGTTAAAGGGAACCAATCAAAGCAGATTTGGCATTAAAATCCCCATAAAGGAGAAAACCCCATCTATTGACATTTACTTTGTGTTTAGAAAATATTCCTTAAAATCAATCAAACAACAGTAACTACTTGATGATGCTTGAACTAAATGAAAACATCACTGGCTCTGCTCAAATTTTGTAATCATCTCAAATCTCTCAGGACACATTAATTTTAATTTATGTGTGTCCGTGTGTCTGTGTGTACAACTATAGGTTTCACAAAGCACCTGCCAATAAAAGAGTGGTGAAAAGCATCAAGAAGCCAAAGAATACTAGAAACTTTCTTAAAATTTGGGAAAGACTGGACTCAACAATGGACAAAAATTTGTCTTTTACTTTTTAAAGAAAATGCCACTCTATCCACACAATGCCCAGTTCTCACACAGTCACCTCGCACTTAGCGGAGGGCAACTGCAATATGAAACAGAGCAAATCAAAATGCAGATCATTCTGGCTCTCTTGAAAGACTGCCGTGAGCACAGGACTTTAGGGTCAATGCCTGGCCAGGAGGGAGGAGTCTCGTCAGGCTCAGACATCAGGCCACAGCGGGTGGCCCTGCTGCCTCCCTGGCCACTCGACAATCCCTCTGAAATAGAGTTATCCTGGAGAGTGACAGATTACCAGCCCTAGAGGCTACAGCCCAATGCTGCCTCCAACAGACTCCCGGGACCACGCAGAAAGAAGCCACAGCACCTAATCTATGACCCAGAGAAGCTACTCTGGGGAAAAGGAGTTGCCACATTTCAATTGGGTCAATATTTGGTCTTTGTGTTCAACGGTGCCCTGAGGCTACAACAGTTTTACTCCACCTCACTTTTGTGTGGGCTTTGGTAGAATAAAAAGCATGGCCATTTCCTACCAACTCGCTTAAAATGATGGGCAGTGCCCAAACCATCTTAGCTGACATCAGTTGAATAAATATTTCCCTGATAAGAAACTTCTGCCTTCCCATTCCTAACCATGAGTTGGGTTCACTTCAGAATTGAATCCCTTTGAAGGAATGCATTCTCTGTTCTTGGCTCCATTTAAAACCCTAACATAAAAATGACAGAAAAATGTTAGTAAAAGTATGTTATCCTTCTCCAATCATGTGTTTTGGGTCTCTGAAGTATGAAATGTTCTTTTTTTTTTTTTAAGCCAATTGTATTTCTTTTTTTTTTTTTTTAAGATTTTATTTATTTATTTGACAGAGATAGAGACAGCCAGCGAGAGAGGGAACACAGGCAGGGGGAGTGGGAGAGGAAGAAGCAGGCTCATAGCGGAGGAGCCTGATGTGGGGCTCGATCCCACAACGCCGGGATCACGCCCTGAGCCGAAGGCAGACGCTTAACCGCTGTGCCACCCAGGCGCCCCTGAAGTATGAAATGTTCTGATATCTGATACATTATAATGATTATTTATAAGGAGAAGAGGATCTGGCCCCTGCGTACAAGTAGCGTATACAAAATTAGTTGACTTCATCAACTATTTGCATCTAGAACCAACAGCTCTCCCAGTTGGCCCTCCCTCCCAGTCCGATTACCTGGCCTGTTACTTTACCGACACTGTCACCTTGGGCATCCCCATGTTAATATCCTGCCTTCAACATAGAAGATGAAACAAAGTTGTCTTTTAATTCTTACTGCTCTAAGGCAATCCATGCACTTGTGTCTTAGCTAAAACTGTCTTCCCAAACACCCATCTTAAGAATCTTCTTCCCACTTAGACCATAACATGTTAAAAAACAAAAAATCAAAATTTTGCATCAAATATTTATCTGAGTTTCACTGTGTGAATCACTGAGGCATGACACCATACATTATTCATCAATCGCATGCAACTTGGGAAGGGTCTCAATGACACAAAGATAAATTGTAAATGTTATTTAGGAGAGAAAAGTGGTATGTACCTAAATGTTTAGGATGTAAAAAATACCTCGTAAAATGTTCCTTTGTATCCCAATTTCTGTCCTAATTTTACCCAGTAAAGTTGATTAACTGAGTAAAGAGCAAAGCAGCTCACCACTTTCCTCCCATCCAAATGGGTAAACAAACCTAGAGACAGTTACTTTGTGCTCTTCAAGTTTTGTACGTTTTGGCAAATGGATCACAGAAAACCCTTATCTACACCATTTCCATTCTCTAGTTAGCTACTGCTGGGTCTTTTGAGGAAAGGAAATGTTGAGGAAGAAGTCATACATAGAAAATGGGCACTGCCAGGGACAATATTTGGCTACCTGCCTATTAAATTGCATTGCACGTGAACTTAAAAAAAAAAAAAAAAGAAGAAAGGAAGGCAGGAGGGAAGGAAAGAAGGGAGGGAGGGAGGGAAAAAAGAGAGAAGGAAAACATGTCCGGTATTTTTGCTGTAAGCATCTTTGCTGTAGACATCTTTGCTACATTTTCACTGCATAACTAATTGGCCATTTTGCCAATCAGGGAAAGATAAAAAAATAACTCGTCAGTTCGGTTTTATAGTTTGGTTTCATCAAACCCTTTGACACTTTGGTTCCATTTGCCCATTGATGCAGTACTCCCATTTTTATACTATATAAACCCTAGCCCTCACAATGGTCTGTCTATACAGTGACTCAGAGGTTTGAGCCCACATTTCCCATAGAACTTTGGAACGTCAATCAACAAACATGCCATGATATGCCAAGAGCAGACAGTACACTGTCTGAAAGGGTTCACAACACGATGCAAAGCACTGATACCTCCCTTCATGAAGAAAATTTTAGCAAAAAAAGAAAAAGTACCATGGCAAATGAGGGACAAATCAACAAGCAAAAAAGAAAAGTATAATACTACATTGACAGACTGAAAGCAAGAGCTTATGTACGATCTACAAAATGAAACCAGTCATCCGCCCAGTATTGCCACAAATCGACATTATACATTTTCAATATCTTCAAACACTTCACAGCAAAGTCTTGTCGTAGCAAAGTCTTCATTTTTCACATTTCATTATGTCCTTTTTAATCAATGTCCCTCTTTCATTTTCCATGATTTTACCTTTTACAGCAAAATTGCCGTACGGCCAATTAGTAATGCAGCAAGAACGTCTGCGGCAAAATTCTTGTGGCCCAGATGCTTATGGTAAAACTCCCTGCAACTGAAATAAACACCTTTGAATGAAATAAGCTACCTCCAATATGTCAGACAAACATAATGCATTTTGTTCACACCTTTTCTTGTAACAGGTTTCTTTCAAAGGTAAGGTATATTTTTACACGAGCGATTCTTTTTAAGATCAGTAAATGCTGAGTTTAAAAAAAATCTGCAAAGTGCCTAATTCACATATGGACATTTTAGGAGGGGATGGAGTTGATTAGACTCAGAAGACATTCAGCATTTTCTAAATGCATACCAGTTCATCACTTTCCTCAGGAGGAAAGGTGAAAGCTGGCTTGCATTTTCCCTTGCTGTAAACATCGGTGTATTCATTTTCTGAACATAAAATAATAATGATTTATAATAGCATCCCCTCCTGGTGTAGAATCTACTGGCTAGAATCATGTTACTAATGGAATTTAAGCTATTTTCACTTATTATTCATAGTAATACTCAGGTTCGGCTCCAGGCAAAATTGTTAAGTAGGCAAAACTTATCTTTGGTGCCTTCCTCTTCAGTAGAAATTTCCCCTGGTGAAGAAAGCTGGACCCATACTTACTAAGGTGTTTATAGCTAATGCAGCAAAATATTCAGGATTACCTCTTCTGGGAATATTTGCGTACTAATAAGGGATTTTTAACATTCCAGGGGAAAAAAAAGTGACTGTAAGTTTGAGATGATAAGTCCTAATCGCTGGCGAGAGGAGACGTATTTGGTCTAAAAGAGCTCCTTGGCAGAGAAAGACAACTCTCATATGATTTCTCTCATCTATGGAACATAAGAACTAGGAAGATCGGTAGGGGAAGAAAGGGATAAAGAAAGGGGGGTAATCAGAAGGGGGAATGAAACATGAGAACTATAGACTCTGAGAAACAAACTGAGGGCTTCAGAGGGGAGGGGGGTGGGGGAATGGGATAGACCAGTGATGGGTAGTAAGGAGGGCACATATTGCATGGTGCACTGGGTGTTACACGCAACTAATGAATCATCGAGCCTTACATCGGAAACCAGGGATGTACTGTATGGTGACTAACATAATATAATAAAAAATCATTAAAAAATAAATAAATAAATAAAAATAAAAGAGCTCCTTGGAGCACCTTTCATTGTCCACCATGCTTTCCTGTCAATATGGAGGCTGACGCTAGTAAAAATAGCAAAGCCCTCAATTTTAAGCGTAAATCTAGCTATTACTTATGGTTATATGTTATATGATTTCAGCTCAACGTTGTAGAATAGCACTTTGCCAAATGTTATGCAATCTGGGGGCACCTGGATGGTTCAGTCGACTAAGCCTCTAACTCTTGATTTTGGCTCAGGTCATGATCTCAGGGTTGTGGGATGGAACCCCACGTTGGGCTCCACACTCAGCGCAGAGTCTGCTTGAGGATTCTCTCTCTCCCTCTCCCCTCGCTCACGCTCTCTCACTTTCTCTCTAATAAATAAATAAATATTTTTTAAAATGTTACATGCTCTGGTTATGAATGTACATTCCTGTTCTTTATGTTTTTTCAAAATACAGAAAACAAAACACTTACCACATTTTGTTCTTTGTTTATCTTGAAGGAAATTTCCATGAACTAAGGAAGAGAAAAACTGTAGACTACGAACATCTCACTGGTCTCTTACTTACCTTACCTACAGATACCTTCTTGATGAGAAAGACCAGTACAATTTCCACACGCCTGCTTGCCAAGTCAACTTTCCACTTCCAGAAGCATTCCTGGAGGAAGAAGGCAGTAGAATGGCATAAGTTTGGACTGAGAAGGAGAGTTCCAGGTTCAAGTCATGGAACCACCACCATGAGATCTTGAGCAAATCACATCTTCCTGGCCTTTAGATTCTCTTCTTGATGAAGGGCTAGATTTCAAAAATTCCTGACAGCACTGGAAGGCATCTGAAATTTAAGAACACAGTAATAGACAAACATGAATAAGAATCCATTTGAAACCCCAACTTGGAATTGCAAAGTATGCCTTTAAGTATTTGAATTACTTGAAATAATGAATGGCATTCTTATCTCCTCTTCCACATATTCACACTTGCACCTAATACAGCCCTCCAATTATGATTCATTAAGAAGGAAAAAAAAATCTTTCTTCCTGGTTTTGTGAAAGGCTCATTTTAAATGTAATTCAGGTCAAAGTTTCCTCTTCTGTGTCGGGTAAAATTACGTAACTAACTCAGAAATAGGATTACGGAATGGGTCAGATAATAGCATTTCCAATAATTAATGAGTCTGGTTGTCTTCGTCTATGCAGTGAACATTTCATACAGATCTGTACTTATTCTGTAGTCAAATATAGGCCAAAATGAGACAGCTGAATGCCAATTTGGGTTTGTACATCAGAGTGGGGGGAAAGCCCTGCCAACAGCACTGCTTAGCCTTGTTTCCATAAATTGCTTAATAACACTTAAGTGGTTTTTGAGAAATTGGATTTTCCCCACTTCTTCTTGGGCAGGAACCAGAAACAGGAAAAGCTCTAAATACAGTTAACAAGACCCTTTCCTCCAGACTATTTCCTGAAGCCGAATACAGATCATAGGCCAGATTGGTTCCTTTATTTTCATTTAACATCATCTTCAGATGAACACTTTTTAATAATAGACTACTCTTTGAGTCTCTGATTTAAGTAGTGACTATTGATTGACTAGTTAGAACTTCCGTGCTTTATGAATTGTTCTCTAGAGGTGATGAAATGAGGAAATCAATGCTCTTATTTGCGTTTATAGTCAGTCTATGGAGTCAATTGGATTTTCAAACCGAAGGATATTTTAGAATGCCATTAGTTAAGGAATACAATTTTTTAAAAAGCTAATAATATCGAGGCAAATATTGCTCAAAATATTCCTAAACATTCTGAAATGGGTGATTAATGTGAAGAGAGCCAACCCTCAACCACTTAGATAGAACTTTCTTTAAAACAGAAATTGTCATTTTCATCATTTTCCCCTCGCTACTTAACATTTGCAAAGCAAAAACATCCGATGAAAGAGCATGGGCTCAGAGCCACACAGAATTAGTTTGGTCCTGGCTGTGTGGTCTTGGGCAGGTGGCCTATTTTATCTAAACCTTAGTTCCTTGTTATATCAGATGGAACAGTAACAGTTCTTCCTCTTAGGATTGTAAGGAGGCTTAAAGAAGGTAATGTACAACATGATGTCCAGCTTCCAGAAAGCAACATCATAAATGTCATATTACTGCTGCTACTACCTCTACTACTAGTAGTACATAGTAAGTAGATACTCAATAAATGTTGATCAAGTGAACTTTGAAAACAAGTTTTCAGAGGTCTGCTGCTCCCTGGTCTGTCCCTGCTATCTCTCCAACGTCCCATCCTCGCCCCTACTACTTCATCTGCAAGTGATTAGAACTTGGTTGTCCAAGCCCTTGTCTCTTCCATTTGGACCTTAATTGTATATGTTCCTCCAACTAGATTCACCTGAGCCCCGCTTTATACTCATCCCATAAAACTAACATTTCTCAGCTGATCTCATTTCTGTGGTCCATGGCCATCAATGCCCTAGATTTAAACCCTACTCTGACGTGAACTCCGTTTGTGCTTAAATCCTAATCATGCTCAGCTTTAATCCCTGGCTGACTCACTCCCTCCATATTGGCTGAGCCCTGGGATCTGCTTCTACATTTGACCTTCTGGCTCACACTCCTCCCCTCTGCTTCTCCATCACAGCCCGGGACAATTCTTCAGATCTTCAACATTCTTAACCCTAGAAATATTTGTTCACACTCCACTATCCAGATTAGGACAGCATCAATACTTTGAACCCCTCCCATGTCTTCAGGTCTCCAGTTATGGAATTCATATATCTTCCAGTCCTTCCATATACCTCATTCCTTCAGTTACACCAAATCAACTTTTACTCATGAATACTAGTATCTAGATTTCTCCCTTTTCTTCCTGGCCATCTGCTCCTTCTATCCTCCTTTACTTCCTTCTCCTCTTCCCTCTCCCATCATTTCAATGAATCTTCAACTCACTTGTTTACTTGTCCTTCTATCTTCTCATATTGCGAATTCCTAAGTTTAGATAGACCCCCCATAACCCTGTTTTTTTCTTTTCAGATCAGGGGAATCTACTGAGTGAAGCACTGAAAATGCATACGATTTCCCTTTATTTGGTACTCTGCTTTGTTTGGCAATGTTTTTACTTATCTATAATTTATTTCTTATCACCTTTCCCAAAGTTCCCATTCACAACCCTTCTGTTGTCCTCAAACCCCACTCTGGTCCTGACATTTATAGGAATACTTAGGCCTCTCCTTAACACACATGCACGCACACACACACACACACACGTGCACGTGCACAAATACACACATTTCTTTAATGCTTCTTATTTCAAAAGACGTATTTCTTCTTTGCAAAACCAACCCCATCTCTCATGACCCTAACCAATCCTTTCTGTTTGTTGCTGAGTCTCTCTAAATTCATTATTTTCTTTCCCTTTTCTATAATTTTTTTCTCTCGTCAGAATCAGTTTCCTTACTTTTTGCAAAATATGATCAAATCTGCCTGTTACACAGCTTTTCAAAAGTTTAAAAAGTTATCTCATTTGACTACTTTATTTATCTACCATCATCAACATCTACCAATCACTCATTCTTCTACTCTTTCTAAAACTGCCTACACCTAGGATTCCTAAATCATCTTCTGTCTCCAAGATAATCAATGAGCCACGAGTTCTCCAATTTCTCTGCAACATTTGAAAATACATATCCTTCCTCCATGAAACATTCTCCGCCCCTTGCTCTCACAGTGCTTCTTTTTTCTCCACATTTTTCTCTGTCCTCACTTAGGTGATATGTTTTTGTTTTTGTTTTTTGGCAGTCTCCCAAAGTTTTATTCTTGTTCCTCTTATCTCTCTTATTTCTCTCCTTTGGCCATTTTATCTACTTCTGCCACATCTTTGAGGGTAAGCCCAAACCCAAGCTCCTGACCATAAAGCATATCCACAGGGTTGCCCCCAAACCTTATTCACAACAAATCCAACAGCTTTATTCATATATTTATTTGTTTGGGAAAGCTGATAAGAAAGCCCAGATGTTTCTTCTTTGGTACCAGTGAGAAGTTCAAACCCACACTGAAAAATTCTTTTCATTTTCCTACCGCTTAATCACCATAAAAACTTCAGGCCAGGTTCACATGTCCTTTAGAGCTGCCCTGCTCTCCCTCATAAAGCCTCATTATGTGAGTAATGACATTTCATACTTCTTGGTGTGTGTGTGTATGTGTGTGTGTGTGTGTGTGTGTGTCAGCAACAGTCTTGACATCAAAACCAAATTTTGGGTGAAGGTCCATCCCGGTTCTGCAGAGTGGTCGCATTTACTTTATTAACTTTCTATGTCTTTTTTTTAAAGATTTTTTTTTATTTATTAACTTGACATAGAGAGACAGCCAGCGAGAGAGGGAACACAAGCAGGGGGAGTGGGAGAGGAAGAAGCAGGCTCATAGCAGAGAAGCCCGATGTGGGGCTCGATCCCATAACGCTGGGATAACGCCCTGAGCTGAAGGCAGGCGCTTAACAACTGCACCACCCAGGCGCCCCTTAACTTTCTATGTCTTATTACAAATGTGTATTTACTCTGCCCACCCCCAAGTATTGCCCCATTAAATCCCTCCAACATTCCCCATAAAGCTCAGATACATTTTCTTCTCACTGGCAATATTTCACTTTTGTCTATTGCCTCCCAAATAAAATTTTTTATCAAGAATTCAAAACTTTCCGTGACTAAATCCCAACAAGAAGATCTATATTTTCTAGTCTCCTTCAGGTGTCCTAAAATCCCACTAAATTCCATCCACCTGTCCTCAACAATGCCTGCATTTTCTAGAGTTGGCACTTTGTTTTCATTCTGTTCCCGTAGATTAGATTGCCCTCATCCCTTTGCTGCCTGTCTAAACCCTAACTGAATAGATTAGCTGGAATATTTTTTTTTAAAGATTTTATTTATTTATTCGACAGAGATAGAGACAGCCAGCGAGAGAGGGAACACAAGCAGGGGGAGTGGGAGAGGAAGAAGCAGGCTCATAGCGGAAGAGCCTGATGTGGGGCTCGATCCCAGAACGCCGGGTTCACGCCCTGAGCCGAAGGCAGGCACTTAACCGCTGTGCCACCCAGGCGCCCCTAGCTGGAATATTTTTTGGTTGCAAGAGACATGGAATCCATCCCGGACTGGCAAAATGATAACATAACTTATTGGCTCAGATAATTTTAAAAATCCAGGAGGATTTCAGGCTTTGGGTGAGGCTTGATGTAGAGACTCATACAATACCCTTAGTACCCAGTTTGGTCTCTCCAGCCCCAAGTTCTGTAACAATTCCAGCCCTATGACTTTGCAATACTCAGACTAGTGAGAAGGTAGAAGGTCTTTTCCCAAAGTTCCTGAAGAACTCTTGGATTCATTCTGATTGGATTATCATAGGTGACATGTTATCCTGGAGCCAATAATAGCTAAGAGGAAGCAAAGTACTGAATGGCTCTAGCTGAGATTTCATGTTCCATCTGTGGAACAGGAGGCAGAAGGCCACCGAGACCATAAGGACCAAGAATAGAAAAAGGCTGGATTCCCCAAGAATTTTGAGCTGTTACAAGAAGAAAAGGAAATGGATGCTGGGAGGGAAAAAAATAAATGTCCACTAGATTATCTGCCCTGACCCAGCTCACACACAAGGAAAAAAAATCCAACTATGTACAGTGATGGATATTAACTAGACTTATTATGGTGATTATTTTGCAATATATGCATGTATCAAATCATTATGTTGTACACCTGAAACTAATATAATGTTATATGTCAATTACACCTCAATAAAAAAAGACACAGCTCAAATTTCACTTCCTTAATGTATAATTCAATTCATCAACATTGAAAATAATTTCTTTCTCCTCTAAAATCCCATCATATCTTGTACCTACCTTTCTGATAATATTTGATAACACTCTGTTTTGTTGAGTGTTATTTCTGCAAACTCCAAGGGCCGAAACCACATTACATTACTCTTGGTATTTGCCACTTAGTGCCCCATTATATATAGTGTTTCATAAATGTTTATTAAAAATAAAGCTCCTAATGAACGTATTAAAATCAATAATAATTTTCATTATAATAATGGTTATTCCATTTTCATCCTATCATTTTTACTACTTATTCAACTTTTCCATTAGTCACTCTGTCTGAGAAAAGAATAAATAATGATTGCAAAAGCTTGAATGTCTAGACTAGAGTCAGGTAAGTTTATAATATTCTCACCTACAGGTATATATCATAGTAGAAGTGGTTTTCTTTCTCTTTTTCTCATTTTATTCTCTGAACGAAGGAGTCATTTTAATGTTCGTGTTCATCAGTGAAGGAATACTGCTGTAGATTCATGAATAACAGTAACTGCAAATACACTCTTAAAAACTTTCTTGGTCATCCTCTGATCTTAATAGAAATGAAAAGCAGGAGAATGTTAACAAGAAATTAGCTGTGTAGTACTTCTGGGAGGCAAAATTTCTTCCTGGGAGCAAAATCTCTCCTACACTCCAAAGTCTACTGAGTATAGGGCAGACCAGGGAGAGAAGTAGGGAAAGCTGGGCTCAGGCGAAGGCTGAGGGAGCACCAAGGAACAGAGGATGGACGTGCTGTCTTCCAATTTACTGCAGTTCCTCTTTCCATTGGGAGAGGATGTGTCCCAAATGGTTGGGTCAGGCAAGAACAAAAGTGGGAGGGAATGCAGGGTGTGTGGAAGAGAGATGACCAGAGGAAACAAGTGTGTGTAACTAAAGGTTATCTTCCTAAATTATTGTTACAATTAAAGGTATGAAGCACACCAAATTAAACTATAAAACATCCAAAAGATGTAGGAAATCATTGGTGTATCTCCCCACCCAATGTTAAAATAGCCAATAAAACTTTATATTTCTCTATAAAATAAATATCATTACTATACTCTTTAATAGGATCTTTTAAATGGCTGGCTTTAGCTCTCAAGGTAACTATTTCATCACAAAGGTGTATTTCCCGTTCCTTCTCGCCTTATAATAAGTTGATCAGAGTAACACTGCTTAAAAGTGTGTTTGAATCACTCATTGGACCATTAACACACCCTAACACATTTTCTAATTCTCATTACAAACATTTTGAATGAGTTTTCTCCACAACTGAAAACTCTATACATTGTGTTTTATAGGTCCTTCCCTTACATCTACTAGCCGAGGACCTGCCTCTAAACCATGTGAGCAAGAATGGACTAATCAAACCTTTAAACAGTTACTGTTTCAGTTAACAACCTCTGTCTGCCTAGATTATCACAACAGATCCTTCCGATCCTTGATGACATTTGTTATTCTTTGAATTACTGGGAGAATAAGATAGCATTCTGTTAATATTCTCTACGAACTGTTCTGGTGTTATAAATGTTATCAGTTTAAATGACTAAATAAGTTCTAGTGAGGAGAGAAGAGAATAAGACTTGTATGGGCAGTTTTGTGGTGTAATTTTTGGAAATTATTTATAAGGCCAGTAAAATATATACTCAATGTTTTGACTTCAATCAGAAACACAAGTTTCCTCTATCACTGCATGTCAGTATTTCTTACTACAGTCAGCTTTACAGAATTTCATTCCATTTAAAATAATCTTATCTTACAAGTAAAAGTGACAGCTCTGAGTGAAATAAAGACATTTCCTTCAGTAGAAGCAGTAATTATTTCCATTTTTCATTAAAGTAACCCATTCAGTAATAAGGATCAGAGGAAATAATGTAAATTATAAAATAAAATTGCCATTAAAGCAGAACTGAGCTAACAGAAGGAAATATATAAACAAGATGAATACTTCTGAAAAATCAAAAAAACAAGCAATGATACACATTAATAACAAACAGTTTGCATTTCTGAAATACCTTATATCTAGAAACCCTAAGGATCAAAGGCAAATGAACAAATATTTATAATACATAGGAAGAAAGGCGAAAAAAGCATTCCCTCCAACCTTCAGCAAAGGGAAATAGAATCAAAAAGGAAAACAAAATTCAAGGAGGTTTTTTTTTCTGCTGCTCTCTTCAAACTTTAACATTCTTCTGAGAAGTGAGTTTTCTTTGAAGATATTTTTCTCTCAGTGGGTCTTCTATACCCCACCAGCTCCCTTGGATCTCAGAGTAAGGTAGGCTTGGTGTGTTGGGGCCAAGATGGTAATGTGTGTGTATTTTGGAAGGATCATACTCCTTTTTTGCTCTGTGTCAGTTTTCCTCCTGCTATGGTGTTTCTGAGTGGGGGGCAAAGACAGAATGGGAAGGCAGGAACTAAAATCTCTCCAGTCTAGCTATGAGTCCTGTGGAAACCTCCCATGAGTGACTTAAATCCATGCCAAGCTCATCTGAAAATGGACAGCAGATCTGGAAACTACAGCATTGATTGGCTGTGCCAGGTGGTAGCTCTATTCTAACCCAGTCTTCTCGTGGCATATCCTCTACACGTGCCACGGCGTACCTTTACTCCCAGAATAAACTGTAGCTGTACTTTTTCCCATAAAGTAGAAATTCTGGAAAAATCTTAATCCCAAGTTAATTTAAAAAACAAAACAAAACAGGAATCTTTTTTTTTTTTTAAATCTCAAAATCTTATTCAAGATGGTAGAAATTTTATCTTTTCTTCTGGGTATCTACACTTTGAAGGGGGAAAAATGCTAAAGAAAACAGTTCTCAAAACAAAAGTAAATGCTGACTTTTGAGCATTCCCACCATATATGGCACATGCTCAGTCACCACCATAAAGCACAGCCTCAGCCTAGCAGGCTAGAGCTGCCCCTGAGAGGCTCTGTCAGCCCCTGATTCAGCCTCGAGGGTCAGATTTCTCACATGCGAGCTTGGGAAACTCATTTCCTTCTCTAGGCTTCAAGTTCCTCATCTGTAAAATGGAAATTAAATTAGATAATGTGGCCTGACACATAGTCAGTAGTCTGCAACTGTTCTATATTAATTATCAATCCCAGCCAGTGATCATTAAGAAAAATGGGGAACGCTAATATGTTAACTATACTGGAATTAAAATTTAAAACTTAATCTAAAAAAGAAAGAAAAAAGAAAATTGGAGAAACGGGGAACATATTAGTAATAAAGAGGCAAGCCTTAGAAACAGTTTTTAGTTCACAACAAATTCAAATTTTATAATGAACAGTTGATATCCCTCAGCTCAAAAGGGAACCAGATATAATCATCCTACTGCAGTATCAAGTAAAAGGGGGCATGATAACAGGCATAGGTTCAAATGCTTTCTTGACCTCATTATGAATTCCCCCAGATTCTCAAAAACCTATGAGTCTTGAAACAATCAACAAAGGGAAAAGGCAATCTACAGAATGGGAGAAAATATTTGCAAATCATATATCTGATAAAGGGTTAATATCCAAAATGTACAAAGAACTCATACAATTCAATTCCCAAAATAGAAAAAGAAAGAAAGAAAGAAGAAAGAAAGAAAGAAGAAAGAAAGAAGAGAAAATCCAATTAAAAATGGCAGAGGAACTGAATAAACATTTTTCCAAAGACACACAGTCAGCAGGTGCATGGAAAGGTGCTTAACATTATTAACCATCAGGAAAAGGAAAATCAAAAAACCACAATGAGAGATCACTTCACACATGCTAGAATGGCTGTCCAAAAAAGATAAGAGATAACAAGTGTTGGTAAGGATGTGGAGAAAAAGGAACCTTGTGCACTGTTGGTGGGAATGCAAATTGGTACAGCCATATGGAAAGTGGTATGGATGTTCTTCCAAAAATTAAAAATAGAACTAACATATACTCCAGCAATCCCACATCCGGGTATATATCCAAAGAGAATGAAAACAGGATCTCAAAGAGATATCTGCACCCCCCATGTTCATTGCAATATTATTTCTCATAGCCAAGATATGGAAATAACCTAAGAGTCTACCAACAGATGAATAAACAAAGAAGATAGATATAGATATAGATATAGATAGATATAGATATAGATAGATATAGATAAAGATATAGATATAGATATAGATATAGATATAGATATAGATATAGATATAGATATAGATATAGATATAGATATAGATGTGTATCTCCCTACACACACACAGACGCACACGCACCACATAATGGAATACTATTCAGTGATGAAAGAAGGAAATCCTGCCATTTGCAACAACATGGATGGACCTTGAGGGCATTATGCAAAGTGAATTAAGTCAAACACAGTTAAATACTGTATGATATAACTTATACATAGAATCTAAAAAGCCAAACTCACAGAAACAGAGAGTCAACTGGTGATTACCAGGGATTGGGGGAATGGTGGGGGGAGTGGGGAGATATCAGTCAAAGAGCACAAACTTCTAGTTATAAGATGAGGATCTGGGGATCTGATGTACAGCATAGTGACTTCAGTTAATAATAATACTGTAAGTCAGACAGAGAAAGATAAATACCATATGATTTCACTTTTATGTGGGATCTAAAAAGCAAAAATGAACAAACAAACAAAGCAGAAACGGACCCGTAAATACAGAGGACAAGCTGATGGAAGGGGGTGGGAAGATGGACAAAATGAGTAAAGAGAGTGGGAGGTCCAGACTTCCAGTTATGGAATGAACAAGTCATGGGGACGAAAGGCACAGCATCGAGAATATAGTCAGTGGTACTGTGATGGTGTCGTACGACGACAGATGGTGGCTGCATCTGTGCCGAGCATAGCGGCGACTTGTCCAATTGCTGTGTTGTACACCTGAAACCAATGTAACATTTTGTGTTGAAGAGACTTCAACAACAACAAAATAGTGTATTGTACACTTGAAAATTGAATAGATCTTAAACTTCTCACCACCCAAAAGAAATGGCAATTATGTGATGTGAGGGTGTTGGATAATGCTACGGTGGTAATTATTGTGCACATACAAGTGTATTAATGCATACCTTACACCTACACAATGTTGTATGTCAATTATATCTCAATAAAGCTGGGAAGGGGAGGAACCCTACCGGTCATTCCTCCAGGTTCCTCTAACGCCTATGGAAGGCTGTGGCTAGGAGTGACATTATCTCTTCTGGACAGGGAAGGTACCCAAAGAGAAACTCACTGAGAAAAGCTTGAGGACTGCAGGCATTCAGCTCATGTCTCTCTTACATCTCTGTAGCCTTGGGCACATCACTTAATTTTTTTAAGCAAGCCTCTGCTTCATCAACTATGAAATGATGATTTTCGCAGGATCTCCTTCATTGGCTTTTTCAAAGAGTAATGTAAACGCTAATGCTTGGCAAATAGTGGGCTTTCAATAAATATCAGCTGCTGTTTATTAATATTATTCCTTTTCTCCTAAATTAAAAAAGTTAGACAGACTTAAAAAGTATTGTCCTAATGGGGTGACTTCAAGGATGCTGCTCCTGGCCCTAAGCTCCCCCTTCCTGGACCTGCCACAGCACAAGCCCTATGGTAGAATGGCCAGGTTAGCGCCACTTTCAAGTGAGAGATCAGTTGTCTTCTCTGAAATCTGAACAAGGAGTGAACCCTGGCTTTTGGTTATAAAAACAGGGGCACCAGGGTGGCTCAGTCAATTAAGCCACCGACTCTTGGTTTCTGCTCAGGTTGTTATCTCAGGGTCATGAGATAGAGCCCTACATGGGCTCAGTGTGGAGTCTGGTTGAAATTCTCTCTCCCCCTCCCTCTGCCCCTCCCACTCATGCTCTCTCTAAAACAAATAAATCTTTAAAAAAAAAAACAGTACTCACCCTGTTCCTTTTCATACCACTCTGACCCCTCCCCACAGATCCTTTCCTTTCCTGCTCACCCTGTAACAAGAATGTCCCACCGGCGGGCGATAGCTAGAGCCACCATGACTTCAAAGTGAGGAGGAAAGTGCGCTAGCTGGCAGTTGTGCTATCTTTTAGCAGATGACTAGAGTCCAGAGGCGATAATCATTTCAAAGTAGCCAGGAGAGGGAGAGCGAGAGAACTATAATAATGTAGTCAGGTAGCGGTTCCCACCTTATCAGCCCCAGCAGATGCAAACCCGCGCTGACAAATACTACACCAGAGGGTGGGATGAAAGCGGATTAGAAAACAGCTACCTTCAGGAGATCCCGGCTCCCAAACTCGGTGTGCAATTGTAATATAGATAACACGGAAAAACAGATAATAAATACAGCTTTTAATTCAAACATGACCTTCAAAGAGCTTTTCCCTTAGAAGCACAAATGAAAGGCCCCCAAACCTTTGAAAGAGAAGATCCAAGCAATAAGCATCCTCCCTTGTCGTCCCCCCCCCCCCCCACAACACGAATGCAGGGCACAGGGACAGCTCTTCTCAATAATGGCCTTGCAGCATGCTTTTATCACATTTTATCACATATTCTAAGTTCTTTATCACATTGGAAAGATATGCTTCCTTTACCGCATTTTATCTCATTCCAAAGGTATCTTATCAATATTCACTGGGTGAGCCTGTGAGTATTTCTAAATGACAGCCCAGAACAGTATATGATAAAATGGGAACATTGCTGCCACTCTGATCAGCAGGCAAGATAAAGAGAATGTGGCCAGCCGGAAAAATCCGCTGGGCTTGGCTGAAGTGTCAGGATCATCCGTAATGTGGCCGGGAACGATGCATCGCTGAGCCCCGAGACCCTCCTCAAAAGAGGACCAAGCAGTACAAGGTCAGAATGGTCAAAGTCCTCTGGAGAAGTGGCTTCTGACAGCAGCCAAGTGGGTGCCACCCATTGTCCTTGAGAGGTGAGTGAGCCTCGGCGTGCAACTGTTCCTCTCCGACTGCCGTATTTTATGCGGACCAGAGCATTTTAATTGAGCCGAACTACAGAGCGCGAGCCTCTCAAGGATCATGCGGCCTCTTCCCACCATGACATTGAAACAGAAACTGTTTGTGCTCCTTAACAGTTTGTAAATCATATAGAAAATCCTAGAAGGATGGAGGCCTTTCCGGTGTTCTTGATATAGCTCAATCGCTCCCTCTTCCCAGCCCCGTGTCTGGTTTTCATTTTGAAATGGAGCATTGGTGTCTCGTGTACAAAGCTTTCCATGGTTGATAAGAGGGGTAACTACGCAGCTTGCTTTCTCAAACAAGCATTCAAACATTCAACTGCTTTACAAATTTCCAACAGTATTATCAAATATAGTTTTTAAATGAAATCATGTGAATTGTCGGGTTAAGAAAGACTGTTACACAAAGGACTTAAATTCCACCAAATATAACAAGAGGCACATTCTCATGTCTGATGTTAAGACATAAAGAGCATTCTCTGATTAATCAAAAGGCATAAACTCAATCTCTAAAAGGAATTCGATAGTGATAATGAATAAATCAATTGATCAAATGCAGATGAAGTGATACAGCTCAGAAAACGTCCTGATCTTACCAGTCGAGTGCTTGTTGACCAGGTGCAAAACCAGCCAAAAAGTTGTAATGTTACAGATGACCTAGAAGGCAGGTCAATGACCCCGAAAGACACCAGGATCCCTTTTGCTGGACAGAGGAATAGCAATTCACAAGCAATTGAGCGGAAATTATTTCCTCTCTGGGGCAGTTGAACTAGCATAACAAAATCACGAATGCTGTGACTGGGTTAGCTTAGATGTTTCAAAAACAATGCTAATGATGTCAGGGTTGCAGGGTCAAACCCCATATGGGCTCATTGTCTTTGGAGAAGGAGAAATGATGTTCCATGGCCAGGGTGGCTTCAGGAGCCAATGTCTCTGGTCAAATGGGGACCCAACCCCAAGATTTCACCAAAACCCATCAGTACTACTAGAAAAGCAAGTAGTTCGAAGTACAGTGTCTCTCTACCTAATTATGCCCGGTAAGTATGGTCTCTCAAAGGAAGACACAGGTCATGATAGAATCTTGTCAACAAGAATATAAAAGGACAGGGCAATAATATGATTTTACCTTTAGGAAAAGGGTCTCTCAAAAATAAAAATCTGATAGAATGATCCCAAATGATCCCAAAGAGGAGAACAAGAAGGACAATTTTAAAAGGCCAACGTGGCCACACAATTTGCTCCAAAGAAAGCTGCTCACAGCAGTTCTGGACATGCAGTGAAACGCTCATTGTAAGGGGCCCATCCCCCAATCCCACAATCTCAGCACAGTCTCCCCGCTCCGCCACTGAATCGCACCACCACTTTGCAGGTGAAACAATTTTGAGAGACATGGCTCTTTCTTTTTGGCTATGACGCATTCTAAGTTTAAAGCACAACTGCAATTCAACAACGACTGAACATTTATGAATACATACTACATTCTAAAGTAACTTACTTATCCTCTTTTCCAGTTTTGTTTTCGCATCGTTGCTAATTAAAGATTAACTACCACTTCTAAATAGAAGTTTGGTGAGTCAGCTCCTGGAAAACAAATTATTCCAACAGCGGCAACATCAAAGAGCTGACAGATAAGAATCACCGCCAGTTCAGAATTCAACCCTTTTCTATAAATATGTTTAGACCCTGCCTTCCTGCCAGGCTGCTGGAGGTGCCAAAAACAATCCTCAATTCCATTTAAAAAATGAGAAGATGGAAAGGGACGCATTGGCTGGCGAGTCATTAAAAAAAGTTAGGTTGGATCCTGAGCACTAGCATTCGTCCAAGACAACATTTATGAGCAGAAAGCCATTCTTGAAAATGTAACATACAACTGGTGGGAATATTAGAACACAAGCGGTGGTTATAAAGGCACAGGACTGAGACTCGATAGCTAAGCATGAGAAAGCTGTTGCGTATGTCTGTGAAAAAGTCAATAATTCAAATCTCTTTTTCCCTACAGGATTACCCCCGTCTTCAGACCTACAAATAAACTCTCTGCTATCTGGCATAGCCTTTATGATCAAGATGTATGACTATGGGAAACAACACAAGCCCTTCTCTCAATCCTGGGCCATTTCACGGCTTCACCATCAGAAACAAGTGAGGGGAACACTACTTCCAAATCCTGCAGACCTTTAGGACAGGCTCCCAGAAAGCAAAACCAACAGAGAAATCCAGAGACATAACCTTATATATCAGAACTACGATTCGATGAATATTCTTCAAATTGCTTTCCTTGAGAACATATTTCTAGCTCTAACTGATGAGGAGAGAAAAGGTCAACAGCCAAAAAGATAGTGCTGACATGTCAGAGGTTCCAAATAATCAACTTAAAAAAGCCTGAGCTTAATAAGGAAAATGAGAAAGGTAATTAAGCTTTTTCTGTTTTATTGTAAACAGAACAATTTACTCTCTCTGCATCTTACTGACCGCCTGCTACAGAGCTGGACAGAGTGAGGCTCCCTACGAATGACTCAACCCCGGGAAATCTTACTCCATGCACTTTGACCCACCTTGTCCATCAAGACCTTTTTCTGACTCATTGTGTCCCCGCCATCTGACTTCTGCCTCAACCTTAACTCCAGCCCCTCCAAAGAACGTGTGATTATCGACTTGATGCTCTGGGAAGAGAGATAAGGAGCAGAGCGGTTGATTCTGGGGTTGGCATCCTACACAATGAAGTCTCCCAATAATCTTCAAGCCTGTTCCTGACCAGCCCAGCCCAAAGTCCCTGCTCTCTTCCTTCCTTCCTACCAGCTCTTATCTCTAACATTCACTTGTACTTACCCTAACCGGTAGACTTAGTTGTCTGCTTATGTAAACGTATCGTTCTTTCAGTGTGGACAATAAACTAGTTGACACAGGAACCATTAAAATGAGATAACACAAGTGATTAATGTCACTCCCCCGACTCCACCTAGCACAATACCTCCTGTAGTAAGGAATCAATAAATATCTACTTATTAAGTAGATGTAAGTAAGGCATTTCATTAGAGAGGCAGAACTTCATTACTCAACTAACAAAGTCAGGTATTTAAATTAGGTGATCTTTAAATTCCTTTTGAGCTTTGACAGTCTATGATTCTTATTCATTAATTTGCAATCGAACATTATACTAAGGTTTATCTTTGCACAGTCTATAAGAAAACAGTGTTTGCTGACAAACTAATAGAATCTAAGAAACAACACTCAGAAAATAATTAAGTGAAAGTTATGATGCTTTAAAACAATAAAACAATATTTTTAAAGAATATAATCTGTGATCCTGTGTCTTGATTCCCGAAATGGATTGCACGCCACCTAATTAGTGCCAAAGTCAAGCTTCAGTCACTGATTCATTTCCCCAAGACCCACAACCTTTTAAAAATACTCCAGGGGGAAATGTCCAAGCCACCCCATTGAACTGGCTATTGAAGTCATAATTTTGTATCTGTAAAATATAATAGTTCATTGATAACCAATTTAATAAATAATAACTAAGAGGCTATTATCTTTCAGGCAATACAAAACACACTAGATTTGAGAAAAAATTAGTATCTAGATAACAATTCAAGAGAGTTAGGCAGAATTATATAAACAACTATGACTTGTGGCCACAAGATAGAGAGGGGCAGAATGCTTTCCTGGCCTCAGGAAAATTTCCCAAAAGAGAAGTTATCCCAGGGATACCTGGGTGGCTCAGTCAGTTAAGCATCTGCCTTTGGCTCAGGTCATGATCCCAGGGTCCTGGGATTGGGTGCCACATCGGGTTCTTGGCTCAGCGGGGAGCCTGCTTCTCTCCTTCTGCCTGCTCTGCGTGCTGCTCCCCCTGCTTGTGCTCTCTCTCTCTCTCTGACAAATGAATAAATAAAATCTTCTAAAAAGGAGAGAGAGAGAAGCTATCCCAGCTGAAATCAGAAAGAGTAGTAGCATCTAGCAAGAAGTGATAGTTTTGTCAAGGCATACTTTCTAGGCAGAAGAAACTGGTCATAAAGAAGTGAAGGGTTCAGAAAAAGTATGTTCTTAGAGGAAAAGTTTTAAGTTTTAAGCCAACCTGGAGTACGAGGGGAGAGAAAGGGGAGACGTGAAAGGGAAAAAAGAAACAAATGAACCAGAGAGATGTGCAGTTGTGAGACCATGCCAAGATCTTGTAGGCTATATTAAGAGGCTAATACTGTATCTTCTGGGTAATGGGAAAACTCACTAAAGTAAAATGATCAAATGTTATAAAGCCATAGTGTGGAGAATAAATGGAGACAGTCAAGACTTGGCATCAGGAGAGAAATTAGAGCATGAAAAGATGGTGATCTGGGCCAGAACAGTTAGGAAAATAGAGAAATGGTCAGACATCCCAGACATTGAAGAAACAACTGCAGGCATCAGTGATTGCTTGAATAGGGAGTGCACGGGTGGAGAAGTTGAGCATGTTGTCCAGGGTTCTGCCTTGGGTAACTGGGTAAATAGCATCAGTCGCTACATGAGAAGAAGGGAGGTGGTAGTTTTGTAGGAGCCTGAAGAGGATGAGTAGAGAAGACAGGGAGATAATAAATTGAGTTTTCCTGTTGTTGAGTTTCATATACTCGTGGAACAACCATTTGGAGATGTTCAGCAATTGACCATGTGTGTGTGCAGATCAGAGAAGAGCTCTGACTTGGAGAAAGGATCTGGGATTCATTAATTTATCAATGGCAGTATAAGTCATTGGAGGACAGAAACAGGAAACTAAGAGGAGAAGAGAACAGAATCAAAAACCTAATTAACAATAATATTTAGTAATGATTGGAGGAAGAGGAAGTCAGAAAGAGGACTGAGTGGGAAGAGCTTGAGAAATAGAAGGAAAACCAAGTGAGTATGGTCCCATAAGAGCAAAGAGTGTTTCAAGAAGGAGAAAACTATTGATAGTGCCGAGTGTTACTGATAGATGAAGATTAAAACATGACCATTGGGTTTCAGGACAAAGAGATCATGGGCAGCCTGCTTGAGAACAATTTAGTAGAATGATAATTAAAGGTCAAGATGTAGCATTCACCTTCCAGACCTCTAAGAGCTAGCTGATTGGTACTGAATTCCATTGGTATCTGGGTTCTGACATTCTGCTGGCTTCTTTCCTCCACCCCACATGGATCATTTCTTCCATCCTTTTGCTTCTGCTCCCATCCACCGAGCACGAGCACCCTCCAAAGTCTATCTAGCACCAGGCTGCTCTTCTCCTTTCCCCCACCCTCCTCTCCTTTCTTCAACCTTAGTCAGGAAGGGCATCTTCATACCTCCGTGGTTTCCATGGCCAAATTTTATCTCCTATAGCTGCCTTCCAAGCCTCTGGGTCTCTCTTCCTCCCTTCCTTCCCTTCCTTTCCTTCCCCCTCTGTCTCTGACGCAACCTCTGTGACTCACACCACAATCACAGCTACCTGTGTACTTTGCGTCCATACCTTCATCAACTGAAAGCATCTGAAACTCAAGATAACCCAACTGAACTCTTCACTGGCCTCCTTCTCCCCACCTCCCAGTTCCTATATTCTCAACTTTCCCTATTTCAAAACAGGGGAATCATTTTCAACTTACTTTTTGGTCCCTGCATCTAATCTATTGAGAAATCACATCTATCTTATCTTCCCAATTTTTCTCACATCTTTCCCTCCTTCTGTCTCTCGTCTACCATGCTAGTTCAGGCCATTCTTACCCTTTCCAATACTAAAACAGATTTCAATTAAGTCTTTTTACATTCTGCCTCTTGAATATGCTGTACATTTTAGCCTGAAGTCCAGCTCCAATCACGTTTATCCTGCTTAGAAGCTTAATGCCTCCCCATTGCCTGTTGAATTAAGTACACACTTCTCTCATGTGCCTTCAGAGACCCCCATCACTTGATATTTTATATCCCACCTCTCCATTTACTGTTCTGCTACCTGCTCTGTAAGTCCCAAGCCATGAACCTACTCACCCTTCAACAAATTAAACCCCCATTTTTCACCTGGCTTCTGTCCATTCTGTTCCTCCCTAGAGATCCTTCCATTCCATGAGGCCCATCTCCAATGCTATCCCCATCCACCATGAACCCCCTTACAACACTCCAAAAAACTTCCCCCACCAAAAAAAAAAATTCCTCACAGCATGTTTATTGTACATTTTTTATGGCACCCACAATTTCTCTTAATTAAAATCATTTGTGTCTTGAAATTATCACCCTCTACTCAATTCAAAATTCTTATAGGTCAAATCCACGTCTACTAACCTGGGGCTTTGGGTGGCCAGTGACTGTCTCTTGGCAGTAATTAATGGGATTGAATTGCATATGTGTAAGCATTTGTTAATAAGAGTTAATTTTTCCTTTTCTAGTGGCATCTAAAACAGAGGTCCCAAATTGGCAGCTGGAGGCTGAATCTGGCCTACAGATGTGTTTTGTGGACTCTACAGTTATTTTTTTAATTGAGTCAACATTTTTAAGTGGAATATTTTACATAAAATGCCAGATTTTCAGCTTCTCTGAAAGTAGACTGTTCTGGCAATAGTGGACCCATATTTACTTCTGACAGTAAGCAACTGAAACAGGGGCCTGCTTGCTCCCTGTAGACAGAGTGTATACTGCTCACTTCGTTTCACTTCCCCAGCCCTCCCTCGTCCAACCTCCTCATTGATGTCACCAATGTGTCCAGTGTAGACATTAGAGACTACAACTCCTGGTCTAAAGTCCTTGCAAGGGCAATCCGTAGAGCCTATGTTGACCCATGTTTCTAGGTGAGGACTGTTTCTGGATTCAGATTTGAGGGGTAAATGAATAGAAGCATGGCATTCGTTTTCCTTGCTGTGACAGCTCTCACCCTCATCTATACCCTACAATGCCCTCAGGTGTCCAGCTGGAAAACACTTCTGTAGAATGTGTTATGCTCCTTTCTCATCACGATGTACCTGCTTTCTAATGCAAGATGGATGATTAATATGTGTTCCAATGTTAATGAATTAATAATGATATTTCCTGCATGAGTATAATATAAGTATGACAAATCTGTGTCAAGAAAGATATAGTACACACACACACACACATACACACGCGCGCGCACACACACCCCATGGCAGACATCACAAATCACAGTTCTCTTTCCAGCTATTCCAGACAGGCTCTCAGAAATTATGTCAGTGCTGCACTTCAGGAAGCTGCCACCAATGGCTTGGAGCTTGCACTAAAACAGGCACCCTGCATCCTTCCCATATATCACAGCTTGACTTGCACTGTGGGAGTGCGTGGTGGACGGAAGAGGTATCATCATTTTCATTTTGGAGATTAAAAAAAAAAACCTGATTCCAAGAAATCTGTTGCTTGTTCAACATGAAGTGAGATAAAGGTATTTGAGATAAATTTAAAATCCTGCCCTAAGAGGATTTTTCAAAACCAGCTCCCCTGCAGGAAAGGAGGAGAATGACATCATCTTACCAGGAAAAGATTTAGAGCCTTTAGTTGATTTTAACTCAAAAAGAATAAAATTATGATGTGGCTCCCCAAAATTTCATGCAAATTTGGACACTCATATATCAAGTGTAGTGAAGTGCCTGCCTTCTCCATGCTTCTCAGGGCACCTATGATGAGCACTGTAAACATCCTGCTTGCTTCCATTTCGTGGAAATAAATGTCAGTGACAGACTGCAGGGTGTGAGAAGAAACGTTGAAGGGATTGAGGGTGTCTCAGAAGAGAGAAGGGGCAGTAATCGTAAAAAGGGTACGAGAAAGCTGACCTGGAATCAAGAAAGGAAGAACATTTAAATGAATAATGTTGCATGCTTTGTGATCCTAGCTATTAGAAATATTCAAGGTTTTAGGAAAATTTCATACACTGGTTACAAGCCTCTAAGATTCCTTTCATTGCTAGTATTCTGGGCTTCCATGTAAAGGTCACTTAGCTAGGAAGGGCTGAAGCCAAATTTGCTGATTCTTGGTCTGGCACGCTTTCATCCGTATACTATAAGCCTTCTCAGATAATATATTTGCATTTTAATGGAGAACATCAATGCCTCAGAGCAAAGGAATGTATAATGTGGTGAATTTGAGCAACATGACATGCCACAGCAGGACAATTTCTGCTCCTTTATAGTACAGAGTAAGTTTTCCCTAGTCCCCATATCATAGCTCATAGCATTCTGTCTTATGTCTTGCATACTAGACATAAGCTCCATCCTGCCAACAAAACTATAAAATGTTCAGGGATATTTGCCTTCCAAAGAACTCACAATTATCAGGCCACTAATCGCAATCTCCTGAGTTATGTGTCACTAAATTACCCACCTTGGGAGCTCTGCTCTACCTTTGTGGCACCTGGGGTTCAGAGAAGTGAACCCACAAACTAGACAGGCCATGCAGGCTGGAGTGAGTCTGCTAACAGATGGTTATTACAGAGAGTGGGGCCTGCAGACAGAGAAGCAAGATCGGGACTCTCTAACTTGTAACGTACATGGTGCAAGATGTGGCTCCAGATTCTTTATTTATTTATTTATTGCATGTGACTGCTGGTTTTCCCAATACCAGTTATTGAAGAGACTATCATTTCCCCCATTGTATTTCCAGGCTTCTCCCCAGATGGACAGGCCTGGATCTGAAAAGAGCTCAGCCAGAGGACGAGAAAAGACCACGTCACCAGAAGCACCAGTGAGCCGGCAGAGTTGTTTGTTTTACTACAATTTGATCCGGTTGACCTTTTATTGAGGTGTAACTGACATACAACATTGTTTTACGCAGCATAATGATACACATATATATTGCAAAAGGATTACCTCAATTACTTGACATCCATCTCGGTAGTTAAAACTTTTTTTCTTGTGAGGAGAACTTTTAAGATCTACTCTCTTAGCGACCTTCAAACATGCAATACAGTATCGTTAACTAGAGTCACCACGCTATACTTTACATCCCCAGAACTTACTTATCGTACAATTAGTATTGTGTAGCTTTTAACCATCATTACCCATTTCCCCTCCCCCACCCCACACCTCGGGCAACCAGCAATCTGTTCTCTGTTTCTAGGAGTTTGTTGGGGTTTTTTAAAGATGCCACATATTAGTGAGATCATACAGTACTTGTCTTTTTCAGACTTATTTCACTTAGCATAATGCCCCAGGGTCCACCCATGCTCTCACAAATGACAGGATTTCCTTCCTTTTGTGGCTGAACAATATTCCTATTTTTTTATATACATATTTCTTTCTTCTGTGTTTTCTTCTAGAATTTTTATGGTTTCAGGTCTTACGTACAAGTATTATGTCCATTTTGAGCTGACTTTTGTGTATGGTGTGAGATAAGGGCCCAGATTCTTTTTCTTTTTCTTTTTTTTCTTTTTTTTTTGCATGTGACTGCTGGTTTCCCTAATACCATTTATTAAAGAGACTATCATTTCCCCATTGCATATTCTTGGCTCCTTTGTCATAAGATAATCAACCATACATACATGGGTTTCCTTCTGTGGTCTCTATTCTGTTCCATTGATCTATGTGTCTGTTTTTATGCCAATACAATACTGTTTTGATTACCATAACTTTGTAATATAGTTCGAAACCAAGAAGTGTGATGCCTCCAGCTTTCTTCTTCTTCAAGAATGCTTTGGTTGTTTCAGGTCTTTTACAGTACAGAAAAATTTGGAATTGTTCTTTACTATATCTGTGAAAAAATGCCCTTGGAATGTTGATAAGGTTGCTTGGAAACCATACATCACCTTGGGCAGTATGGACATTTTTACAGTTTTAATTCTTACAATCCATGAGTACAAAATATCTTTCCATTTATTTATGTTTTCTTCAGTTTCTTCCATCAATAGCTTATGCGTCCCAGGGTACAGATCTTTCACCTCCTGGATTAAATTTATTCCCAGTTATTACATTTTTTTTAAGAGAGAGGGAGAATGAGAGAGAGAGAGAGCAAGCAGGAGGAGAGGGGCAGAGGGAGAGGGAGAGAAAGAGTCCCGAGCAGGCCCTATGCCCAGTGTAGAGCCTGATACAAGACTCAATCTCATGACCCTGAGATCATGACCTGAGCTGAAATCAAGAGTTGGACACTTAACTGATGGAGCCAGTTATTTTATTATTTTTGGTGAATTATAAATTGGATTGTTTTCTTAATTTCCCTTTCTGATAGTTCATTTTTAGTGTATAAAAATCAACTGATCTTTGTATGCTGATCTTGTAACCTGCAACTTAATTAACTTTGTTTATTAGTTCTAACAGTTTTTTGGGTAGAAACTTTAGGGTTTTCTATATATAATGCTTTGTCACCTGCAAATGGAGACTGTTTTACTTCTTCTAATTCAACTTGGACGCCATTTATTTCATTTTCTTGTCTAATTGCTCTGACTAGGACTTTCAGTTCTATGTTAAATATAATTGGTGAGAATGTTTCTGGTTTGAGGAAAAAAAAAAGCTTTCAGCTTTTTAGTAATGAGTATATTAGTTGTAGACTTGTCATATGTGGCCTTTATTATGTTGAGGTATCTTCCCTTTATAGCCAGTTTGTTGAGAGTTTTTAAAACGAATGGATGTTGAATCTTGTCAAATGCTTTTTCTGCACATATTAAAATGGTCATAAGATTTTCTTCTTCATTTTGTTGGTGGGTTGTATCACACTGATTTGTGGATGTTGCACCATCCTCGTATCCTTCAAATAAATCCCACTTGATTGTGTACAATCTTTTTAATGATCACTCAATTCAGTTTCTAATATTTTACTGAGAATTTTTCATCTGTGTTCATGAAGATATTGGTCTGCAATTTTCTTTCCTTGTAGTTTTCTTGTCTGGGTCTGGTATGAGAGTAACGCTGGCCTTGTAAAAATGCATTTGGAAGTGTTCTCCTTTTCTATTCTTTGGAAGAGCCTGAGAAAAATTGGTATTAATTCCTTAAATGTTTAATATCTGGTCCTGAACTTTTCTTTATTGGGAGATTCTTAATTACTGATTCAATCTCCTTACCAGTAATTGGTCTGTTCAGATTTTCTTTTTCGTTATGATTTGGTCTTGGTAGGTTGTATGTTTCTAGACATTATCCATTTCTTCTAGGTTCCAATTTTTGGCATGTAGTTGTTTATAGTAATTTCTTATGATCTTTTGTATATGTGTGGTATTAGTTATAATGTCTTCTCTTTCATTTCTAATTATATTATTTGAGTCCTCTCACTTTTTGCTTGGCAAGTCTACTTAAAGATTTGTATATTTTGTTTAGCTTTTCAAAAAATCAGCTCTTAGTTTCATTGATCTTTTCTGTTATCTTTTTGGTCTGTATTTGATTTATTTCCTCTGTGATCTTGGTCATTTCCTTCCCTGTACTAACTTTGGGCTTACTTTGTTTCTCTTTTTTCTAGTTCTTCGAGGTAGAAAGTTGTTCATTTGAGCTCTTTCTTTTACTTATGTAGGTACTTACCACTATGAACTTCCCTTTTAGAACTGCTCTTGCTGCATCCCGTAAGTTTCAGCATGTTGGATTTTCATCTTCATTTGTCTTCATTTGTCTTATTTTTTTATTTCTCTTTTGATTCTCATTTTTCCAGAAGCGTGCTGTTTATTCTCTATATAATTGTTAATTTTTCCAGTTTTTTCTTCTAATTTATTTCTAACTTTATACCTTTGTAGTCAGAAAGATGCCTGATATGATTTCAATCTTCTTATATTGAGAATTGTTTTGTGACCTAGCATAGGACCTATTCTGGAGAATGTTCACATGTACTTCAGAAGAATGTGTATTCTGCTGCAGTTGGATAAAATGTTCTGTAAATGTCTGTTAAATCCATTTTAAGTCCAGTGCTTCCTTATTTATCTTCCGTCTGGATGATCTATTGAAGAAACTAGTGTGTAGAAGTCCCCTACTGTTAGTGCATTGTTATCTAGTTCTCCCTTCAGGTCTGCTTATACTTACTTCATGTGTTTAGGTGGTCCTGTGTTGGGTGCTTAAATATTTACAAATGTTATGACTGCTTTATCATTACAATGACCTGGACTTCTCTCTTAGTACAGTCTTTGCCTTAAAGTCTATTATATCCGATAAAGTATAGCAACCTCCGTTTTCTTTCAGTTTCTGTTTGCATGGAATATCCTTTTGATACCTACACTTTCTGTGTATATTCTTGCATCTGAAGTGAGTCTGTTATATACAGTTCCATTGTACTTAACAAGTTGTTTTTCTTTTGCTGCTTTTGAGATTCTCTCCTTGTCTTAAACTTTTGACAAAGTAGTTATATTGTGTCTCAATTTTGGTCTCTGGATTCATCTTTTTTAAATTATTTTTTGAAGTAAAATTAACAGTGTTATATGACTTTCAGGTGTACAATAAAATGATTCAACAATTCTATACATTGTTTGGTGTTCATCAATATAAGTGTACTCTTAATCCACTTAATCTATTTCACCCATGCCCTCCCCACTCACCTCCCCTCTGGCAACCACCAGTTTGTTCTCTGTATTTAATCTTCTGTTTGTTTGTTTCTTTTTTTCTTTGTTTGTTTTGTTTCTTAAATTCCACTTATGAGCAAACACATATGGTATTTGTCATTCTCTGAGTGACTTACTTCACTCAGTATTATACTTTCTAGGTCCATCCATGTTGTTGCAAATGCCAAGATCTCATTCTTTTTCTGTCCCTTTCTCTCTCTCTTCTCCTTCTGGACCCCTGTAATGTAAATATTGATTGACTTGCTAGTGCCCTATAAGTTCCTCAGGCTGTCTTCACTCTTTTTCATTCTTTTTTCTTTCTTTCTTTCTTTCTTTCTTTCTTTCTTTTTTTTCTTTCTTTCTTTCTTTCTTTCTTCTCTTCTTTCTTTCTTTCTTTCTTTCTTTCTTTCTTTCTTTCTTTCTTTCTTCTTTCTTTCCTCCCCTCTGATTGGAGAAATTCCATGGCCCTGTCTTCAAGTTCATTGATCCTTTCTTCCATTTGAGCTAGTCTGCTATATATCTGCTCCATTGAATTTTTCATTTCAATTATTATATTCTTCAACGCTGTGATTTCTGTTTGATACTTTCTTAGATTTTCTATGTCTTTATTGAAATTCTCACTTTGTTCATGCATTGTTTTCCTGACTTCAGTGAGCATCTTTGTGACCATTATTTTGAACTCTTTATCAGGTAAATCAACTGTCTCCATTTTATTAAAATCTATTTCTGGAGTTTAATCTTGTTTTTTTGTTTGGAACATATTCCTCTTTTTCTTCCTTTTCCTTAACTCTCTGTGTTGGTTTTTGGGCATTCACCTCTCCTAGTCTTGACTCATCTCCTGAGATGAATCTATTGTTCAGCCCAGCCCTAGCTCTTAGTTGTCTCTACACATTTGTGATTGTCCAAGTTGCCTTCTTTGTGGTTCCCAGTAGTTAAGGGTATGCCAAAACAGGGCAGTGTCCCAAAGGGAAGACTCTCAGTTGGCACTTGGCTGTAGGCTGATTAGAAAACAGACACTCATGCAACAGCATTTAAAATATGCAATTATACCTCTTTCAGACTGGGAGACTGGTGTTCTGTCTGCTTCCTCTGCGTTAAGTCCTGATTGGGGGTGGCATTAGCCAGTTAAGAACTCGTTCTTTGTTTGCTACAGTCCTGTGGGACCCATGAATACAAGTCCCACTGGTCACGAGAACCATGTAATGAAGGGCTGTGTCCCTTGGATGACAGCCACAAAAGCCACCAAATGTGTACACAAGCTTCTTGCAGAGATACCAGCTACCTGGAGCAGAGAAAAGGGAAAGCATGGAGGTGGCTCTCACTGGCCTTCTTCACAGTTGGCCCCTAGATGTGTACTGAAAATAGGAGCCTGACCTTCAGGTCACAGGTTTTTGGGTATACAAACAGGCCTCATTCAGGAAAGACTGTGAGATGGGCATTTCTTTCTGCTCCCTCTGCACTGACTGTCCTAAAAAGACAGCCATGACGAGAACTTGCAAGCCTATCAAGAACTAGTTCTTTGTTTGCTATAGTCTGTGGATTTCTTGGAGGCGAGTCTTTCACATCTAGGTGCATTAGGGGTCTATCCTTCAGGTGGAAGTCTTAAAACTAATGCCTAAACAGGTCCTAGATGTTGGGTCCAAACCTTTCATTCTTTAGGGAGAAGCTGGGAGTTGTGAGTTTGCTTCAAGCTATAATGTCACTATGTCTTGGGTGGAGTTTATGGTGAGAGTTGTGTTTCAGCTTTTTCTATTAATTTCAATGTCTGTTTTTTTTTTTTTCTCACTCAGCTGATGTGTAAGAGTCACTTACCTAGTTTCTGGATTTCTTTCAGAGAAAATTCTTCCATGTATGACCATAGATTTGGTGTGTTCATGGGAAGAAGGGAGTTCAGAAGCCTCCTGTCTCCATCTTGAACCAGAACCTATAGGCATGTTTTAGAAACCATGGTCCTGAAGTCATTTTAATATCTTAGAGGAATAGAATTATTCCATTAAAAATATGTTGTTTCAGTTGCCCGTGGCAGTCATACACTATCCTTGTACTGTTTGGTCCTTCCTCACAGCCAAGGTACATTATGGTATATAAATGATGAAGCTGGGGCCTAGGAAGTCTCAGAAGGGCTTTAGACAGACTATCACTCATGGAGCACCTGCAGCCTAAAAGGGGACTCCAAGAAATCAGACACTAAATAATGGCACATGCCACACAGTAAGGTCCAGTAAAAGACACTTCACAAAAACAAGATAACTAACTGTAGTCCAAAAGGAGCATAATCAGGGGACTATAAAAAAGAAGTTTCAGAGAAGCACAGCAGTCAGCAAAGAAGGAAACCTTAATGGTATATTATTGCCTTTCTATTAACATTGGGAATGGAGTGAGGGGATGGCCAAGAGTACAGAGTTTTCTAAAATAAGGTATGGCAGACAGACCTGACAGTCATCCTGAGGAACCAACACTGATCTGTGTATGGAAGCAAAGTTCTGAGTCAGCCAGGAGCTTTGGGTGTGCTTCCTGCGAGGTCAGAAGCCAAATCCACAACAATTGTAGCCCAGAGTTTAAAGGGAGCAGTAAGAGAATATGTCTTTCAAAAAAAGAAAGAATGTGATGCCTCTAGAGTAATTCTGACCCATCATAATGGAAATCATCCTTCAGTTTCAGGACCTTCTTTGCAGATTCCTGGTCATATAATATGTTGTCTAAGGTCTCTAGAAGTTACTTTGGAAAATAGCGATTACGTTTCCAAAGCTGAGATATAGTAAATACATCATGACTGGTGTATATGCACATGTTCACATGGGTCCCCACACACCTGCATGCACACAGATAGACACACACACACACACACATTTTTGCTGGCTGGTACTCTAAACCAAAATATGGCTCAACTACATAGCTTGACAGAAACACAAATAGGGGACATTAGAAATAGAATATTCCCACCTATCATGATCTGGCAATACTAATCTTACTCCAGTCTACCTTTCCAGTGGAATGTAAGCCTCACCTTCTGCTAGATTTTCAATAGTGGTAAGAAACACACATTCCCAGAAAGCAAACACTTGTCTGCTTCCTATGTGGCCATGTCCGACAAAGAACCATATGCAAGCGGTTGTCTATTAATGCCTTTTAATGATCCTGGTGAGATACCAAGGATCATACAATCAGTGCAGAGGTAGTAAGTCTTCTGGTCTGTATTCTAAGATGTGCTGAATGCCTTTAGCACTTTAAGTTTAATCCATGGGAGAGAATGGGTTAATGGCATCTACTCTCACTTGAATAGTTAACCAAATGGCTTTGTTCAAAGGCAAACTATAACTAAAAAATAAAAGAAAAAATTTTGCTTGTAGAAAATTTTAAAAATAGTGATTAATGGATATACTTAACAGGGTATTGCCTACATTCATCTCTGTCATAAGTTGCCTTGATAGCTTTTGGAGACCTTTATCTGTGTTAATTTTGAAAGAGATTATCATGAGAAGTATGTTTTGAGACGTCACCTTTCATTTCTTAGGACTGGGTGGTTAGCTCTCTAGGAGCGTAGCCTGAAGCTTAATGAGGATGCCACCTCTGTGCCACCGCAGCACAGAGGATTGGAAAACGTTGTCTGCTCTTCTCTGAGCAGAAAATGCCACTGTTTCTTCCAGTGCCACGTTCAGGGGCAGGATCAATGTCTATTTCTAAGAGTCAGGCTTGAGTAATAACTCAATATTAAATGCTTGACTGAATGGGTTCTTTCTAATCAGCTATAGTGTATAATCTAAATCCCTTTTCTAGGAATACAGAGGAAAAAAAAAAAAGGAGTCCCAAACAATCCATACACTGTATAAGGAAGGGACATGAGGTCAGCTGTTAATAATCTGGTTGGATTAGCTCGGCATGACTCTAGAGCCCTAGAATCTAATGAAGCTCTGTCAATTTGGGAAATTGCAATGAGGTGACAGAGGACTCAGGTTTAGAAGCTGGAAATCTTGATTTTTTTTCTGAGTGTCTTCTAAAGCAATGCAGATTTTGGTATACCACAGTTAACTTAACTTATAGAAGTAATCTCATGGACCAAAATGTTCAACTGAGATTCATTGGCTTACCACAACCTATAAGGAAGATACAGAAAACAAGATACAATTTTAAAGAAAGAACTAAAAAGAAAAAGAAAGGCCAGGCATGTCCAACACCCTTCCTGATGTTTGGCATCAGTGTCTGCTTCCACTGTGCTCTTTGGTTGATGGATGTAGGCCTAACCACACTTACAGTCACCATGCTGTTCAGTCCAAACTCCTAGGTCATCATCCGAGCTGGCTTTGTAGACACCGAGACTGACCCTTTCCCTAAATGGGACATTTAGGAAATGGTAGCATTTTCCATCCAAACAATAAATGGCTATTATACAAATCTTGATGTAATGTGAATGACATCACAGTTATCTTTTCACTGTTGGTTCATAGATTCAGGCCTGTAATGACATTTTACCAATTACTGATCCAGTCCCCTAATGGAAAGGCATGGTCATGTGTTGCTCACTACATGTAAAATGTATCTGTGAGCACTGTGACGGGGCTAGGGTTTTTGTGACTTTACCTATGGAAGAACTGGGGCTCAGAACTGGGGGAAAGTAACTTATCTAGTGTCCCAGGGCAAGGAAGTGGCTAAACTAGGATTCAATTCCAGGTCTGCATGTTTGCAGAGTTCATGCTCTTTCCATGCAATACCCATTGCCTTCAACCAGTTCACTCGAACTTGCTCTCTCTGAATGGGGAAAAGGCTAGGAAAAGAGAATGAGAAGGGAAAAGAAGATCAGGCAGCAATGTGTCTAGGACTGAACAAGCAAACAATGTTCAAGATGGTAGTTAGGAAATTCAAGTCAAGACGAGAAATCCAGAATCCAAACAAAGATTGTCAGGGATTGCTGAGCAGGGTCAGTCATGGAGAAACATGGCAAGGAAAATGTCAGCAGCCCACATCCCTACAAGGGTGAGCAAGGGCAAGGTTAGCTGGAAACCGGACACACAGCACAAGGGAGAGACATAACTCTGATGCCAAGACAACAGACTGCCCCTGAGACCAGATGCTTTTATTCTCTTCTCACCTTGGTCACACCAATCCTCAGTAAGTCGGCCCTAAAGCCCTACAGGTGAGAAAAATGGGAAACAGCTGACGGGCTAGTGCGTGAGGGAGCAGGGAGCAGACCCTCCTCTCTGGCAAAGCCATTCCCCTGACAGGTGGCAAGAGAAGAGCCTGTTCCCAATCAAACCGAGTTGGATGGAAATAGCTAAGATGAAAAACAAACTCGATGCCGTCCCTTCAAAATCTCCGCATGCAGTGGGAAGTGGCTGCTGAGCCGGACCTTGGTGGGAGAGAAGCAGACGTTCCCAGGTGAGAAACGACATATACACACCTGTGGCCAGCTCCCTGCGGGCAGGAGAGTCCTGGATCCAGATGAAATCCTGACTCCGAGAATAGTCCTGGTAATTATAGCAGCAACATATACTGAAATCTCATTATGGCCAAACACTTGGCACACGTGTCTTTGTTTTGTCCCCCCCAACAATGCTGGGGTTTCCCCATTTTCCAGGTGAGGATCCAGTGGTCCTCAATGGTTCAGTGACTCAACCATTGTAAATAGGAGCATACAGTCCTATAGAAGAATGTCCCAAAGTGTGACTAGAATGTCAGATTCCACGGCCTATGCCCGCTCAACTGCCACGTATGACAGTATTCTTCTGAACCAGATAGTAGAGGCTGGCGCGCAGGGTGAGAGGGCAACAGAACCCGTAAGAGCCTTCTGTCTCCTCACTGGAAGCCCCCTCTCCCCATACACACACTTTTCATATCAAACTTTACAAGTTTCAAAGGTCTTTCCAAATCTTCTTTTTATTTTTAAAATGACCATCCACATCTCTTTTCCTCCCAAAAGATATATCTTAAAACAAATTTAATTGGAAACACAATTTTTGAACAGGAATATAAAGTAGTTCCTTCCCGTTCCCCTTAAGGACAGCTTGCTTAATAATCCTTTCTCAGAATTTAACATTTTTCAAAATGGAAAACTTTTTTTTTAACTTCAAAAGAATAATACATCCATCTTTTAAGATTTTAGACAAAATTATTTATAAGTTATTAGATCCAAATTTTTGAACCAATATTTCCTAGTTATTCTAGCTGAATTCTATAATAGTTAAGGGACTTGGGAGTATTTTACAGAAATATTCCCAGCTAGCAAATTTAATCCCCTGATTGGGGTCTAGGAATTGTGGGATCTACCGGTCAAAATAGAAGTTACTTCTGCACAAGAAAAAAATGTAAAAGACATCTTCCCCATGCCATTAACTAAAATGTAGATTATTTAGCACTTTTGGCATATCAACAGGACAAGAACTAGAAAGCTTCACACGAAAAAATAAATGTATTTCACTCGTTGATCTGAAAGCTCCATTTCTAATTTTAAGCACACTGCATCTTTAGAAAATCTGTTTTGTGGAAGTTGCTTGAAGGGCACATACACATTAGTTGGTTGCCCTTATCTCTAATTTTACTACCAGAACAGCAAGACCCTTCAAAGAAACTCCCAGGGACCGTTGTGCCTAAAAGAGCTTCATTTAACTCAACTGCACGGTCTTTGTTCCCAAGTGCTCTTCCTAACAAGCACAGAAGCTGAAAACGACATCAGAAAAATATCCTGGAAAATGGTTCACAACATTCTAATGGCTTACAGATGGGTTGGGAACCTTCCTGCCATTTTTATTGTTTGCTAGCTTCCTTTCTTCTGTCCGGAGTTTTATTGCTTGCTTTCCTTGTTAGCCCCCTTGATGCTTGAATTAACCCACTGAATCTTTCCACACCAGTGGACAGGGCCAACAGCCCTTTGCCCTCCAGCCTACTGAGAGTCCTCCGGCTTCGGATTGCATTTCCATAATCTGGAACAGAGGATACTCCTATTAGTCAGGCCCCGCAAGGTGGTTAGAAAGTATATTTCTGTAAAGATATTAAACTCACTTTAACAACAAAAAAAATTTTTTTTGAAATCCCCACAGTTAGAATAATGTCCTTGGAGACCAGGGAAGCTTATCCAGATCAGCTTTATTAGGTCGAGTATCAATCAGCAAAGCTCAGGCTGCCAGAGGATTATGATGTTAGGAAAGTCAGCATGTTAATGGTTCTGCCTGTTAGCAGTGTTAACTGGTTCACGACACTGAGAAGGATTATTACCTGACACTTGTGTCTCCTTACTGAATTTAGAATGCGACAGCTCAAATCCAACCAAAATTAACGACGTCAGATGTCGCGGACGTGGAAATAAAAATCGACGAAACCAAACAACACGAGACACGATGGAACTTGGAGAATGTACCGGATCCGGAATCAGAAAACTTGCACTCGGTCTCGGCGGCCACGGCCAGGTCTGCAGGCGCAACTCCATGGTGGTGGCCCAGCCCCCACCCCCGTTCCTGCCGGGAAAGCGCCCTCTCCCACCCCACCAAGTGCTTCCAGTGGGGCTGCGGGGCAGATGCTCACTGCACGTGGCACGGGCCACCAGAGCTCTGCCCTCGGATTTCTTGCTTTGCACTAAGAGACGTCGGCTGTCCGCGCTCTCAGCGGGGTCTGGGAGCCGCAGGGGCCTGTTTCCTCCCCGCCGAAGCAGCAGTTCTGTAGCGGGCAATGGGCGGCTGATGCAGCAAGAGCCGCAGAGACAAGATTCTCACATCCGGCAAGCCGTCCGGCTCCAGCGCCATCGTTCTGACACCTGATGCGGTGTCGCCCTTCCCGTAGTTGGACTCCGTGAGCCCCTCCATTGCCCTCACACCTGAGCCACTTGATGTGGGTTTCTCTCACTCGACATAAAAAAAGCCTGATGGACAAGAATGCCATGAATTAATCTCTCGGGACCTCGGTGTCTTTGAAAAACTTTAAAAGCACTGTATGACTGGGGATGTCGGTCTCTCTTCTGTCAGAAGGACCTGAAATAACAGTTTCTTACTCACAGGTAAAACTTCAAAGCTGGCCTGCCAGTCTGCTCTGTGAATTCGGCAGCGGCCCAGGCTCTTTCTCTCCCGCGGTGCTGACCAAGGAAATGACTGGCCAGCCAGGGCGGGGATTCGTTGCTCTTTCTACCGGACAGGATTTGATCATAGTTAGGGACCAATGACCATGCATGTTTCCTGTTCTTCCCTCTTGTGAATGGGAGTTTTTACTGTCATTAATCTAATCCTGCACTATCACTGCATGCTGAGTGCAAGGAAGAAACGGATGACTTGTTTTTACTATGGGGAGGAGCCTCATCTGGATATGACAGAGATGACGACAGTTCCCCAGAGATCCAAGACTTTGAGCTGAATGCAGGGACTGAACGGGACATTAGGATGGTCTTTCCTGGGCAAGGGCTGGGTGTGGTTTGGGATGAAGGGATGAGGGATGAAGAATGCATATGCATATTTGAGTGGCCAAAATGGGTATGTTGACAGAGACTGCTAATTGTTCCCAAATATCTCCTTTTTAATAGAATCCCCAGCTTTTAGCTGGATAGACCATTGCAGAATAAAGAATTCGTATCTTAGGCTCCATGCAGCTAGATTGGTCATGTGACCAAGTTCTGGTTAATGGGATACAGCAGAAGTGTCATGTTCATCTACGGATCATGCTCCGAAAGGAAGAAGCACGCCCCCTCTCCCTCTTACCCTCCTCCTGATAGCTCATATGCCAACTGGGTGCTAAACCATCTTGGACAGTGCAGATGCGACCAATCCCTTAGGGAGGGTGAGCAACTAGACAGGACGATCCTGGGCCCCCAGTACGTATCAGCCCTGGACGGTTACATAGGAGAGAGAAATACTTCTGTCTGGTTTAAGTCACTTTACATTGGTCTCTATGAGGGCAGCTAGATGTTATTTCCTAACATCACAAGTCCTATGTAAATGCAAATCCAAGTAGGTACTCATTTCAAATTAAAGTTCCTAGAAGTCAAGGATTAGGGCCACTTGATTTCCCATGTGAATGTGAAACTGTGATATATCCTGGAGACAAGAATTTAAGGTGATTAAGATGGGTAACGATGCCTTTGTCTGGTCCTCCTTCCCCAGTTCCTCGGGGCAGCCATGTGCTTGCCTTCTTCTTGAAAGCAGCCCCTGCCCAGGATCCCTCTCACTCTTTCAGGGCATGGAAGGTACTGGCTGTGTTGGTCTCACTGAGGCCAGGCAAAATTTGAAGTGAGCTTTCTCCCATAGAGTCGTATTACTAAGGACACAAATATGGCTGCTGGGACATAGCAAAATGATAGGGCCTCTGTGCCACTGTGGTGGGAGTGAGCCTGGGGAGTCCTTGATCCTCATGCCCCTATACCCCCCATCTTACCTTGTAACCCCATTATACAGCTAAAGGATTAGCACCTGATTCACCTGGTTAGCAAGGCTTACCAGGACCTTGCTTCAAGGCTAAATCTAGTGTCTATTCTGATTTATTGGACCCCAGATATGAATAATTAAATACTTTGAATCATCCTTGCCTGTGTGTACCAGGCTCTACTTTTCCATCCACCTGCATGATCAGGCCATTCAAAGGAGTTTCCATAACTGGGTGTCCACTTAGTTCCCCTGCCTGTATTCCCTATTCCCATTGGAACTAGAGCTCTGTCTTCAAACCTATGTCCTGATATTCTGCCACATTCTTGCAAATTCCCTTCCTCTTTGGGTATAGTAGGGTCCTGCCGTGAAACGGAAGAGTATCGTAATGCCGCTTCCCTGCCTGCCACTTTGACTCCTATGGCCATGTGTAGCTCCGTACGAGAGCCCCTTCACAGACACGTACCTTATCACACTTGGGAGTGTTGTGTAGATTGTAGTTGAAAGCCTTGAAATCAAGAGACCTGGGCTCAAATCCTCCACTTAAAGTAATGCATGTGATCTTGGGAAAATTTATCTTTCTAAACTTCAGTAGTTTTATCTTCAAAGTAAAAAGTAGAGGGGCACCTGGGTGGCTCAGTCAGTTAAGCCTCTCTTGATTTTGGCTCAGGTCATAATCTCAGGGTCGTGAGAGCAAACTCTGTGTTAGCTCCACTCTGAACGTGGAGCCTGCTTGGGATTCTCTCTCTCCCCCTCCCCCTGCCCCTCCCCCCACCCCCGTTCATGCATGGGCACACACTCTCTCTCTCAAAAAATAAATAAATAGGGGCACCTGCGTTGCTCAGTTGGTTGGGCTGCTGGCTCTTGATTTCAGCTCAGGTCATGATGTCAGCATCCTTGGATGTTCAGCGGGGAGTCTGCTTCAGAATCCTCTCTCTCCCTCTGCCCCTACCCACGCCCTTTCTGAAATAAATAAATCTTTTTAAAAATTTAAATAAATAAATAAACAAAAGGAAAAGTATAATGCCTACTTCATAAGCTTGTAATTAAGAATTGAATGGGGGTGCCTGGGTGGCTCAGTCAGTTAAGTCACCGACTCTTGGTTTCAGCTCAGGTCATGATCTCAGGGTTCTGAGATTGAGCCCCATGTTGGGCTCTGCATTCAGTGGGAAGTCTGCTTGAGATTCTTTTTCCCTCCCCTTCTGCTGCTCCCCCTGCTCCCATGCTCACTCTCTCTCTCTTTCTTTCTCTCTCTCAAATAAATAAATAAATCTTTAAAAAAAAGAGTTGAATGATATATAGTAAGTCGTCAAGAAATGGTAACTGATCCGTGTGCCATCATAGCTGAGCTCACCAGTCCCCTGGCTATTACTCTTCAGCCATCAAGCTGTCTCTCAGTGGTCAGCCTCCACAGGTGAAATATTCTCCTTGATCCGTCTGGTACTGGATTCTGTCTCTATCCTACCTGATAGTGTTGCCAATCCCCAGGGGAATGTGCTCAATCCCACCCAAAGCATGATGACCTTGCTCATGGTAGGCCTTCAGCACATGTTCATGGAATCAGTGAATGAGTGAGCACATGAATTAAATATGGTGCTTATACCTACTGTTTTCTAAATATGAATGAACTATCTACTGTAAGCAAAAACCTGTTCCAACTGCTGTGGGGAGTGCACAAATCTGATAAGCATGGTGGCTTCTCCCAAGGTGTTCACCATCCTTTGTCCCTCAGTGTCATTGTCAGGAAGGACAGGATGAGTCAGTTGACATATCATCTCTTCACTCTCCACATTCCCACCAACATCCTAGAACTCACAGGAAGAGAACCACCACAAAGGGTGTTCCTCTCTGCTTCTAAGTTCTTGGGATTAACCTAACTCTTATGCTCTGGTGACCTCTGTGGTAGACATGAGTCAGTGAGAGCAATCTGTGCTCCCTCTCCTACAGAGGGACTGCCTCACTGCACGCGCTCATGGAGGCCAGCCCCACCCAGGGGCCAATCAGCAGGGAAGAAGGAGGTAACAAGGATGTGAGTGCCACCATGAGTTCCCCTGCAAGGAAGGAATTTCCAGGCTCTGGCACAAAATCCAGGAGCAGCTGCTCCTGCCCTGGGAACAGTGCAGGCCCCTGGTAGTGATAAAACTGAGAAAATGTCAGAAGGGGAAAACTTCCCTGCTTTTGGACTTACAAATACGCCACTCATTCCATGAACTGAGACAGGTTCCCCTTCCATCACCTCAGAACCTCACCCCTCAGCACAGCCCTAGCATTTAGAACAAAGAAAAATGTTTATTTGGCTTTGCTCCAATGATTATCTCAACCTTGCCTTGAGGATCTGTATGCATAGATAAAAACCATCTCTTTCCCTTTGTTCTCCATTCTTAAGTGTCAAGTTCTAAAAAATATGTCCATCATTTTAGAAAGAAGTGGGAACAAAAATAAGTTAGGAAGGGCTGAAGTAACAAGGGAAAAGAAAGTGATTTGATGAGAGAAGAGTAAAGATTGGGATAAATGGAAGAAATGGAAGAATTAATCCTGAAAGAACCAGCTGATGCTTTTATATAATCAGGAAAACACAGGCCAAGGGATCCTGTTGGTCTTATGGTTGCAAGAATCCATCTACCTGTAGGCCTACAGACAACTGAACTGAGTCTGAATCCATCATGGAAAAGTCAGAGATGCTATCAAAATATTTCACAATGATTTTCCTCCTCCGTGGCTACAAGCACAAGCAGTGTTCATGGAGAGGCTCTAACCCTAACAGACCTGTAGTTGCTAGTTCAGACTTTCCCTGTGGATGCTCTCTCCCCTCTTCCTGCTCACACAGCCTCCAGCCACTGGGTTGGCTCCAGGCAATGCCATGTTTCACAGACCATGTCCAGTGATGTGGCCCTCCAATCTGGTCTAGAGGGCAAGTATGTCTGGTGGACAGATAGGAGACTAGTGGTACCTAAGGAATTAAGGCTTCCCTTGGGCTCTATCCACCTTGGGCCCAGATCTGCATTTCAGTATATTCTTTAAGCCAACTGAGTGATAAAACAGAAGGGACAGCCATGCATTCTGGCACTTCACTTTATTGATTGCAATAATTTATTAATTGCTGTTGCATAGTAGCCTTTTTCTCTGCATCAGTTAAATAGACTCTTTGAGGATAAGGACCATGTCCTAGGGGAGGAGTTAAGATGGCAGAGGAGTAGGGGACCCCATTTTTCAGCCGGTCCCCTGAGTCGAGCTGGATAGGTACCAGATCATCCTGAACATCCATGGAATCAGCCTGAGACGCAGGAAGATACATCTGGATCTCTACAAATGAACATCTCCAGCGCTGAGTTATGAGGTACGAAGCAGGGAGCTGTGAAACCGAGCACAGATATCAGAAGATAAACGGAAGGGGGAGGGAGCCACCGCGTTCGAGCACCAGGAAGCGGTAGCCACCTGCACGGGGGAGCAGGTGGACGCAGGGACTGGCACCCGCGAGAGAGCAGACTGAGACCGTGAGCCGGGGAACGCGCGTCACCAGACTGAAACGGAGCTCCGGTGCGCTCACTGGAACCAGACTGAGACCAGGAGCTCCGGAAGCACGCGGGGGCAGCTGGCGGCGTTAGGAACACAAAGGACAGAGAAGCGCGGGCCCTGGAAGTGAGGGCTGGGACGCCGGGTGTGGGGTGCACATCCCGGGACGCTGCAGGGTTGAGCAGCATCAACAGTAACAGAGTTAAAGTGGCCAGATCATCAGTGGAGAACAGTCCGTGATCCCTCTGTTCTGAGACAGAGGCTGAGATTCCGCCGCTGCTGCTCTGACTCTCAGAAGAGGCACAGCAAACCGCCAGGGAAAGCTGCCAGAGAACAAAAGCCTGGAAATACCGGCTCACAGTGTCCCCTCACCAACCCACCTCCCAGGGGACACGGAGATTCTACCCAAACAGGGTTGCCTGAGTATCGGCACGGGAGACCCCTCCCCCAGAAGGCAGGCTGAAAAATCAAGAAGCCCACATCCCTAAGATCCCTATAAAACAAGTACTCAATGCCTGGGTCCCGGTCAATAATTTGGGCTCTGGACAACCCTGCAACCTCTCCTCATCAGAATGATGAGAAGGAGAAATCCCCCCCAGCAAAGAAAAGACAATGAGTCTGTGGCCTCTGCCACAGAACTAAATGGATATGGATATAACCAAATTATCAGAAATGGAATTCAGAGTAACAATGGTCAAGATGATGTGTAGACTTGAAAAAAGTATTAACGAAAATGTTAATGAGAATATAGAATCTCTAAGGGCGGAAATGAGAGCGAATCTGGCAGAAATTAAAAATTCTATGAGCCAAATGCAGTCAAAACTAGAGGCTCTAATGGCCAGGGTGAATGAGGCAGAAGAACATATCAGCGAATTGGAGGATGGGTTAGTAGAAGAGAAAGCTAAAATAGAATTTGGGCTCAAAAAAATCCATTTTCAAGAATGTAGGTTATGGGAGATTACTGACTCAATGAAACATTCCAATGCCAGAATCATCGGCATCCCCAAGAGGGTGGAGAAAAACAGAGGTCTAGAAGAGATATTTGAACAAATTGTAGCTGAAAACTTCCCTAATCTAGCAAAGGAAACAAACATCCGTGTCCAAGAGGCAGAGAGGACCCCTCCCAAGCTCAACCACGACAAACCTATGCCACGTCACCTCATAGTGCAATTCACAAATATTAGATCCGAGGATACAGTATTGAAAGCGGCCAGGGCAAAGAAATTTCTCACGTACCAAGGCAAAGGTATCAGAATTACGTCAGACCTGTCTACACAGACCTGGAATGAGAGAAAGGGTTGGGGGGGGCATTTTTAAAGCTCTTTCAGAGAAAAACATGCAGCCAAGGATCCTTTATCCAGCAAGGCTGTCATTCAGAATTGATGGAGAAATAAAGACCTTCCAGAATCGCCAGTCATTGACCAATTTCGTAACCATGAAACTAGCCCTACAAGAGATATTAAGGGGGGTTCTATAAAAGTAAAAAGGCCTCAAGAGGGATACAGAACAGAAAGTCACAATCTATAGAAACAAAGACTTTACTGGCAACATGGCATCATTAAAATCATCTCTCTCAATAATCAGTCTCAACGTAAATGGCCTAAATGCTCCCATAAAACGCCACAGGGTTGCAGATTGGATAAAAAGCATGACCCATCCATTTGCTGTCTACAAGAGACTCATTTTGAACCTAAAGATACATTCAGACTGAAAGTAAAGGGATGGAATACCATCTTTCATGACAATGGACCTCAAAAGAAAGCTGGGGTAGCAATTCTCATATCAGACAGATTGGATTTTAAACTAAAGACTATAGTTAGAGACACAGAAGGGCACTATATTATTCTTAAAGGATGTATCCAACAAGTGGATATGACAATTATAAATATCTATGCCCCCAACAGGGGAGCAGCAAGAAACACAAGCCAACTCTTAACCAGAATAAAGAGACGTATAGATAAAAATATGTTAATAGTAGGGGACCTCAACACTCCACTATCAGCAATAGACAGAGCACTGGAGCAGAAAACCAACATAGAAACAAGAGCTCTGAATGCCATACTTGACTAGTTGGACCTCATAGATATATATAGAACACTACACCCCAGAACCAAAGATACTCATTCTATTCTAATGCCCATGGAACATTCTCAAGAATAGACCATGTTCTGGGTCACAAAACAGGTCTCAACCGATACCAAAAGACTGAAATTATTCCCTGCATATTCTCAGACCACAACGCTTTGAAATTGGAACTCAACCACAAGGAAAAATTTGGAAGAAACTCAAACACTTGGAGACTAAGAACCATCCTGCTCAGGAATGATTTGATAAACGAGGAAATCAAAAATCAATTTAAACAATTTATGGAGACCAACAAGAATGAAAACACAATGGTCCAAAACCTATGGGATACTGCAAAGGCAGTCCTAAGGGGAAAATACATAGCCATCCAAGCCTCACTCAAAAGAATAGAAAAATCTAAAATGTAGTTTTTATATTCTCACCTCAAGAAGCTGGAACAGCAACAGAGGGACCGGCCTAATCCACGCACGAGGAAGCAGTTGACCAAGATTAGAGCAGAAATCAATGAATTAGAAACCAGGAGTACAGTAGAGCAGATCAACAGAACTAGAAGCTGGTTCTTTGAAAGAGTTAATAAAATTGACAGACCACTGGCAAGACTTATCCAAAAGAATAGAGAAAGGACCCAAATTAATAAAATTATTAATGAAAAAGGAGAGGTCACAACCAACACCAATGAAATTGGAAAGATTATTAGAAACTTTTATCAACAGCTTTATGCCAATAAATTAAGCAATCTGGAAGAGATGGAGGCCTTCCTGGAAATCTATAAACTACCAAGACTGAAACAGGAAGAAATCGATTTTTTAAACAGACCAATTAAATATGAAGAGATTGAAGCAATGATTTAAAACCTTTCAAAAAACAAAACTCTAGGCCTGGACGGTTTTCCTGGGGAATTCTACTGAACATTCAAAGAAGAAATAATACCTATTCTCCTAAAGCTATTTCAAAAAAATAGAAACAGAGGAAAGCTACCAAACTCATTCTATGAGGCCAATATTACCTTGATCCCCAAACCAGGCAAAGACCCCACCAAAAAGGAGAATTACAGACCAATTTCCCTAATGAATATGGACGCCAAAATCCTCAACAAGATCCTGACTAATAGAATCCAACAGTACATTAAAAGGATTATCCATCATGACCAAGTGGGATTCATCCCTGGGATGCAAGGGTGGTTCCACATTCGCAAATCGATTGGTGTCTTAGATTTTATCCAGAAGGAAAAAGCCAAAAATCATATGATTCTCTCAATAGATGCAGAAAAAGCATTTGACAAAATACAGCATCCTTTCCTGATTAAAACCCTTCAGAGTATAGGGATAAAGTGTACATTCCTCAATCTCATAAAAACCATCTATGAAAAGCCTACAGCAAATATCATTCTCAATGGGGAAAAGCTGGAAGCCTTTCCCTTAAGATCAGGAACACGACAAGGATGCCCACTCTCACCACTATTATTCAACATAGTACTAGAAGTCCTTGCAACAGCAATCAGACAACAAAAAGGGATAAAATGTATCCAAATCGGCAAAGAAGAAGTCAAACTGTCTCTCTTCACAGATGACATGATACTCTATATGGAAAACCCAAAAGAATCCACTCCCAAACTATTAGAAGTTACAGAGCAATTCAGTAATGTGGCGGGATACAAAATCAATGCTCAGAAATCAGTTGCATTTCTATACACGAATAATGAGACTGAAGAAAGAGAAATTAGGGAATCCATCCCATTTACAATAGCACCAAAAACCATACGTTACCTTGGAATTAACTTAACCAGAGACGTAAAGGACCTATATTCTAGAAACTATAAATCACTCTTGAAAGACATTGAGGAAGACATAAAAAGATGGAAAGATATTCCAGGCTCATGGATCGGAAGAATTAACATAGTTAAAATGTCCATGCTACCCAGAGCAATCTACACTTTCAATGCTATCCCGATCAAAATACCGAGGACATTTTTCAAAGAACTGGAGCAAATAGTCCTTAAATTTGTATGGAACCAGAAAAGGCCCCGAATCACCAAGGAACTGTTGAAAAGGAAAAACAAAGCTGGGGGCATCACAATGCTGGATTTCGAGCTGTACTACAAAGCTGTGATCATAAAGACAGCATGGTACTGGCACAAAAACAGACACATAGACCGATGGAACAGAATAGAGAACCCAGAAATGGACCCTCGGCTCTTTGGGCAACTAATCTTTGACAAAGCAGGAAAAAACATCCAGTGGAAAAATGACAGTCTCTTCAATAAATGGTGCTGGGAAAATTGGACAGCTACATGCAAAAGAACAAAACTTGACCACTCTCTCACACCATACACAAAGATAAACTCCAAATGGATGAAAGACCTCCATGTGAGACAGGAATCCGTCAAAATCCTAGAGGAGAACATAGGCAGCAACCTCTACGACATCAGCCACAGCAACCTTTTTTCATGACACATCTCCAAAGGCAAGAGAAACAAAAGAAACAATGAACTTGTGGGACTTCATCAAGATAAAAAGCTTCTGCACAGCCAAAGAAACAGTCAAAAAAACTAAGAGGCAGCCCACGGAATGGGAGAAGATATTTGCAAATGATACTACAGATAAAAGACTGGTATCCAAGATCTACAAAGAACTTCTCAAACTCAATACACAGGAAACAAATAAACAAATCATAAAATGGGCAGAAGATATGAACACTTTTCCAATGAAGACATACAAATGGCTAACAAACACATGAAAAAATGTTCAAAATCATTATCCATCAGGGAAATTCAAATCAAAACCACACTAAGATACCACCTTACGCCAGTTAGAATGGCAACAATTGGCAAGGCAAGAAACAACAATTGCTGGAGAGGATGTGGAGAAAGGGGATCCGTCCTACATTGTTGGTGGGAATGCAAGTTGGTACAGCCACTCTGGAAAACAGTGTGGAGGTCCCTTAAAAAGTTAAAAATTGAGCTACCCTATGACCCAGCCATTGCACTACTGGGTATTTACCCCAAAGATATAGATGTAGTGAAAAGAAGGGCCATATGCACCCCAATGTTCATAGCAGCATTGTCCACAATAGCTAAGTCATGGAAGGAACCGAGATGCCCTTCGACAGATGACTGGATTAAGAAGTTGTGGTCCATATATACAATGGAATATTACTCAGCTATCAGAAAGAACGAGTTCTCGACATTTGCTGCAACATGGACGGCACTGGAGGAGATAATGCTAAGTGAAATAAGTCAAGCAGAGAAAGACAATTATCATATGATTTCTCTCATCTATGGAACATAAGAACTGGGAAGATCCGTAGGGGAAGAAAGGGATAAAGAAAGGGGGGTAATCAGAAGGGGGAATGAAGCATGAGAGACTATGGACTCTGAGAAACAAACTGAGGGCTTCAGAGGGGAGCGGGGTGGGGGAATGGGATAGACTGGTGATGGATAGTAAGGAGGGCACGTATCGCATGGTGCACTGGGTGTTAAGCGCAACTAACGAATCATCGAACTTTACATCAGAAACCAGGGATGTACTGTATGGTGACTAACATAATATAATAAAAAAAAAGGACCATATCCTAGTCATGTTGACTCTCTGTACAAAGGATGGTGAGCAGGGTAGCAGCTGTGTGTTGGAATAGGCGTTTGAAGGTGGACACATGAACTTAGATTTTCTTTTCAGGCCTAGTTTCCCATCCTAACTGTCCTCTATGTGTGGAAATATGACTTCCATCTGTGCAAAGGAGCATGAAAGTTTGCCATAATTTTCCCTGCTGCAGAGCTTCTTTCTGGCCAAAAATGACTCAATCCGGTCTTAAGCAAAAGACCTGGAACGTCTGTCACTTCTAGGGGCCTCATGCCAAGCACAGGATGTAAAAGCTCACTTCTTACTCTTGCTGCCCACTCCTTATTCTATACAACATAAATCTCCTTTCCACTCTCAGATGACCTTCCTTTCAGAAGCACAAAGGCACTAGCTCACTTTGGGCTCAGCTTTGCCAATAGTCACAGATTTCTGCACCATGGTGTCTCCTCTCTTTCCCTGGAGAGCATCCCAAACTTCCTGTCCCCTTGGAGTATATTGGGCATTGGGAACAGGGTAGGGGTAACAAAAGGAAGGATTCAAAGTCGCTAAGCCCCCCACATTCCCTTCTTGGGCACAGAGAAAATAGAACCGAGGGTAATCGTGAGCAGCACCTAGCACACAAATGGTTAGTGAAGAATTTGGCCCAAAAACACAAACTGTGAGGGATTTTCAAGCATCACTGAAAGACTGTTAGGGAAGTACCTTCCTTACAGGATACCTCCAGGAATCTTGTTAATTAGATTATTCTTGAACCATGAGAAAGACTACAGTAAGTATCTTTTATGGGACATATATCTATATAAGTCAGTAATCATCAAAGAATAAGAATTATTGTCCTATTATTTCAATTAAACTCAGCAAACAGCAAGGGGGGACCACTACATACAAACCCCTGTGCCAGGTGTAACACCAGAATGAGAAGGACACAGTGTTTGACCTCACAGAGCACAACTCTTTTAGAAAGATGTGTTGAGACCCAATTACTATAATGCCCACTGCCATCATTCTCCATGGACGTGGGGTTGGTGGATGGAGGCAGGGAAAAGTTATTTAAAAAGTGATGTTTTCCGGGGCTCGAGTGAGGGCTAAGATCTTCCCAACCCTCAGATGTATGCATGGCATGGCTAGGGGTATTGGGGTGGAGGTTGGTGGGGGCTGAGTAGGGTAAGTGAGAGGAAGAAAGAACAAGTGCTCCTGGCAGAGGAACACCACGAGCAAAGGCATGGAGGGTGGAGACACATGGACTGTTGGGGAGCAGTGGCTACTCTAACATGCCCTCAGTGGAGGGTGTGTGGACAGTGGGGAGAGGCTAAAAGAACACAAGTGATGCAGTGGGTTGGACAGTAAAAGGCACTGCACTCTGCACTTGGAAGACATCCTAGAGGCCCCTAAATGATTTTACATTGGAAATGACCTAATTACATCTGTGTTACAGAAAAGCTAATCCTAGCAGAGGGGTTGATTTCCCCTATTAATGAACTACAAGAGATTATCTACTCTCACCTCCAATACCAAAGTATGGGCACACACATGGCATCATGATAAGGACAATTAAGGTGCCATCAGTGTGCCTACGTAAGGGGGTGTGTTTTACACTGCCTTGGCTCAGTGATGCCCTCCGCCAAGTATGGGTTTAAGGAGTGACCTTGTCCCTTTTATTGTTCAGCTGAATGTCCAGAGCCCCACATCTTTCTCTTCAACATGTTCAGGGACATCTTAGGGAAGCACTCTGCATGGGGTTAATCAACCTGGAAGGCACTGGTGAGGGCACAAGTTAGCCCACTATCAGCCAAACAGCTGTGGAGGGCAACTGGCTGGGGTTTGTCCCAGAGGATGCTGGGCCATGTGTGCGCTGCTTTCACTGCTACCTGCCTTCTCTCTCCTGCTCCTCGTGGGCCCTCCAGCCCTTCATCCATCCATCCCCGCTCTGGGCCTGGACATCTGTCCTGCTGCAGGAGGCTGAGGGAGAGGGAGGTTGAGGGGGGGAACTTGCTCTTACTCATGAGGTTCTCGCACTATCTTGTCTCGGCCACTTCCTGGCTTTGTCCATTAAAAGAAAAAGTCAGGAAAGAGCCATCTTTTTCTCTGCTTTCTACTTTTTTTAAAAAAAAAGACTTTCTTTATTTTTGCACACGTGTGCACGAAGGAGAGAGAGCGCAGGGGTGAAGGGCAGAGGGAGAGGGAGAAGCAGACTCCCCACTGAGTAGACCCCTTGGGATCCCAGGACCCTGGGATCATGACCTGAGCAGAAGGCAGATGCTTAACTGGCTGAGCCACCCAGCCACCCTCTGTTTTCTACTTTTATTTTAACCCTTCAAGAGACAATGGTCACAGAATAGTCCAACAACCTGGATGGGGGACAAGACAAAGTAGAAACAGGAAAGACTGGAGAAAAATTGTTTCATTGTTTCAGATCTCAAAAATATTATCCTACAGCAAAGGGACTCTTTTAATGTTGTTAGTTTTTATTAATATATTTATTATATGCATGAAATGCAAAATTCTTGAAATGCATCAAATACCATCCTGTAGGCTTATAAATTTACCCAAGTTACTGGAACATAGGTATTTATAGACCAGTAGATGCTAGTAAATCCACGTGAATCGTAATTAATACAGTTATATTTTCACACAGACAAAACTTCAGAGTGCTTACTATAATCATTCAACCGGCTGGCTCGTTCCTCCTCAGCATCATCACTACTCTGAGTAATTGTGCATAGAAAAGATCTTAGCAAGTCATTAAAAAAGAAAGATCTCAAGATACAGAGATAATTCACTTCATCCCTCATCTGTAAATCCTAATCCAGTCTAAGTATATTCACATCTCTTTTAAATAGTCTCCGTAGGCCCCTTAAGCTTTCTAATCTCTTCTTTCAAAAAATTGCTCAGTTCTGAAAAATGTTTCTCCTGGCATAATACCTGGTCCCGTGATTCCTACCCTGGACTCCTACCAACTCTGAAGGCCCCACCACTGGAAACCACATCCCTGAGGAGCCAAATCTGTTGGTAAAGTCTCTGGGATGCCATAATACTGTTCTCGCACCATATTTCACCCCCTGAAAAAGTGCCAGAAGGTTTTATTTCTGTTCTGCTAAATGACATAGTCCAAAATGTTTGAACAGGATCACCCTAAGTGTGGTCCACCGAGGAACCCACACCCCCACAGTGACACAAATGCATTCACAGCGTGACAGAGGTGGGTTTTTTTCGTCTTTAGATAGATCATTTTTAGATAGACTTTGGATCCTTTCCAGGTTCAGAAGAAACTTTTCCAGGAGTAAATGGGAGCCAGTGAAGTAATCCATTGAAGATTCTTGCCCTGGCTTTATTTTTCTAGAACTAATACATATATTTTTGAAAACTTATCCTTCTGCCTGGTTGTCCAACCCAGGCTTTTTTTCTGGTGATCAGGAGAAAATAGTCTGAGAAAGACGCCCTTGCCTTGGTCTCTTTCCATTAACTGAAATTAAAGAATGCTATATCTCTTGCTATTTTTTAGTATGCTTGATTTTCATCTTACGGTGGTCTTTCCAAAATGATATGTAAGTGGAGTAGTTATTCACATGGTATGGTGACAGGTAAGAAAGCCCGTAATCACTTCAAAACATTATTTATGCACAAGTGAGTAAGTGCCTGTGTGTGTATGTGTGTGTGTGTGTGTGTGAACAATTTTTTGCTTAAAAGCCCATCATTAATGAATCACTCACTTGGAATTAAAAAATGTATATTCTCAACTGTGAAAGAAAAATTTTTAAAGTATACCTCTAATAAGCCTAAGTGATTAAGTCATTCTGTCTTCAAGTATCAGAATCCCTTGGAATGTTCTTTAAAATTATAGCTTTTGGAAAACAAACAAACAAGCAAACAAAAAAAACCCCTACAGCTTTGGGGCCCTACCCAGGCCTATAAAAGCAGAGGCTCTGGTGGAAGAGGCCAAGGATCTGTGCTTTTAACAAAAACTCTAAGTATTTTTAAGAACCCTATAGTCTGAGAATCACTAGATTAAATATTAAGAATAGTTATTCCATGGCTAAAACTAACAACTTAGGAAACAACTAGATATTGGCGAGGATGCAGAGAAGGGGGAACCGTCTTACACTGCCAGTGGGAATGCAGGTTGGTGCAGCCACTCTGGAGAACAGTATGGAGGCTCCTCAGAAAGTTAAAAACAGAGCTACCCTATGACCCAGCAATTGCACTACTAGGGATTTATCCAAAGGATACAAACAATGTGATTCAAAAGGGCACATGCACCCCAATGTTCATAGCAGCAATGTCCGCAATAGCCAAAATATGGAAATAACCCAGATGTCCATAGATAAATGAATGGATAAAGAAAATGTGGTGTATATACACAATGAACTATTACTCAGTCATCAAAAACAAGGAATCTTCCCATTTGCAACAACATGGATGGAACTAGAGGGTGTTATGCTAAGCAAAGTAAGTCAGTCAGAGAAAGATCTCACTCTTATGTGGAATTTAAGAAACAAAACAGATGAACATAGGGGAAGGGAAGGAAAAATAAAATGAAATCAGAGAGGGAGACAAACTATAAGAGACTCTTAAATCTAGGAAACAAACTGAGGGTTGCTGGAGGGGATGTGGGGGGAAATGGGGTAACTGGGTGATGGGCGTTAAGGAGGACACGAAGTAATGAGCACTGGGTGTTACATGCAACTGATGAATCACTAAATTCTACCCCTGAAACTAATAATACACTATATGTTAATTAACTGATTTTAAATTTGAAAAAAAAAAGAGTAGTTATTCTTACCCTAGCCTATCTAATCTCTCCACAAAACAAAAACAAAAACAAACAAACAAAAAACAACCAACCTTGGGGTCTCCCAAGACATAGTCTTCTTTTTTTTTTTTTAAAGATTTATTTATTTATTTATTTGACAGAGATAGAGACAGCCAGCGAGAGAGGGAACACAAGCAGGGGGAGTGGGAGAGAAAGAAGCAGGCTCATAGCAGAAGAGCCTGATGTGGGGCTCGATCCCGTAACGCCGGGATCACGCCCTGAGCCGAAGGCAGACGCTTAACCACTGTGCCACCCAGGTGCCCCAAGACATAGTCTTCATGTGGACTTGCATTCAAAAAAATAGTCTGATACCAGAATCCACAAAAATATTTTAAACAGATATCATGATAATGGCAAGGTGTGAGTCTCACAGAATAATTTACACTAGAAACATTCCCAACTACCTTCTTTAGGCATCTCCATTTCCTCCAATTTTTCTACTCTCAAAATATATATATATATCCACTAAAAATCTTTCTCTTTTATGCATTGAAAAACTAAAGCTACAAAAGAAACCTCTGGATAGTTGAAGAAATACAAATATGAGCTCTACGTAGTTCATATTAGTTGTTATAGAATTGTTAGTTTAGTTAGGTGTGGAAATAGTCTGGTTGTGTAAGTGATGTCTGTAGTCTCAGATGTATTTAGGGCTGAGGTACCATGGCATCGGCACTTACATTCAAATGGGTCAGAAAAGAAAAATATAAATATCTGTATTTGTGTGTATATACACATACATACATATATACACACACATGCGTATACATACGTGTGCGTGTGTGCACACGTGTGTGAGTGAAAGCGCATATGGCTAAATGATAATGATTGGGCTAATCTAGGGTAATTATATTATCTTCTAACTATTTTGTAGATGTAATTTTTTTTAAATAAAAAGTTGGGGATAAACGAATCTCCTATTTGTTTTGCTGCTTTGTCCCACCTCCAACATCCCATCACGTGCTGCCCACCTTCCACCAGGATGTGACAACCACTTCCTTGGCCACACTAAATTACAAACCCCATACCTTCTAGGCTTCCCCTGCAAGCTATGGAAGCAACCCGAAGGTATTTGTCTTCTCTCGCTCTAATGTTCTTCCCAAGAAATTCCAGTGTAGGAGCGCCTGGGTGGCTCAGTCGTTAAGCGTCTGCCTTCGACTCAGGGCGTGATCCTGGTGTTCTGGGATTGAACCCCACATCAGGCTCCTCCCCTGGGAGCCTGCTTCTTCCTCTCCCACTCCCCCTGCTTGTGTTCCCTCTCTAGCTGGCTGTCTCTCTCTCTGTCAAATAAATAAATAAAATCTTAAAAAAAAAATTTCAATGTATAAAATTCTCCACCTACCAAAGCACGGGTCTGCTTATCACTTAGTCTCCAACTACTAGCTAACTGAAAAACTCCAGAGTATATAAAGGTCCTAAGGGCCTGGAGAAATAAAATCCTGCACATAGTCCAGGATCCTATTGGGCCTGATTGCATTTTTAGGTGCATGTGCAGAGGGCACATTGGTATCTCTGGTCTGGATGGGCCATGAGAATTCTCAAGAACAAATATCTTCCATTTACCACCAAACCTACTCGTCACTGAAATCCCTTCTCCTCCAACCACCATTCTCTAGTACTTTCTCAGTCCTCAAGTAGCTCAGGAAATCCTTAGCATGATATGACTAAGTACAACCACCCTTGAATGACGAGAGGGGGGCTTTCACGGTGTTTTAGGCAGCGGCTTGTCACTCACATCTGTCAACTGCAGCCCTGGAGAGATCTCAGGGACAAGAGGCCCAGAGCCCTCAGAATCAAGAGAAAAGCGAGATGCTGCATCCAGCGGCCATTGTGGGGTATTATATTAAACAGGCAGCTCGAGTTTTGTGGAGTTTGTTGGAGTGAAGCCAGGCCTCGTTAGCAATACCGTGATAAATGTCACTGTGGTTAAATGCACTCTGATTATGTGTGTGATCCCAGAAAGCAACACCTCAAAGGAGAACCTCATAGGAGGAGTTGGGCTAGGGGCAGGGGGGCTAGGAGCCCCCACGAGAGGCCAGGGAGCAAGAATTAAGATGAAACACAAAACCTGAAGGAGACACTTCCCCTAGGACAGCAGACGCTGCCCTGGACCACCCCACTGGGGGCATTTTGTGACTCTAGTGAGGAAGAGTTTAGAAATAAATACCTGAAACCAGCTGTGGTGGTGTGAAAAATTGGCCCCCCCAAGATATCCCAGAATCTGTGATTATTACTTTTCACAGGTGAAGAGACTTTGAAGGTGTTAAACATCAAGGATTTGAGATGGGAGGATTATCCTGGATTATCTTGGTGGGCCCGAAATGTGATCACAAGGGTCCTTCTAAAGAAAGGCAAGAAGATCAAAAGAGAGAGAAGGCCCCCGTGACGATGGTAGCAGAGGTCGGAGTGTTGCAGCCTGAAGCCCAGGCCAAGGAATGCCGGCAGCCTCTAGAAGCTGGAAGTGACAAGGAACAGAATCCACCCCCCGGAGCCTCCAGAAGGAAGCAACCCCGCTCATACCTTGATCTTTGATTTCTGACTTCCAAAACTGTAAGAGACTAAATTTGTGCTGTCACTAAATTTGTGGTTAATCTGTTACAGTGGTCTCAGGAAGCTAATATATCAATCATACAGATGCTTATTATATGTGGGAATGCTTAAGGCCGCTAAACAGCAAACCGCAGCTCTCACTTCACAGCGTAGGCTCAGTATTTCTCATTAGCTCCCACTTTCTGGATTTTCATAAAATTTGGCATTAAGAAATTCTATCAAGGATTGGTAGAGACTACAGAGAGATAGCTGGAGGGTGTCGGCCCTACGCACTGTGGCAGTCAGGGCGCACAGACCCCACCAGCAGCAGCAGCAGCGGGAGGCAAGGGATCTATCAGAGCTCTCTCCTGTAGGGGTCCCCCTCCTGACAGCTGAGCCCACTTCCTTTTCCGGCTCCCATCTGACCACACTGATCAGGACGTCATGGGATCCTGGAACTGGGTGGGGGCGGGGAGGGGACCTTAGGGTCGTGTAACAACAGGGCCCCAAACAGACCAGTGAGAGACAGTCCATGTACTAGAAATGGAACAGCCACACGTACAGTTGAATACTAGCTCCACAGAGACCAGCTATAAATTCTGCGCTTCTCTTTTATCTGAAAATCAGAAATTACAATACTTCGTACTGACTAGCTTTCTTGTGCGGATGAAGTCAGGTTATGGAAGTCAAGGCGCTAGCATGGTAGCTGTTCAGAGTGTTGTTATTCATAACAGGAAATGACTTGCCCGTGCTCACACAGAGCGTGACGCCAGGAGAAGGACTGGCCCCCGTGTCCCTAGACAATGGCACTCTGGCTCACTGAACACGACACCATTTCAGCAGTCTCGGGTTGCCTTGGACTCCCTTGGAGAAACTGTGCACACTGCCTTCCGTCAGTTTTGCTGGCCACCAAAGGCCGCTGCCAGGACAGTTCACTGAGGCAGCGTTCGCACAGCACCAGCTGTGTGACACAGCAGGACAATCCAGGCTGGGCCAAGGGACAGAGGCACTTGGATGAGCCAAACAATGCTCCTTCCTTAAGGAAATTCTATTTTAGAGTGTCCAGACAAGCACAGAAATGACATTTATGTTGTAGAGGGAGCAGAGAGCCAGAAGAGGGACAGAGCGAGGTACCATGATCGGTTCCAGGGCAGATGAAAGGCTTCAGGAGGGCTGTGATTTACGTGGGCCCTGGAACTGGCAGGACTGTGACAGATGGTAGAGGGACCAGGAAGGGGTGGGAACATCTGGGGCCCGCTTAGACAATGGCAAGCAGTCTGCCATGGGTGGCATTTAGGGACAGTAGACATGCTTATACCCACTGCACTCCAAATGCAAATGCCATTCCTCAGTCAGGAGAGTTCTGCTTTATTCTTTATGGTCAGTGCGGGGCACGGAGAAGAGCAGAGTGCTTAAACAAACGCCCAGCTCCTTCCCTTTCTCTAGGTATAGCCAACAGGTAAATTCGGGGCTGATTTTCACTCTCCGGGGAGGAACAACTTTGTCTGCTTCTCTTTAACAACTGTAGAGCCAGCAGGTGCCCACTAGCAGGAGGAAGATCCTCAAGAGATGTGTGTCTGGAAGAAGGCATCACCAGGAACTCTTGAAGTGATCTTAGAGCCCAATCAATATGGAATATGCCCTGAGGCACAATCAGGGATCCATGCGGGAGAGGCCACCCTCCCCCTCAACCGAAAAGAAGCATCCACCAGACAGGGCAGGACTATTCTGGGTGGAAACTACTTCCTTCTGAGCTGGGAAGAAGCTGTGCTGAGTTAGTTAGGAAAAGCCGAGAGTGTTGATGACATCGCACTGGTTGGTCAGAAGGGTTCTGCCATTCCCACAGGTGTTCAGTTTGGTGCACAGATTTCGGTGCGCCGCTATTTACGTGCAGACCTGCATCAGTGTCATCACTTTCATGTGTTAGATGCCTAGCAGGGACCCTGGCTTTAAGCAGGCATGTTCAGCATGGAGGGTGTCAGCCATCCAGGTGCTGGGATGCTTTCTGATGAGGACACTGATGAGCCAGTGCTTGTTAAACATCTTAAAAGTCTTTCCTAGAACAGGTTCCATGTAGATGATATTAAATTCATAAGTAAAATCCTTGTCATTTGTCTCATTTATATTCAATCCAGATAAAGGTCCCTTTTCTCCACAGCTTCCTGTCACATATTATTTTTTAATCAGATAATTTAACATCTAACTACACTGGTGTGGAAGAAAGCAGATGAATACAAGGGAGACTGGGCTAATTTCAGTTGGTCTTCTGAAGTTCAAAACAGGGTGTTGGATGGAGCATCTGGTCACCTTCCTCGCAGTCTCAAATTCACCCAGATCAATAACTATACTTTCTCACTAGCCCTTCTTATCTTCAATCTGTCTCCCCAACTGCACCACTTAGTGTGATCACAGAGTGAAGGATGGCTTCCTGGGCCCTTCAAGGCAGGTTCTTGTGGGACTTCTACCTTGAACGTTGCTGTCACAAGGAACTGCAGGGGAAAGAGTGACCATGGCCTGGGGCTGCTGACCTAGGGGGCCCTGTCTCCCCATTTTGCCAGGGAGACACAAGGACAAACAGCTGCTCTGGGCATGTCTGTGTATATGTAAATATCGACATACTCGCTCTGAACTCTGAGAGCAGTCTGGCCATCTGCCACCAATTCAGTGTATGTCTCAACTCTACAGTCAGGGTCACAGATGGAGATGAGGTAAGCAGCGGGCATCTCTACCCCTGTCTCAAGCATGCAGACAAGCCCAGAGCTGAATTTCTGAGCCTTTGAGGTTTTCCCATCACACTATTACAATAAACAGAGAGCACAATTCAAATGAAATGTTGTCTTACTGTTCCATTGTTCTGAGCAGGGCAGGGAAGTGCCAAGTGTTATTAACAAGACAAGGTTGAAAATGCCCAGACAATAGGACATCCAGATACCCTTTCCCTGTCTCATCCAAAGCTGTTCTCTAAACACAACTACTAACTCTCCCTCTCAGATCCAAATCAACAGCCCATTGAAAAAAGTCCCTACTTCAGATCTCAGAGACAAAAGTGAAGAGCCAAGTACAGTCCCAAATAAATCCTGTTATGCCTCCTCTTGCTCTCCCTCCCTCCCCCACCTCAAAGCTTCACCGTTTTAGCTGTTCTCCTTCACTGGATTCTCAGCACTGCTGCCTTGTTTCCATAGAATCACAGAAGTCAAAGCTAGAGAAGACTTGACATGATTTTTCTCTTTACACAATCCTCCAAGGGCAAGATTTTACCAAACTCTTACTCTAAGATCCACAACAGACTTTCCTTTGGGAGTTGGGCCTGAGCACAGAGTCACACACGATTATCAAGTCCTGTCATACACGTTGGAGAAAGGCATCAAGCTTGGCAGGTCTAAAATGACTGTGGTAATGTTTTCCCCTTCCAAAGGAGCTTTCATGCCTCTATTCGGCTCTCATTCTCTGCTCAGGATTAGAAATCTCAAGTTCATGTACAGTTCTGAGCACTCTCATGATATACTCTATCTTTTACTAATATGCACACATACTCCAAGCCAAGAATCGCTCAGAGAGATGGATGGGGCAGAAGACAGGGAAGCAGAAAAACTCCAGGAAACTTTGGCCTGTCTGCTCCACAATGTGACCTCGGAAGGGGACTCTATGTGCAGTTCCCAGGTGCATGCAAGCAAGTAGAAAGCCAACTGTTTGGAAGACGGTGATACTTCAGAACACCTGCCTTGGAGGGTTGGCCTCCTGTGACCCAGTTATAAGCCCTACTTTCCTTTCCCCAGACCAAAGAATACCTGCCTCTTGTTGCCTTGGCTGGCTTTACAGTATTAAAAAAGATCCAGGTTGCATTTTAACACCGTTAATATCTTGACAATAAAAAAATTGCTGAATGATAGAAATGTAGTGTATTGAAAGCTGGCAGTGCAAGAAATATTTAAAAAACCCCAATCATGATGGTAGATGACCATCAACTGCCTGGTGGAGTCTTGTGTTTATTCTTAAGCAATAGAGGGAATATTAAATTGATTTTTCGTATGTCTTCCCATTACACTATTTTTCCATCACAGTTGGGAATGATAAGGCTCTGGGAGGTGCATCAAGTAGGTAGGCAATAGCAATAAGAAAATATCCCCAGACCTTCTGTCTATCAGTCTAGCAATGTGGCTATGTCACATGGCCAAGCACAAATCTTTCCTTCTGCACCAGCTCTCTAGGGCAGCTTGGCCCACTGACCCTGTCCGCCAACAGGGTTTACACACGAAGAAGGAGCACTTTATCATGAGCTGTCCATTTTCGAAACTAGGAGTTTGCTCTCCACGCCTATCCAAAAATCGGCCCTGTTAAGAATCATGATCAGACCATATTGATCACTTCTCTAAGCATCTCTTCAAGTGATTCTCTAGACACACTTGACTGAGCTGGATTTAATTTAAGCACTTGGCTATCTACAGATTCTATCAACTTAGCTTGGTGAAAATTATGACATTAAGGACCCAGCTTCCCTAAGGAGCTTTGAGTGCTGATGTTCCTGATGTCTTGAATTTCCTCAGCTCAAGGAAGGATTTGGGTAAGTCTGCCCCTCCTTTTAGAGGTGAACCTGCATTGCTGTCACCTTACTCAGCCATGCTGTCTTGCCACCCAGATTTCTCTTCTTGACAAGCAGTAGCCTGAGACCACGTACCCAACACCAACGCATTCTATTCAACTCTGAGAAGCAACTTCCCTGTCTACAGAGGGAAAGGAATGAAGCAATTTGAAGGAGCCATATCCCCTTCCTACTGTTTTTTTTTTTTAAATCATCTTTGACACCTCTGGAGAAGGTCATTGTAGCTAACATCTGCTGGCCCGTTTCTTTGATTTGTTGACAGCGGGGCAAAGTGGGAATTACGGGTGTGCAGAGGAGATAGGTTTTCAACCCCTTTATTTTCTTGAAACTATTTCCTCTCATAGTGTGAATAGAATTTTAAAAATGATATCTGAAGCACAGCAGGAAAATAATGCAAATCTAGTGCTGGGAAATTCTTCCCTCCAGGCATCATTCAAAAGCCAAGCTCATTGGAGAGAAGTTCCAGGGGTTCAGGACAGTTGAGAAGGCTCTTGCTTTGCCTTTTCTGATTGCAACAAGAAAAGAGAAAAGAGTGTGTGGGGAATGAGCACGGAGACCCTGAGCTCAGAGCGTGGAGCAGTGAGTCAGCTCTGGAGCCACCCACCGAAAACAAGCATTCAGCTTTGTTGAGATGAGATTCTGGAGGCGTGTGTAGGTGGATCTTGTGTTTCAGATGCTTTCAGAGTATTTTGTCATATCATTTGTTCCATTAAGATTTGCATCAAAGAAAAAAAAATCCAGGAAGCTAACGTCAACAACTAAGAGGATTTTGTAAATACCCTTCCTCCCACTTCAAGCGGCCTACATCAACACTTACCATACATCAGGAATGCTTTTGAAAGGAATTATGCAAAAACAACAGTCAAAAGTTCCTATTATTTCAGGAAGCTTTTACCAAACAACTACTTTGATTTCACACTTCCAAACACAAGTAGCCATGACTGTACTTTTAAGTGGAAATCCTGTTCTGACGTGGAACAAGAGGCTGGTACACAGGGAAGCACAAATGGGACCTGGGCAAGTGATTTCTGTAGGAGGCCATCCTCACTCTAATATATAATGTGGGGCAAGCCTGGATGATTATACAACCCACCTGAAAAGTATGTAAAGCTTTTAAGTAGCAATAGGGTCTGAAAGTTCCCTCAAGAATGGGATGGTTGTAGTAAGACACAGAAAACAATAGAGGTGAAAATGAGAGTGAATGAAATGGTAGTCTTTTGGGTAGCACTTAGACTTTTGTTCTTGCTTTGTTTTTCTCATCAAAAACTGTAGTGTTATAATCCTCCCCCACTGCATCAGCAGGAGGCATTGAAGGTTGTGAAAGTTTTATTTGTTTGTTGGATTTGGGAAGTGTAAGCAAAGACCAGAGAACAGCAACAAGCAGTAACAATGGAACTGATGAACGATGAAGCTGGGGAAGGAAATTTTTGCCACTGATGGTCAATGCAGAGAAAGAAGCCGAGGGTGTTCATCCACTGCTACCAAAGCAAGAACATCCTAGTGTTTCTCTGGGGCTCCTGTCTCATCCTAGGGATGGGGTTGAAGCCAGCTAACAGTTGGGGTTTATTCAAACTAACTGAGACAATCTTTCAAACTAAAGAAATATTTGTATTCCAAATCACAAAAATCTGGTACGGTTCTTCCTAGTCCTTCCTTTTCCTGAACTATCCAGTCCTAGAACTAATAGATGAGGCAGAGCAAAAGATGGAAAGAAGGAAACACAGTGGCCCAGCGTGGGGTGAGGAAGCCAAAAAGGACAAGGGGCATATTTGCATATAAGAGTCACCTGCAAGGGATGTTGGAGTTCAAACGGGGCAAAGTGGTCATCCATATGGGGTTGGGGGAGGGGGAGGCAACCTTGGTCCAGCTTAGGGGATTAGAGCTCTAGTGGGGTAAGGGGTATCCATGTGGGGATGGCATCAGTGGAGACTGGATACATACAAAGAGATTGATCAAATAAGCAAATGTGCTAAGGACAATAGGATTCAGGTTTTTGACTGTCTGAGAAGGCAATTACAAACAAGGAAAGAGAGGAAACTAGAATGAACCCCACAGTATTGGTTTGAAATTGGAGGTGTTGATATTATTCCTTGGGATTTTCTAAACATATGGATAGATAAATACATGTAAAGACATAGATGTAGTTATAGAGGTAAAAGTGTCTGTACATAATATATGTATTTTTATATGTGTGTGTGGTGTGTGTGCATATATACATTTCCTACAGACATATGTACTCTATCTCTGTCCACTGGGAAAGCAATATTCCAGGAGCAATGAGTACATCGAGAATCCAGATGTTGGCTTCTAAATACCCTTCTCCACTAAAAGGAACCAGAGCTTCTTGGAGAAACAAATGATTCCATGGCCAGGCAAGGAAAAGTAATAATAAGTCAGGAACACCTAATTGTGCCAAAAAAGAAGGAAGTATTCAAATGATGATTGGGAACACATCAAAGTGTAATAGAAATTAGTCTGAAAGGACATCTCCCAGCCAAATCCAGGATAATTAGAGAATCGAAGTAAATAATGTCAGTAAAGGATCATATCCCAATAAATAGCAAAGGAAAACATGAGTTCATATTGATACAAATGGGCATAAACTGGAAGTTGATAGAATACCAAGATATTTACATAGTTTCAAATTGCTCCCTTCACAATACTTATTAATTGTAAAGAGTAAAGGAGCAAGTTTGGTGTGGAGAAGATTGGCAGACACCATAATCAATTATCTAAGTGAATCGTATCATTAAGGGGACAAATGGATGTTGTGTACCTCCTGGTAGGACTCATTGAGAAGAACACAGCATCACCTCTGATATTTCTGTAGAAAATGCGTGACCAAAATCTAATTATGAGGACACATCAGACAAACCCAGATTGAGGGGCATTCTACATTATGCTAGGCCATCATCTTCAAAAATGTCAAGATCCTGAATGTCAAGCAAAGACTGAGAAACTATTTGAGACCGAGAGATTAATGTGGCATGACAACTAAATGCAGCACATAATTTTGGGTTGGATTCTCTTGCTACGCAGGGCATTATTGGGACAATTGATGAAACTGGACTGAGGTCAGAGGATTAGATTGTAGAAATGTGTTATTGTTAATATGCTAATTTTAATTATTATATTGTGATTATATAGAAGAATGTCCTTCTTCTTAGGAAACACACACTAAAATTTTAGAAATGATAGAGTATTAAGTTGGCAACTCAATCTCAAATAGTTCCAGGAAAAAAAAATTCTGCATTTGCAACTTTCCCTGTTTGAGATTCTTTAAAAAAAAAAAAAGTTTTTAAAGAATCTTGTAGGAAAAATAAGTTCTACAAAGATTTTTGCATCAATTAATACAGCGCTGGGGTTTTCCGAATAGTAATTCTAAGCCAACAAGCATAACAGAATTATCTAAGGAATTTTTCAAAACATACACACACAAATATACACAAGCACACACACCCACAGAATCATTCAAATTTAGCCGCTGATCCTAGCTGAGTGAGACATTGATACTGAACCAAAGAACTGGCCTGTGGTGTGTGTTCCTATTATTTTAACACAAATAAAGGGTTCAAAAGAGCTTTTGGGTCAGTGGAGAAAAACAATGACTATATATTCTTATTGATATGGTACCCAGATTAGCACATAAGAATGATAACTTCTTCTGTAATCCACATGGTTAATTCTCAAAGTTTAGGTAAGCAAATAGCAGGTGCTTAATAAATGACAACAATAAACTTTACTGTATGCCAGAGGCTGTTGTCCCAACTCTGCACAATGCAGCAAGGCATATATTAAGGGAAATATAATTACTCCCTACGTGAGAATAACCTGTCCACTTGAGGCTCAATGAAGCTGAGGCTCTTGCTCAATATCACACAGCTAGGAATGTCTTTAGTACATTCTCTTCTTGACCCTGGTTGGCAGCCAGATTGCCCTCCCTCTCAGATACCCTTTATCAGTTGGACAAGCCTCACTCCTTTGGTAGGAAAGACCTAGAGAAAAAACATAGAGGGATTCTCAGTGTCCCAAGGGTCAAATTGGAATCCTTTCTCCCATCAGAGCACCTCTGAATTGAGTAAAGTCACTTCAGTATCAAGACACATTGTTGCTGCCTAACCTGGGAAAGGGACTGAAGGTATAGTTCTTCCCTTCCCTGTTAATGGAATCACAGCACAGCACTGGGTGGGAACCTGAGATCTGTCTGCTTCCCAGCCTGTGTGCAATAGGAAGAGACACACTTGTCCCCACTGCCCGTTGTGGATTCATTCTACCTTCCCTCTAACTCCCACCATCAGCTGCAGTCACTGCTCGGCTTCAGAGTAAACGTGACTGGACAGACTTTGAGGACCTTACTCTCATAGGGCTTCTTTACCCAAGCAATTCTAAAGCCGTAACACATCAGGTCTTTCTACAGCTCCTGAGCAGCGCTGACTAGCTAGGTTAAATCGTTTGCAGTTCTATGAGATAGACTTACATTACCTGTCAGCAAATTTCCAAAGAAAATCGCAATAGCTGTTATTCACAAGAAGTCTGTAAACTGGATTTCAGCCCATATGCTCAACCTGATTTGATAAACAAGCAATTTCCCTTAAGAAAGCAGTTCTTGGATCTGCTTTCCCCCATCAAGTAACACGGGGAAGAAGTATCGGGACTTTGTAGGCAATGTGAAATGGGAGGAAGTGAAAAAGTTTAAGTGATGCAAAATGGATTCAGTTTCAGCAGTTACCTCCCGGGGGGGGGGGGGCTGAATAGTCCAATTTATATATTCGACAAATATGAATCCAGAATCTGCTACATATCAGGCACTGGTCTTACTTCTGTGTATCTAGAGATGAACATGACAAAGCAAATCTCGATCTTATGGGGAATCAATTGTTCAGTCATTCACTCAACAAATGGTTATTTGCTCATACAATATTCCAAGCTCTGGGCTAAGGCAGCTTGCTTACTTCTGGCTCCCCAGTTATTTAGCCTTATAGGCTGTGTTGGCCACCAGTGATCACCTCTTCCTGTGCGATATGGTACCAATACAGAAGCAATAATACAGAAGTCAGGAGTTGAAAATCTTGATTTCTAACTCGAAGAGAAGCATGGTGATACCAGATGCCACAGTCAAGCAAAGCTTTCGAGGATTTCTTTCATGAAGAGCAACTACAGAGGCGTTGTACAGGGTCACTTAGGAAAATTAGGCAGTCTCGTTTACTCTATATGGATACTAGCATCACCCAAATGTAAAGCTTTTAACGCTCTGGTAAGCAAAGCTAAGATTGGACTCCCTTCTGCAGTTTGAATAGAGTGAAACCCACCACCAGCTGGTTCCCATGGCCAATTAACTGGCCAGCCTGTATCCTGTCTGAATGCAGCGAGGCAGCTCTCAATGAATTCCACTATTTTTATGGCAAAGACAAACTTCTAGAGTTGTCTGGGATTTATTTCAGACCTTCTTTATGATGGGAAAGTAAAGCCTCCCTATTTGTACAAGCTACTGCGTGTTTACAGAGGGATTCTAAACATACTGCCAACTGGATAGCATGGGTTTGGCCTAGTTTCGAAGAGAATCTTAATTAGTAACACCAGCAAAAATCCCATTTGGACCAAAATTTCATGTTCCAAAAGTTTTCATTTCAACTCCCCTTAGGCTTATGGATGACTATTTCTGGAACGGTCTAGTGAAGAGAGAGTAAGAGAATCCAACACCATATATTTATCTCATTATATCAAAGTAAAAATTCAGGCAACTCCAAATTCACAAGTTGGAGTATGAGAATGAATTCATATAATCACTGTTGATCCAGAGCTTTGTGTTTCCTTGAGAGGTCCTTCTATCTTAGGAACGAATTTACCAAGGACCCCTGTCCACTTCCCGGACAGGCCACAGGGTCATTTTTCCCAACTTGGCCAAGGAAGGGCATCTTCAGTTAGAACAACTTTTCTGCTTTCTTGGTCAGCATTTCTCAAACATTAATGTGTATCTGAATTACTAGAGGATCCTGTTAAATTTCACATTTTGATTCAGGAGGCCTGGGATGAAGCCTGAAAACCTACAGTCATAAAAAGCCCCAAATTATGCTGATGCTGCTGGTCCATGGAGTAACAAGGTTCTAGGTAATGATATTAGTGTGAAAATTTGGTACCACTTCACTCAGAAGGGGCCCCTAGACAAGTAAGAGGGAAGATGCAGTAAGAGCAGAGTGATTAGACTGAGCAGACTGAAAGAAGAATGTACTCTGGTTCCTGGAGCACGTAGCCTATGTATGGCTTCTCCCAACCTCTTATGAGAGAGGTCCACCAACAACATGTCACCTACCCCCCAGCAGTACCGCTTCCAACATCTTTTCCCCCACCTGTCCAGGGTTGCTCAAACCTATGCTGCTAGAGGATAGGGGATCCCATGGGTGGCTTAGCTTTACTATTTAGAGTCTTACTTTGGGATTTTCCCCACTAGTACAAACTGACTGACTTGCCTTACTCTTCATTGAACTGATCTGCTTTGAGGAAGGGACCCCGCCTGTTCTATTTAGCAGGGCCTATATGAAGAGTCCTCACCTAAGACTTGAGGCTGTTAGTATCTCTGGTTTGAAGATTTCCAGTGTCTTTTCTGTTCCCCACATGTCACTGACCTGCAGGTTGTTGCTTGGGTAAGCCCGTAAATGGCAGATCTGACTTTATACAAGAAGGGATTGCTTCTCATCCGCACCCCTGATTCTTGTCCCTATCTAACAATTTACCTAACTAAAAGATGAAGCTTTTCAAATAAATGTGTCTTCTTAAAGGGGGCAAGGATTAAGATAAGGGAGGTTGATTAAAGCAAAAAAAAAAAAAAAAAAAGATTGATCTTGGAAAAAAAAAGAAAAGAAAAGAAAAACCACCATTCATTAGTCGTGTTCAATGAAAGTGAAATGCAAAACTGCTGCCTGATTTTGGTTTGGGGTTCTGCTTCCATAGGGGATCATGATGCCTTTTGTTTTACTCACATTTCTGGGTGCCAAGGAGATAATACCAGTTGCGAGGACATGGGCCTGCTGTGCAGCTATAAACACTTAATGTCATTGCCAGTTGAGATGGTTCCTCTCTCGATAGTTCAGTTCTTATTATATTAAAAAAACTTTTCCATGTGTGAGAAAGCCTGATTTGGACAAAGAATGCTGATCCATGTTCACTGTGAAATGTTCTGAGCTATAGACCTTGTACTCAAAATGTAGTTTGCGGACCAGCGGCACTGAGGTAATCAGGGAGCTTGATAAACAATAAAAATCTCTGGCCTCACCCCACACCTACTGAATCAGAACCTTCATGTTAACAAGTTCTCCATGTGATTGGTAAATGCATTAGTCTTTGAGAAACAGTGCTGTGGAGTTCCCATGCTACGTAATATAACATTTCCTGGGGCACCTGGGTGGCTCAGTTAGTTAAGTATCTGACTCTTGATTTTGGCTCAGGTCACGATCTCAGGGTGGTGGGATCAAACCCCACATCAGGCTCCTCACTCAGTGGGGAGTCTGCTAGAAATTCTCTCTCTCTCCTTCTCCCTCTGCCCCCACCTCTCTAAATAAATAATCTTTAAAAAAAAAACATTTGGGCAACTCTCATGTGAGGCAAATTTGTTTGCTCAAGGAAGCAATTCTGAAATTGCAAATGAACTGGCCACATAGCTTCCAATTCCAGCCCACAATCTCCAGTGTGGGAAATAAGACCCAGATGCCCCCTTTCAGATAGATTCTTCTAAAGAAAATGAAGGTTTTGTTTTAATTGGCATAGAAATTCTAAATTATCTTTTAAAATACTTTCTAGAACAGACTGAAAAATGTCCACAAATTTTACCAGATAGACCATACCTAATGGATTGAATTTTACCCAACCTCATATTACATTTGTGGCATTATGCATGCCCAAGTGACTCAAAGATTCAAAACATGGGATTTGTTTTGTGTCACAGAGCAACAAAGTGTAAGAAAAATCCCTCTTTCACATGATTGCCTCTGGTCATACTGCAATGGTCTGTCTCTCCTGCAACCATTCCCGGAGCGCTTCTTACATTAGTCATTTCTCTGCTCCAAACTATGAAAATAGAGGTGCATTCCTATTTCAAGGAATGGTAAGGCAGGCTATTTGGGTCAATCATTCTGTTGAAACTAACCAAAATTTGCTAAAATTTACTAAAATAAAGAAACTGTCTTCTTAATAGTTAAGATAGAAAGAAATATGCCCAAAGAGGTGAATAAACACAGAAGCACTTTTTCCTGGAAAGCATTTGTCAATCTGGGCAGATTGTTTTTATTTTGGTAAGTTTGTGATAGAGGAGAACACAAATCATAGTTCCAAGTTTAGAAAAGGTGTGGCGGCCCCCAAATGGTGGTGGCCAAAAGAGGTATGATCTTAGCGTAAGCATGTACCAGAAGTAAACAAAACCTAAAGATTTGTATCCAGGTTCATAGCACTCCAAGTTTTACCCTTGGTTTAAACATCAAACTGGTAATTCCCCAGAGCACTTTGCAGAAGCAAACATAAACTCTTTGTGGAGGAAGATACCTTCATATTAAACCTCAAATGATTCCAAAAATAATTTTCACAATGACTAGCACTCTGTCAAACATAACCAGTGGAAGCAAGACGCCATGAACAGAAACCAATAGAAGTGAGACACTTCAGATATTGGAATCATCAGATCATAATGATGAAAACAGCATTAATTATATTAAAAATCAGAAAACATTATCAAGATTGCAGCATGGGAAACAAAAAGATGGGGAAAAAACAGAAGTAAGGTTAAGAGGCATAGAAAACAGGCTGATAATATCTAATATATATTTTATTTGATATTTCAGAAGAGTAAAAGCAAAAGAAGGGGGAAGAAGCAATATCAGGAGGAAAAAATTACCAAAAAGTTTCCAGAATAATAAAATATACCAAATCACAGATTTAAGAAGAACAATAGATCCCAACTAGAGTAAATAAAAAGACTCACATCTGAAAACATTACAGTAAAACTTCAGAAAATTAAAGGCAAAGAGAAATCTGAAAACAATTCAAAAATGAAAAGGAGACCATTAGATTGACAGCTGACTTCTCAAAAGTAACACTAAAACCAGAAAGCCAATGGAAAATATGTTCATATACCCAAGGAAATTGCTGTCAATGTAGAATTCTGTAGCCAGTACAACAATCCTCCAAATATGCAGGTAAAATAAAAATGAAGATCTTGTCACCAGCATACCTTCATTAAAGGACATCTTAAAGCAGTACTTCTCAAGTTTTCTGTGGTAAAGGACCAAGTTTTTGATTTTGTATCTTTTTAAATTTCTAATCTGTCATGGACTTGGACCTTTGGTTTTGACCTTGTTCAAAAAGTCCAGGACACTGATCATGCACTTGGATATTGCAGCAATGTCAAATTGCTATACAAATTTTAGATTCTCACTTTCTGTACTTGTCTTGCAGTGGACTGGTAACTAACAGTTTGCAGACTGGCAACCATCCTGTGGACCACACTTTCAGCAGTACAGTTTTAAAGAATGAGCTGTAGGCAGAAAGAAAATGTTCCCATATGGGTTGTCTGAGATACAAGAAAGAATAAAGAGCCAAGAAAGTGACTGATCTTGTTGAGGACACATTCGTAAGAAATCTGAATGTCAAGTTTTACATGGGAATGATTTTACATCTCCTTTTAAGTTAAACGAAGCCGAGCTATCTGAGGTGGCTTGTGAAAGCAGTTTCCAACCCTTCTTTCCCTATATGGCAAGAAAGAGCAAGTCTCACTGCAAAGAGAAAGGGGTGGGGAGATTTTCTTCCTCTTTTTAAAATCAAATACACGATATAATGATGCACAGTCTTTTAAGGATTATTACATTTCCCTGATGATATGGGTAATTGAAAAACCACTTGAGAAAATCACTCCAGAAAAACCTGCTAAAACAAATTTTAAAATCAACTATATTTTCTCTCATATTGTCATGAATAGCAAGCTCAATTAAACTGTGGCTATGGTGCAGTAAGCTATGGAGTCTTCAGGTAGGGATCAAGTTGGGACATGCCTGGATCAGGAGAAAGGCTTCTATTTTGATTGCTTTAAGAAATAATAATGTTGACATGTAAAAGAAACATTTATAATCCAAGTCTAGTATACTTCAAAATAATGAGAGTTTAAAAAATAAGATTCCTACTGTTGACTAATGAGTTCGTTCTACCAACCAAATCAGAAACTGGCATTCCACTATTTCATGTCTTTTATATAAGAGTACTGAAAAATATATATTTGGATCTCATCTTTTTCTTTTCCCTGTCTCAACTAATTTATTAATTTATTCTCTTTTATCCTCATATACCATGCCTACTTCCCTACTACTCCCCACTGAAAGCCATTCAATTGTGTTTAATGTGTATATAATTTTATAAAATACATTGTCTTACAAAATGCATATTTTTTGTGCACTGGTATTTTTATTATATGCAAATAGGGTTGCATTATTTATTTTTAAAATCTGAATGGCTCCTTATTTTCCTGACTCACGGGTCCACAAAAGTTAAGTCGACCTTTGAGGTCAAATCCATCCTTCCTCCCAGGATGCCCTTGCCTTTATATTATCCATATGACAGACGGGATGGATGTCCAGCCAGGCTCAAACATTCTGAGTAGTATGAATTTCTGCTTTGTAAGGAGGTCAATTCCATGGTGACAGTCAAATCCACGAGAGGTTTCTTCCTTCTCCTGGGCTAACATGCCAGCCTAAAAGCTGCCCATCTTACTGACTCTGTACCAGGACCCATTACAGCACCGTAACAGTGAATATCTAACCAGGTCATCATTCTGCCATCTAGTTGCCCAGGCTGAGACTTAGGAATTGGGTTTTTAAAGACCTACTGCCTGATCTATCTTTATTAGCTTTATTTCCCTCACATCATTTCCCCATTCAGAACTCTTCCTCTGCTCCTCTGTTTCTGATGTTCTGTAGTGCCATTTCAATCCCGGTCCCTTACACACACTCCCTCGCTCTCACACCAACCCTGTGCATACCTGCTGCTAGACTCGGGCGCTCTCTTTCCTGTGTCACATGCGCACTTTGCTTGTTCCCGCCATCACAGCTTTGTTCACACTGCTTGTTTCTCCTGACACCTTTTTTTCTCTCTCCTCCAAGACTCAGGGCAACTTCCATTTCCCCCATGAAGTGTTAGAGACACACGCTGAGGGAGGAAAAAAAATCCATGGAGAAAAGCAGCCAGAAAAAAATTGCCCAAATTTAAGAAGCCTAATGTAGTATGTGCCCATGATTGCTCTTTGCTGCAAGTAACAGACTCCAACTTAAATTAACTCAAGCTATAAAAAAAGTAGATATAAGGTTATCAAGTAGCTCTTGGAATCTATGTTCAAAACTAGAGAACATGGTTTGACAAATGAACTGGAAGGCAGAGTGGGGAACAGAGCTAAGACTGACCAAGAAGTCATCTCATTGGATGCCACCATCACCACCATGTCACCGCCACTGGTAGGTACTGGGCACCATTGCTGGGTCCCAAGTGAGACTGGTGCCATTGGACTCCTGCTGCCATAGATAATTTTTCAACTGTCTGCCCTGTTTTTGACTCACTTCCTCAAAGTTCAGGATCCCTGCAAGAGAATCCGATTCCCAGGCCTGGGTCTTCTACCTATACCCCATTTATCAGGAATAAGTGGCCCCTGAAACTCTCCTAGTTCCAGGTGAGGTTCTAACCCACCAAACTTTGCACAGTTGGGACTCTAAATCGCCAGAAACTAAATGTTCACAACAGGTGGTTAGAAAATTTACTCATTCTTTTTGAGGTAGGTCCACTTTTCCCAGCCCAATGTGTAATACACATTTTGGGGAACTTGTGAAAGCAATCTCAGATAGGATTCTTGGTCATAGAGGGTAAGTCAAAAAATCTGCTTCTTGAAAACATCTTATTTCCCTCAAAAAGGAACCTGAAATATTATTAACCTTTGATGGTTATAAAAAAGGAGTATCAGCAACTATGTGAGAATAGGGAGTGTAGCTAGTGCTTCTCTTGCATTTATTGACACCAGATCAGAGTGGAACTCATGGAGGGTGTCCATTACATGGAAGCTTCCATTGCAAAGATGGTTTCTTATTTTTCCAGCTTGATCCACATGAACGCTTATTGTCATTTCAGACTTTTTGCACAATTCTCTCCATGAACCTAGCTAGGTAATTAAGACCCACTTGCTGTTTCTAGTGAGGTCAGGTCTCAAGACCCTCCTTGAATAAAGCCAAATGTCACTCTTGGGAGTACACCCAGAAATAGTTTCTGCCACTGTTCACACTGTCAGTGCTATTAAAGCCTAGGATGCTCAGGGCTCTGTCTTGGTCAAACGGCTGGGGGTAGCCCAAGGAGCTGTTATTGGAGGTGTCCTTTAGGAGGAACTGGACTCTGGAACTAGTTCTTCCCACTGTACTGTGGCGGGCTCCAGGGGCCACATTATCAGCTGGAAGTATGGAGGAAAAAGGAAAGCAGACTGGCACAGGGCCCATAAGGTTACAGCAAGGAGCATATGGAGTTCTCCAGCCAGTGATCAGCCTCAGTCTCAACAGGTGAGAAGAGTAGGATGCTGCAGAGAGTGCTGGGTGCTGAATCGGCACCCAGCTCCCTACTTCCCTGGTACAAGCATGGCTGCCCTAATCAGTGCAGTCATGCATCCAGATGAGTGTCTATACAGTCTCACCACTCTTGCAGTTAGATGTGGGCAAAGGAGATGTAAATGGAGACTGCTGGATTTCTGGGAGAGCCCCTCTATAGCTGTTTGCCCTTTCCTTTCTTGTTTAGAATATGGACATAATGGCTGGAGTTCTGCAGCCATCTATTAAAGCTGAAGATTTCAGAGTCATCTTAAAGTAAGCCACACAGAAAGATTCAGGGAGCTTGAGTCTTCGATGACTTGGAACCCAACATAGGAGTCTTGGACTGCTTACCTCCTAGCTGGTTTGTTGTTTTTTTGTTTGTTTGTTTTAGGTGTGTGAACGAGCCCTTAATTTTCTTATGTCATGTATTTAGGTCTCTGTTAGCCCAGCACTCGTGAAGATTGAATCATACTGTGGACAAAAAGAAACAGAAAGACAAGAGCAATTCAGAAGCTCAAGCAAGGCAGCAGTTGCAAATGGCGGAGAAGAAGATCAGTAAGAAGCAGGGCTTTAGCCACCACCCTCTGTGCAATGAGGGGCTCTCTCCTCAGGCTCGCAAGGAACTGGGCTGCTGGTCATGGAAGCCAGATGCAACTTAATCTAAGGGGCTAAACAACATCCAGTTTCCAGAATTTGTATACACAACCAGAACTGAGTTCCCGGAACAAATACAAGCACAGTTATCAGGACCAGATGTGGCCCGTGGTGAAAGCTGCATGAGTAGCAAAAGGCACTTGATGCCAAATTCTTAAACCCCTCCTGTCTGGAGTCAGGACTGGTCCAGAGTCAGTGTGAGGACAGATGACAAGTGGCTTCACTCATAGTAAGGGCCAGAGATCATTCATTTCAGGTTTGGTTAATTCATCAGGGCAGTAAGTCACCAAGGACTGAAGTCCTTCATGCCCACCTCAGTGACTCTCCACCTCAGCCTTGTCCCCATGGCCCCTAAACAGCTGCCACAGTTTGTAGCATCATATTTGTATTAGAGCCTTTCTCAGACTACCCCTTGTATCTAATTGGCTAGAATTAGGTCATATGACCTGGCTTAGGAGACAATGCCAAAATAAATATTTGGTATTTTTTGAGCCTTTTGTGAGAAGTGGCTTCTGCCAGCAAAGGAGGGGTTGGAAATGAATATTGAGTAGATAAGCAATGGTATTCCCATGAGAAGAGTAGGCACTGTTCTAGAAAAAAGGAACAGCTGTAATTTGAGGCCTAAGAAACTGTTCAGAGACCTAAGTCATAAGAATTTACCAATATGTTTTTAAAAGGTGGGATAGAAAGTATCTGATGTTTTCCTTTTCCCAGTCTTGAAGGAATCCTCAATCAAGGTGCATTCCACTATCATTAGCCAAGGGGCGGGCATGTAGTCTTGGCACTTGGAAGTGACTTGAGGTGTTACAAAGTCACTCAAAAAATCTTCCATCAGCCCCCTCGCATCCCCCTGCCACAAAATGGCCCCCAAAATGTGCTTGCTGTAGTACGTCTGGACCATATCACCCCCATAAGTCTCTCCTACAGAGAAATTCTGGAGCTGCCACCTTATAACAATTGAACAAACTACTCTCTCTTAATGTTTGAATCTCAAACAAATAATAAAAATTGGGCAAATGGTCAAAGTTACTATATTCAGATTTTGGTGTCTTTTAGGTACCTTAGCACATGTTCTTCTGGATCCTTGGTTGTCCAGACATTTTTTTAAGATAGAAGCATCACTCAATATCATTTTAGTAAACTCCTTTTCAGGTTAACGTCAGCAGAGGTGCTGTTGCTTGCAGTAAAGGACCTTGACTGACACAGATGGAATACCACCTGCTAGCAGGGGAACAGAGAGGGGATATAACTCTCATTTTTTAAAAAAAAAACAACTCTAGTTCTAGCCACTAAAAGATTTTTAAAAGCCAACTTTTGAACTACTTTCATGTGATTCAGGCCACACCTTTAACACTAAAACCAACCCATCAAGGTGAGAAAGCATCTACTTAAGGTCTTGTACTAATCGACATCCTCAACTTGACTGTGCTTATATCTGATTTCTTAGCAAAAAGATATGTGCCCAATCTTGCAGCCCACAATACCCGTGTGCTAGAAAATTGCCTGGCAAACAATGCATGAACCTCCTTCTGTCTCTAAAGTAAAAGAACACATTGATTTTATCAGGGCATTCAGAGCCAGGATTATTTGCCTGCTTCTCTCCCCTCCCCTTAGAGATTTGGCCAAACAATGCCTCTCAGTTGTGAAAAACAAAAGAAGGAACAATTACTGTTAGGAATATTAAAATTTAATCTTAGCTTTTTAAATGACATTAAAGTCCTTTCTCCAAAGAGCTCTTCAATCAGGCGCTCGTTCTACTACGAAAGAACCAAGGATGCCTCTGTTAAGCAGGGATTATGAGATAAGGTCCACAATAGACTGCCAGCCCTGTTGAGGTAACAATTTTTCATTACCCTGCATCAAAGTAATGCACCATTATAATGATCTGATCATTAGGATAGTGGCTCATTCAGACTAATAGCCCACAAAATATCAGTCTATCAAACAAAGCCAAGGTTGGTTATGGGCACAGATGCAGCAGGGCCATGTCCCAGCTACGAGGAGGGAATCTGGCATTTGCAATCACAAATCAATGCCTCAGCACCTTGTGAGGAAAATCTGGAGAGACACTTGTGTATTATGACACTCTTATTGTGAGAAATGGTCTGATTGTCACTAGGGCACTGTGCTCTCCTCCCGACATCTGCATGGTCTATTATCATACTAGAGACGCTCAATCCAATGTTCAATTAAAAAAGGGTTTCCTAGCAACCAAAACAATATTATTGTGCAGCCAGAGGAAAAGCATCAGATTAGCAGAAAATCCAGATTTCGAGTTCTGAATCAGGACTTCCCTTCCCACCAAACATGGGTTCTACCCTTGATGAGAAGGGTTCTCCAACATTCCACACAGGTCTTTCTTCCCTGGCCACAGCATGGCTGGCATTCCACAGTGGGTGGATGCAGGTGGAGCACCAGTTACCAATGCTGGAAAAGAGCCCAAGACTCATAAGTGACCAGATGGCAAGGGTGGTAGAGGAGATGGCCCAGAAGTCACTGTCCCAGGAGGACCTCCAGTACACTCACTGTTGCAGAGCAACCTGCAAGGTCCAGATTGTCCCAGCACAATCCTAGGCCTCTTTGTACTTTCTATTTCTGGAGCCACCTCCCTCCTGTGTTTCTTGACACCATTTTGGTGGGTGTAACATGATGTCCTCAGATCTCTGCTCTTTCCACAGCTTGAATCCCTCCCCCGGGGAGCTGGCAGCTGCGCTTATCCCAAGGGAAATTTGCTGGAACTGAATTGGGAATGAATCTGTCTGGGAGGAGGGATTTGACCCACTGGAATTCTTCTGCATGAGGCCCCGTGGAGGCTCTGAGTGGGCTACGGGCATAGGGAAAGGATGGAAAGTAGTCCTCATAGCCCTCCTTCCATCTGCCACTCTAGACTCAAGGGAGGGGGGCAAAATAGCACAAAGGCACTCCCAGATCCTTCCCTGAACCGCAGGTTTGGTGAGATGCCCCCGCCATATGTTTGCAGAACAACCTGTGCTTATATTTGTTATTTCTTACTGTGGTAGCACCAACTGCATCTCTGTGTATTGAAAATGCCCAGAATTTCTGCTTTATGAGAATGTGAACTTGTCTTAATCACTGCCTATCCCCTCTGTGTAATACAATCAATGCCCAGCAGGAAAAAGAAAAAATAAAAAAGAAAGAAAGAAAAGAAGAAAGAAAAAGAAAGAAAGAAGAAAGAAAGAAAGAAGAAAGAAAGAAAGAGAAAGATGAAAGAGAAAAAGAAAGAAGAAAGAAAGAAAGAAAGAAAGAAAGAAAGAAAGAAAGAAAGAAAAGAAGGAAATAGAATTCATGTCACACACAGCACAGTAAAGCTGTGTTGAGAGGGACACACTGGTGTCCTTGCCCTCTAAGAGCTTGCAATTTAGGAGAAAGCTGGTTGTGCCTGAGTACAGAGGTGAGGACTCAGGTACCCACCATGGGGGGCCAGGGATACCAAGGCCAAGGAGGAAAGGGGTTGGCAGAGACACTGAGTTATTTGCAGGTACTCACAAGTTGGTGAAAGGAAACAAAGTCTCCAAAAAAGGGGGAAACAAAGTATGTCCCTTTCTTTCCTCCAGAGAAGCCCTATAAACACTGATTGGTTAAATTTTCACTTCTGACATTTTATGTCTTTCTCCACGGGGTTCTTTTGAAAACCCCGACTCAGACTGAATTAACAAATGAGGAAATTTGCCATTCCACTTGGCAGGGGGTAGAACAGTGCAGGTACCTCTGGCCTCTGGCTCTGTGGCTCTGCTCTTTTCCTGCTCAGTCTTGGGCTCATCTTTGGGTTGCTGCAAGATGGCTGGTGCAGTTGCCCACTTCCTGTCAGACAGGGTTTGTGGGGCTGAATTGTGTCCCCCACATTCAAATGTTGAAGTCCTTACTCCTAGTACCTCAGAATGTGACCATATTTAGCAATAGGTCTTTAAAGAGGTACTTAAGGCAAAACAAGGTCATTACAGGTGGCCCTAACCAGACTAGTGTCCATGTAAGAAGATGAGACTAGGACAAAGACACAGGAAGGAGACCATGTGACGATACGAAGAGAACATGACCAGTGACAAGTCATGGAGAGAGGCCTCAGGAAAAAACAAAAACAAAAACCTGCTGACGCCTTGATCTTGGACTTCTGGACTCCAGAATTGTGAGACAATAAATTTCTGTCATTTAGGCCACTCAGTCTGGTACTTTGTTGTGGCTGCCCTAGCAAACCAATACACAGGGCTACATCCAGAAACGCAAAGGGCACACTTTCTCTTCCTGGGTCTTCTACCCCCAACAGATTTTGCTTCATGTCTCATTGGCCAGAATCAAGTCTCAGACTCCTTCCTGGACAATCTGACAAGATGAATGGATGCAGGGACATAAACCCCCAGGGTCACTGCCCAGCCCCAGGAAGAACAATTCTCTCTCTGCTTCTCTGTCCTTTACCACTTTTACCTAGGATAGAGCAGAATAGACAGACCCCAAATGTGGGAAATAGACCATAGTATTACTTATGATGGCTGATCGTGTTTCCCTTTTACGTTCTTAAGGAATACAGGTCTATTTGATTTGTATAGCAACCAACCATTATTTACCTTTGCAATCAAATCTATTGTAAAGAAAGATGCAGACTTTCCAAAAGAAGAATCCCTCAACATCTGTCCTTTGAGATCACACTGCAAAATGTTCTTTGTCATCTGTTTATCATCTGGGCAGTTTACAGAGTCTTGAACATAGTTGGTACTCAATAGTTGAATAAAGATTCCTGGTTTCTTTAAGAAACTTTGTTTAATGAGAAAAACAGATAATTGAATGAAAATCTGAGCAATATTTGGGAACCAAACAGAACCAACCAAAGCCAACCAACAGAATGAAACATTCCATTTTATTCCTCAGCAATGACTATATCCAGAATTTGGTTTGTCCCTCTGCCCAGAGATGACTATACAGTATCTTTGCAAACAGGTTGGGAATTTTGTAAATTTGGGGGAAGACAGCAGATATATTGTCCTGCTATCACCACATACATCAGTGCTGGACTTATCTACCCCAGAGCCTACCTCACCAACAGCACCCACTGAAAGGAAGTCCATAAGCAGCCACCTTTTAAGTAACAGATCCTTTCTTCACAGCCCCACTATAGGGAGTATCAGTAGACAACCAATCCACAGCCAAGCCAATGTCTCTCCTGGTCAATGATGTCTACCTCAAAAAAATATGGGATGTAATAATCAGATTTTTTGAGTGAGAAATCTAAACTGTGAAGCTGAATCAAATTAACAGCAAAACCAAAGAGAATGCTCCCAGGACAGGGGGGAGCTCTACATATTCATTGGAAGGGTGAAAGGAGCTGGGAGGTAGAGTTGGGCTCATGGCAAGCCTAGTTCTGAAGAAGCAGGAACCAAAATGTTCAGAGTGGGTGGACAACATGGTGGTCCCATTCCAAAGTCAGCTCAAAATCAGTTGTGACAAAAATGTTGCTGTGGCTTACACTGTTGCTGGAAACCTTCAGGGTCTTTCTTTAGGGCAGTATGTTCTTTTGGGTAGCCCCAAATATGTCATGTTTTTCTCTTGATGATAGATTTGCCTTTACCCCAGAGTTAAGCATGGCCAAGTCTTGTGCATATCATTCATGAATTAACAAGCTAGAGAAAATGATTGAGCCTGTCCCTGGGCTTCAGTTTTTAGATCTGAAGATCAGGAGTGTGGACCATAGATCACCAAGGTCCATTCAAGTACTAACATCTGTCACCATGATTTTCATCAGTGCTTTCTCTTCCTCCCTCTTCTTCCCCCTTCCTCCCTCTTCCTCCCTCTTCCTAGATATGAAAAAATACAGGAAAACCTTCCAGGAGGATGTGATTCTTTAAAAAGCAGATACTGGGAAATTTGATGAAAAATATAAAATTTAGAAATCACAGCTACTCCCACCAATATCAGCCAGACTGTTTTCTTCCTCAGCTTCCCCACCCCTGAGCTTCTGGTCTTGATCCAGCTTCACAGGCCATCCTTCTCTCATGTCCCTGATTTTCTTCCGGACAAGGGATGATTGGAGTTACTGTCCTTAACATCTCCAACATGGGCTATGGGGTAACATACCACATTTCAAAAGGACACCTCACCACGGGAATGTGTGATTGCAAACATCAACTTTCAATTTTCTGATTTCCTCTGTTAGCATATTTCCCATAAACCTAATCCCATGAGTACAAATACAAAAACACAAATTGAACCAAAATTCTCCAGAAGAAGGAAGCCAGGGAACTGTGGAGAGAAAAACAAAGAAACTAATTGGGGTTGCTCTGGGTGGTTGTGTAAGGAGAAAGCAGAATACTGCTCCTGGTTCAGTGCTTGGAAAACTCGTGCCTTGGCAAATCAGATCCCAGCATTTTCTGGACAGACTCATCTGGTATGCTAGTGTTTTCTTCCTAATCTTCTTCAGTGTTGGCTGGTCCTGTCATTCAGCCAAGGCTGAGGGTGGAGATTAGAACTGACAATCTCCCCTGTTATGGAGGCATGTTGTGGGGCACACGTTTGCTCTCTCAATCACCACATTTTCAAATGCCTCTAGAAAATGTCAGGAAAAATGAGGTGAAAAAGGTCTCAGAAGTAAAGGCTGGTCAAAGAGAAATAGCAGGAGTTCTTTATTTGCCTGTCTGCTCTGACGGGCCACTGGAGAGTGATTCTGCAGTCGGATTCAAGACAAAACATGCTGGGTGGCTGGCCAGCTTGAAGGGGAAAATGTATGCAAGGCAGGCTTTGGGACAACATGTGAGCTATTTTCTGTAATCCTCCTCACTGACAGATGCATACATTTGGGAAGGATTTGGTCTTGTAAGGTAGATAGAATTGAAACCTCTCATGAGAAAAAATGCTAAAGGAGTAGTGTCTACAGCTGAGTTGCTTTTCCAGGAAGAGCTGTTTAACAAAAGAACCAGCCTGGCCTCCACGTGACATGGCTGCTAGTGGGCCAGCGAAGCTTCCCAGCCGAGCCATCAAGGCTGCTCTCACTCAAAACATGCCCATGCTGAGCTGATGGCCTGGTGGTGGGGAAGACGTGGCAGTCGGAGGCTCCTGTGACTGCTCCAGTCACTCAGCTCTCAAAACTTTGGGATCCCTTACACTCAATGGCAGACAAAAAATATATACCTTTTATGAGGATGTAGAAGAACTGGAACTCTCCTCCACTGCTGGTAGGGACATAAAATGGTGTGATCACTCTGGAAGCAGTAGGCAGTTTCTTAAAAAGTTAAACACCCACTTACCATAACATCCAGCCGCTCCACTTCCAGATATTTACCCAAGAGAAGAAGAAAGTTACTTCCATGCCAAGACTTGTACATGAATGTTCACAGCAGTTCTATTTATAATAGCCAAAACCTGGAAACATCCGACATTTCCACCAACGGGAATAAACAAACGGTAGATCCATACAATGGAATAGTACTCAGCCAAAAAAAGAATGACCCATGCATACATACAACAATAGGGATGAATCTCAAAATGGTGATGCTGAGTAAAAGAAGCCAGACCAAAAAAGAAGGCATGCTGCATAATTCCACTTACATAAATTTTAGAAAATGCAAACTAATCTATATTGACAGAAAGTATGTCAGTGGTTGCCTGGGGATGGAATGGATGGTAGGAAGTTGTGACCAAAGTGTGGGAGGAAACTTTTGGGGTGATGGGGGTATTCATGATCTTTATTGTGAAAGTGATTTCACAGATGTATACACATGACAAAACTTATCAATCATATCCTTTTAATATATGCAATTTATCATACATCAAGTATGCCTCAATAAAGTTATTTTAAAAACATGTATGTCTTTTACACTTATCTGTAACCATTTTGTGTCTATCTTAAGCAGCCATCAGCTCCTCAGCAAGGTTTCTTGGCCACTGCCCCTTCTCTCTTCCCCACACACACTCTGTTGAGGTCTACCCTGTGCTCCCTGTCCCTCTGTAGTAACACTCATTACGGTATTTTTAATAAGGATCGATTGGTTGGTGTGGTACTAAATGTCAGGGTTCCATCTTTCACATTTCTATCCTTGGCACCTACCACAATATCAGGCACATAGATATTCAGTGAGTGTTGAATTATGAATAAATAAAAGATTTGAAATATTTACTTTGCGTCTTCTAAAACACTAATTATCAAAGTGGGGACATATTACACACTTAGCATTCAATAAAGAACAGATGGAAGGATGGATGGAAGGAAGGATGGATGGATGGATGGAAGGAAGGATGGATGGATGGATGGAAGGATGGATGGATGGATGGATGGATGGATGGAAGGATGGATGGATGGATGGAAGGAAGGAAGGATGGATGGATGCATGGATGGATGGATGATGGATGGATGGAAGGATGGATGGATGGAAGGATGGATGGATGGATGGATGGATGGATGGATGGATGGATGAAAGGAAGGATGGATGGAAGGAAGGATGGATGGATGGATGGATGGATGGATGGAAGGATGGATGGATGGAAGGAAGGATGGATGGATGGATGGATGGATGGATGGATGGATGGAAGGAAGGATGGAAGGATGGATGGATGGAAGGATGGATGGATGGAAGGATGGATGGATGGATGGATGGATGGATGGATGGATGGATCATGTACTAGCCTGATGACCCCTGAGCCCTTACCATCTGAGGCTATCTTCCCCCATCACCTGGAGTTAGCTTCTGAAATGTCCCCTTGAAACCCTCTCAGTAGACACAGTCCCTCCAGGCCAGCAGCCCAGATTCCCTGCTTCCTCCATCCATTTCAAGCTTCAGTAGATCTAGTCCCCCCCAGAGCCTTGGTTCAATCTCTCTTGTGACATCAAGACTTTTTTCCAGGCTTTTCCAAATCAATATTTCACCCAGAGAATGTTCTACCTTGTGATGGTGCTGAGAAAGGGGAAAATGGAATAAATTATTCCAGTCTGATGCCTTCTTTTCTTTCTAATAAACCCCAATTTCCCAAATTATAATTAAAAGGAAAATATTAGAGCACAAACAGAATTATAACATTGAATTGCTGCATTTGGTGGAGTTTCCTCTCTAAATCCACCTCAATAGGCAATTTAACAATAGGAGAAATCTCAATGGGAGTTCAACAGATGAAATTAACACAGCACACAGCTCTGGACCAGAATATTTCCTTGCCCATGTAATTGCTTGCAGCCACCCTTGTGTAAAAGCCCCCATCAGATTACAGGATTTGTTGTATGTAAATTGAAGACTAAATGGTTGGTAGCACCTTTCAGCTCTGCAATGCTGGAAATGAGTTTTTTAATAGGAAATTAGATTAGTAATATTTTAGTCAACAAAAATGTGGAATTCTGCATAAAGATGAGAAAATCATTCATGCAAAGAGACTTTTAGAATCAAGAGTGAACAATTGTTGAAATTTGTGAATGGTTATTCACAAAAGAATTTCTCTGTACTTCTGACCAAAGTCCAGGGCAGGGAAAAAAATTATTTTCTTCGTACCTTTATCACAAGATTCCAGTGCAATTCATGTTCTAGATAATGTCAGTGTGTTCCCTTCCTCCACAGCTCCCTACAGTTTGCCTATAACCTGGGAACCTAAATCGGCTGCAGGTAAATAGAGTATGCCTTTTGCATCTGAAAGCATGGGATATCAGCTAGAAACATTAGCTTGTGGTCCCTGCAAGGCTAAGGGTAGGGGACACAGAGTGGGGAGGGCTATGGGGGAGGCGGTCTCTGGCTGCCTGGCTTCCTTGCTTCAGCAAATGGACCTGACTGGGAATAGCTCTGGTTTGAGGAACCAGGACTAGGCAGGCCTTACCTCTGGTTCGAGGCCAGAAGTAAATGAAATTTGATACCTGGGTCTCTCTCTCACCACAGGAAAAGTGGACTTGGGAATTTAGTACAAAGCCTGCAGTCCCAGTGAGGAGAACAAAACCAAGGCAGAGAGAATAGTACTTAAAGGCCCGTCACAGAGACCCCAAGTGCCATGCTAAGGAGGAAGATGAGAGGTTTCATTTTTGGAGACAATGTCTAGAAGGGTCACTTGAGCAGGGGCACATCTAGGTTTCCAGGATTATGAAACTCCTACAATTAGTGGAGTTCTCTTTATAAAAGGAATAGAAAGCTATGAATAGGGGCGCCTGGGTGGCACAGCGGTTAAGCGTCTGCCTTCGGCTCAGGGCGTGATCCCGGCGTTATGGGCTCAAGCCCCACATCAGGCTCCTCCGCTATGAGCCTGCTTCTTCCTCTCCCACTCCCCCTGCTTGTGTTCCCTCTCTCGCTGGCTGTCTCTCTCTCTGTCAAATAAATAAATAAAATCTTTAAAAAAAAAAAAGATGTTAAAAAAAAAAAAAAAAGAAAGCTATGAATATCCCGTTGGGCATAAGGTCTTGCTAGGGAGTGGCCCCTGAACTTAAGCTTCGTGAGCTCTCCTGTGAATCTGATTCTGTCCACGAAACATACCTGCAAAAGAGGGAGAAACTGTTTATGAGTCTGTGACCCATGGCTGGGGAAACAACCACAGCAAGAGACGGGCTGTTTTTCTTCACCGATGTTGAGTGATGGGGAGTGAGTGGGCAGAGCACTGGTGTCTGGGCCTGGTCCCAGACAAGGAATATTAAACTGGCTGGAGGTGGCCTGTCCAGCCCTCCTCCACTAGAAACAGGGAACAGATAGTGTGTGTGCTGCCAACAGGCACGGGCCTGAGAAAAGCTGTGACCCTCCCATTCAGAGAGCTGCATGGAGGCAGCAGGACAGCAGAGAACTTTGGTAGAACCAAAGGGCCAGAGGAACTTGAGGAAAAGTATTTTGGTTCCCTCCTGCTGCAACTGTGCAACTCTTTAAGGATTGCTCTGTCCTGTGTCCAAGGCTAAGACCAAAAGGGAGGGAGAAGGGCCCAGTGGAAAGGCCATGTGAGAGGGAATTTTAGCAACCAGAGCCAGTGATTAGACCACACCAGCCACTTCACGGAGCTACCTGTCAGACTGTCCTTGCTCACTACCTAATTCTGTCATGTTGGAGAGCATTGACTTTCTATAAAGCCACACTGCCTAGGTCTGAATCTTGGCTCCAGCACTCATGAGCTGTGTAAACTTGGACAAATAATAAACCTTTCCCATCTGTAAGTTGGGTACTATAATAGCATCTACCTCTTGGGGTTGTTGTGCATTCATGTGCCTAAAGCACTTACGACAGTGCAATAATAAATATAAGGTATTATTATTATCTATTCCTTTAAAAGACAATTACGCAGACTGATATATCTCAAATGTGGTATACCTTCGCATCAACTGGCAACACTTTTTTAAGTAAATTTTTTATTGAAACATAATGTGCCTATAGAAAAGCACAAAAATGATAACTACACAGCTTAATACATTTTCATGAAGAGACTACCATCCAGACCAAATTAGAACATTGTGGCATGTGATGTGCTTTTAGAAATGCAGACTCTCTAGCTATTTTCCAGAATTTCTGATGGTTCAGAATAGCCTTAGAATTTCACCCTCCCGAACTTAAGCACCTGCTGGGGACCAGGCATGATGAGGGGGTACTACAAATAGAGATTGGCCAATCAGTCGGGTGATGTTTTTTAAATTGTCTAATTCACTTGAAGTGAATAATGCTTGAGGCATCTAATGACAGGTCAGATTTCAGCCATAGGAGAGAACACATTTGAAAGGGGTCTTACATTCTTTAAATAGTGCTCCAAAACAAATTACTCCCCAAACAGTATTTGTTGTCTCAGACCTTCTGTGAGTCAGGAATCTAGGGAAGACAGCTGGCCTCTCTGTCTCCGGCTCTTTCAAGGCTGCAGTCACGATGCCAGCTGAGCTGGGATATCATCTGAAAGCTCACCTGGGGAAGACCTCTCCCCCACCTGGTTGCTAGCAGCACTCAGCTCCTCACATGCTGGACAGCGGAGGCTCTTGGTTCCTTACTGGATGCGCCTCTCCTTATGGTAGGTCTTCTTCTCAGAGGGAGCATGCAAGGACAGCCAGAGAGAGAGTGCCAGCATGATGGAAGTCACAGGCTGTGATAACTCCATCGTGGAATAGACAACCCATCACTTTTGCTGTAATTTATTCACTGGAAACAGGTAGGTGGGGATTGTGGGAAGCCACTGTAGAAGTTGCCTAGAACAGCTCTCTTTTCTAAGTTGAACCCTTCTTCCCTTCTCTCTTTTTTTTTTTAAGATTTTATTTATATATTTGAGAGAGAGAGAGTGAGCAGGAGGGGGAGGGAGAGAGAATCTGAAGCAGGCTCCCTGCTAAGCTCAGAGCCAGACATGGGGCTCGATCCCATGACAGCAAGATCATGATAGTCGGATGCTTCATCGGTTGAGCCAGGCTAAGACAAACTGCTTCTTGAGAGAGGGGAAAAGTGGTCCCTGGATGCCTGGGGGCTGCTCCAGTGAAGGCTTTCTCTGCCTCAGTGCACTGGCCAGCCTGGTGACAGATGGATGGAGCTTGGGTTGGGCTGGGAACCATCTGTGGGCAAATCACTTAACCTCTCTTAGTGAATCTTCCTCTGTGATAGGAAGATAAGCGGTGCTTTGCAAAAACCATGAGGAATAAAGAAGTTGGCATCTACATAATGCCTGATCAGTGACTAGTATCCAATCAATTTTTGAGGCATTTCTTTTCCCTCTGATGGAAAACATTCTTCCTCCTGTCCTCGTCCCTAAAGCTTTTCTGGGTCCCTAGAGCCCCCTGAGGCTTTTCCCTGTACCTCCCTCCCTGATCTCCCTTCACCTTGGAACCCACACTACTTTCCACCTATTCGATACATCTCAACTTTGGAGTTCAATCAATTAGCACTTTAATGGAATATAGTGTTTTATTTTTGGCTAATAATATTTCTTAATTTTGTCCTGTTGGAAATGACGTCTCTTCCTAAACAGTTAGCTGTTTGAAGGTAGGGGCTGTGCCCAAGGTATTTTCTTGGTTAATATTTGGCACAGTCCATGGTACCAGCCCAGTTGCTGAACTGACTTGAACTAGATCTTATCCCTCAATCAGAATGGAATTGATCCCATCATGTTGACTTTCTGCACTGATAGTTGGCAGGGAATTATGGGATTGACAAGCTGACAGGTCCCCCAAAGAGTCTGGACTTGCTTTATTTTTTTTAATTTTTTTTTATTATATTATGTTAGTCACCATACAATACATCCCTAGTTTCCGATGCAAAGCTCGATGCTTCATTAGTTGCGTATAACACCCAGTGCACCACGCAACATGTGCCCTCCTCACTACCCATCACCTTGCTTTAAATCAATCAATAAATCAAGACCACTTCAGGAAAGCCACCACAAGGAAAGCACCATGGGGAAAACAGAAACACAAAAATACAGTCTTCTCCTCCAAGAAGCCAATAGACCAATGAGACCAGTAAGATGCAAGCACACAAAAGCATTAACAAGAATGAAGAACCAAGCATAAGGAGTGCTCAGTGGGTAGACTATGTAATCAAAGAACTCTGTGTGGAGAGAAATCATGTGGCTGGAGCAGGCAGAGGGAGTTTTATAGGATGAGGTAGAAACAGAGTTGGACTTTGAGGGGTGAATAGGGTTCAGGAAGGAGAATGGCTGATGGTGAGGTGTGGGGTGGGAGATCTTCAGGTTCAGAGTGATGTCATAGACCCAAGAATCAGAAATGCAGGTTGTGATCTGATAGGAGGGCTAGTTTAGAGATGGGATGTAATGGGAGAAAAGTCTGGAAAGGTAAGTCTGGGTCACAGCCTCAAAGCCAGGCTAAAGAATCTAGACATCTTGTCATAGACCATCAGGATGTTTGAACTTCTTGAGCCACAGAATGGCTTGATAGTATTGGCTCTGAGGAAGGATGGTCTGGCTTCAAGGTATAGCCCAAACGGGAAACTCCAAGTGTAGCTGACATTGAATAGTCTAGAAAGTCACCTCTTGGTCAGCCTCGCCCTGACCACCAGGGACTATTTGGGGTCAGAATGCTTGTGTTCCTCAGTGCTTGTGTGTCCACCTAAGCTGGACACTGCTTTCTCACAGTTGGGCATCACTGCTATATGCTGGCCTGTTTTCATGCAGGGAGCCCTTCTTGTTGCAAAAGAAACAAAACAAAAACAAAAGCAAGAACGAGTCCTTTGAGAATTCTTGCAACATCTGTGCAAGCTGGGTAATGGACAAATATTCTCTTACCTGAGACCATATCCTCACTGAGCTGCAGAATCAGGAAAATTAAAGAATGAGTAGACTTAATAGGTTTTTTTTAGTGTGTCCCCCCAGACAGTACCCAATTGTTCCCCACAGTATGGAATTAAATTACTCTGAAACACAGCTATTTCCCAAGAAGCCAGATAATCTTAATAATTTAAGAAACTTAAGGAGAATAATAAGCTTCAAAAAACAAATTACAGTTTTGTAGTTATTTATGCAACCATCATATAAACATGTGGGGAAATTCCCTCAGAAGCATAACAAACCCAAAAAGGAGTCAGAGTAAATATCCTGAATGCATTCACCTAATCCTCAGAAAGCAACATTGCTATCAGTCATCAGCAGGCCTGGCAAGACGAGCAAGCTCTTCTGGGAACGAGAGTGGTGGTTTCTGCTCATGGAGTAAAAGTCAAATCCTTAGTCCTGGAAAGATGATTGGAAACCGGGTCCCAGCCTGGGTGCAGGCACTCTGAGTGCATGATGAATTGGAGACCCAAAGCTTCTAGCAGTCCATTTATGTCAAAGTCTGCTGGAGGAGAGGAGGGAACAGGAAGGAGGGACCAGTGGATGGGGAATGGAGAGCAGAGGGATTGTCTGCTCAGGATATAGTTTTCTGGGCATCCCTGTAAAATTCCTTCTGAGCCTCTTGGACAGAAGGGGCCCACCATAGGAAAAACATAAGGAGATGCTTTCACAAAGGAATAATCTGCAAAGAATCAAAGCAAACATTCAGGGGGGCACTTATTATGTTCTAAGCATGGAACTAAGCTGTTGTCTTACCAATTAATCCTTTAAACAACCCTGTGAAGTAAGTACTATTACTGTCCCCATTTCACAGATGAGGATACTGAGGCTTGGAGGGGTTAAAATTGAAGATCATCTAGTGAGTAAGTGACAAAGCGGGGATTCAAATCCAGGTCAGCTGACTCAAGTCTGTGCTCCTTGACATTGCAGTAAATTGTGCCACGAACAAGCTAAGGACAATTTCACCCACAACAGGGCAATCAGAGGGGAACAGTGAGCCCCAGTGGGGCATTGAGGGCTCCATGATAGCAGGCCTCAGGCATAGGCAGTGGTGAATTCAAAAAGGTCCCAGCAGCAGAGGCAGTGTCTCCCTGGGCTGCAGGCAGGAGAAAGGCAGGCTAAGTGAAGATCCCGAGAGAGCTGAGGGTCCCAGAGACACTGGGGCTGGGAGCCCTTGACATGAGATGGAAGAAGAAGAGACTGTGCAGGTAGGGGACAGAATGAGAGAAGAGTAGAGGGCCCTGGACAGATGCCAGAGGAGGACCAATATACCAGCGATGAACAAAGGGAGCTCAAAATCAAAACTGAGAAGGAGGAGGTCAAAATTCCCTCAACCCAATTTTATGAAAACACATTGAATTTCGTTAGGGATAGCTCCCAAATACAGTCACTCAAGTCTAGGAGCATTTGTCTTTTTAAGTTTCTCTTTAGAGTCACACCAATTATCTCTTTTATTATAACTTCTTCTTCTCTATTACTGTTTACAGAAACACCGCACGATCATTTTAACTGCAAAAAGGAAAATTAGAAAGACACTACAGGAAAAACATTTTTTAAATTCCTTTAAGTAAGTTTCATACAAAGCATTCACTTGACAAACATTTATTGAGTGCCTACTATGAGAAAAAAGCCAGGAGCAGCCAGGTTAATTTCACGGTCAATTAATTTCCCAAAGTCAACCTATCAAAAGTGATGGATGTAGTGCCCTTGGGTCCCATCTGAGGACAGCAGAGTGTCATCCAAGACTGGGGTACATTTAGAGTGAGTCTGAACCGTTTGGTCAAACCAAATATAGCAGAACATGGGTCACCAAAGAAGGACCTGCTCAGGATAGAAGTAAACCCCAAGCCACAAATAAGCCTAGAACACAGACTAGGATTAAACAAAGCCTGAGGTTAACTGGGTGAAAAGAACAATATGGAGATCAAGGCATCAGAACCATGACTTAGAGCCAGCCTGAGATCAAGAACACAGGATGAACTAATGGGGTATCAAAAGGCCCCAACTATTTTTTAAAACAATGGCCCAAGATATCAGCATTTAGTTGGACCTGAGTCCTGTGGCATGTGGATGAATCACTTCATAATATGTTGCTACACGTCTTTGGGAATTTTACCTTCAGATTCACCAAAATGGGATTTAACACGTGGGTCCCTAAAATTCCTAGTTTTCATGTTTTGTTTTGTTTTGTTTTCCCAGCTGATGGTCCCATTTTCACAGGAAAAACCACAAATCTTAGTAAAGAAAAATTTATTTTAAAAGAATGGGCAAAGAGAAGATGCGTGATGATTGAGTCAGACTAAATCATCTGAGGGTGCCTGGGTGGCTCAGTCAGTTAAGTGTCCGACTCTTGATTTTGGTGCAGGTCATGACCTCAGGGTTGTGAGATCAAGCCCACGTTGGACTCCACGCTGGTCGTGGAGCTTAAGATTCTTTCTCTCCCTCTCCCTCTGCCCCCATCCCGGGCTCGCTTGCTCTCTCCCTCTCTAAAAAAAAAAAGGGAATACAGCATCTGAAATGAAAAAAGAACAATAATGGATCCATTAAACGCTGTGACAACAATCGGAATGTAGGTTCTGGCAACAGATACTCCTTAATGTAGAGATATCTTTAATGTAGACTATTAAGCATTCCAACAACCTTAGGCCTTTGTTCTCCCTTGTAAGAAACTTTTAATCAGACAGGGAGTCACATTTCCTACCATTCAAGGATGATCAATACTCCCACCTGTGCCAAGAGGCCATCTGCCAAAGCCAGCATTTTCGCCAGTCTCTCCAAGACTTGAGAGGCAAGTTGGCACTCCCAACCAGAACATGAATCTTTGACAGTCTCCTAATGGTCAACATTATTAAATAGTAATCATGTGGCTCGAGACTCCGCGCCTTCTTGTTATCACGGGATTCTAAGTGCCACGTGCCCGTTCCTTGTCCCATCGCCCTAGTCTCCCAGGGATGAGCTGGGAAACTTCTATCCCAAATGCCCATTGTGTTACATGAGTTCTCTGTATCTCTGGCTCACTCTCCACTTGAGCTCTCGTGAAAAGTAGTCTTTGTGTGGAAGCATTCTGGAAAAGTTGTGATTTGGGCCATAAATGGGAGGAGAGAGATCCTGGGGTGATCTTTGCCCTGTGGAGAACCTCCATATCGCACAGGAAGCTCCAAGTTCCTCCTCCACTAGAGTGTGACTTTCTGTCCTGGAAATCACCCAGCAGCTAAGTGAGAGCTCTTATTTCTGATATTTGCAAAAGCTGAACCTTTAAACAGTTCTTTTTTTCTGATTAAACTTTAAAATCTTTCAATAAAGGCCACTCAGAAAAGATCAAGCCAAGAGTTCGTCATTGCAAGAGAACTTTCACTCGTTCTGGCTACTGAATCCATGATCAAGAAAAGGGGAGAACAGAATGTAAGACTTTGTTCCTGAACCAGCCTGAGGGTGGTTAGAAACCCTCCAGGGCTCCTCTATTTAGCACTTTAAAAAAAAAAAAAAGTGCTCTCCCACACATGCTAAATGACAGGTAGTTTATTGCTCCCACAGTCCAGGTCACTGGTCAATACCAACAAATCCCCGCTGAGCAATTGGGTTTGGAGAGCAGCCAAACTCCTTTTGGTCAGTTATGCTTACCCGCAGAACATGGAATGGTTACCAGTTAAGAAGAGAGTTATAACTAGACAGGAGCCAATCTAAACATTAAAGGGCTTTAAGTTGGCAATAACCTGGGGGTGGGGAGGAGCATCTGTTTCAGATACAGAGTAGACTATTTGCTATTCCCATCTGTAGGTTAGGACACGCCACGTTTTGTCAGTTGGAAATGGTATTAGAGCGCACCTACTTTCTCTGAGGCATCTTGTAACATACGATGACACGATAAGACTCATGAAGAGAGACTGGTTGAAATGTTGCACTTTTTATCATTCTACATGGACAACATTTCCAACTTCAGTTGTCACTCTTAATAGTAAGCAATATATTTCAGTGTATCAGAGAAAAGAGCTTCACTTCTTAGAATGTTCATGAGCTGCATGGGGTGTTTTATTGAGGAAAAATTAACCTCCTATACACAAGGTACATTTATTATATTGTTGAGGTATTGTTGCACTGTAACATTTATGATAAAAGTAACTATTGTTGAGCTATTTTGAGGAAAAGAAGATAAACTGAGGTCACCTGTGGTAAGACAGCACCCTCTGTCCTGCCATTTGGTCTCAACTACATTCTAAGAAATGTGACGAGTGGGAACGCATCCCAGGCAAGAGGGGCTTAGATCAACACGAACTCTATTGGATGATAGATGGAATGCGGATGATTCAGGAAATCATCATGAATGGAGAGTTACCCCCATGGACCCGGCGACCATGAAGGTGAGCCTCTGGGATTCTCTACGAGGGCCCCAATGGAGTTGACTGAGGGTCCTTGCTCCAGTCCCCTTGAAATCCAGCCATGTCTTTGTATCGAGGCCATGCTTTCTGTGAGCTTCTCCCAGCCAACAGTGTAGCACAGATACTAAGGCTGACTTGTTCTGGCTCTCCTCTGACAGGTGACTTTGGCGCAAGTACTCCTCATAGGCCTTATCAAACTTTCTAGAACTGCACCATAGTCTATGGCTTTTCTTCCTCCCCTGTCTTCTTCACAGCACTTGGAATTATATCATGGTCAGATGGCTCTCCCAGGTTCCTCCGTGTTCCTCCCTGTCACCCCTCACCAGCATTCCCCCCAATTCATCTATCATACATCCAAACTCATCTTGGTGACTGCTCCTCAGAGACCCAGACTAAGGCACACACTACTCCCCTGAAAGAGGGTCATGTCAATATGCCCAAGACAAAGTCCATAAACATCACCACCACCAAATATCTTGAATGGGTCACTCATTAAATCTCGAGATAAACCAAGTTGCCCTCCAAGAAATTCAGTTGCATTTCTTTTGGTTTCTGCAATTACTGATAATTGTATGGCCTTCCATCTTTTAGCTAATCTTTCTATCCATCTATCTGCATGTGTTGTGCAGTTAATTTTCCTGAAACGTAGCTCTTATCCTATCTGTCCCTTGCTTGTTCCTCAGAATGGCTTCCCCAGATAGCCTCAAATCAGTTCACTGGGGGCATGAGGGAGCCCGCGGCACTCCCTATAAGTCAAAAGTGAGCTTGGTGCCTGGTGTGAAGACTTCAGTGGGGTCAAGAGGAGGCCTAGGCTCAACGTGTGTCATAGCTTCACCGGATTTCATCACTGGCTCCCCTAGTCACGGCCCTGCCACCAAGAAGCCCATTTTTGCTGTTTATGACAGTCATCACAAGAAGCCCCAGATTCCCAGGGTACCCCCTTCCCTCACATTCTAAACCTTAGAAAGCTCTGTACATCTGCTATTTTGTTCTCAATCCTGCCATTTTCATTTCAGACACCATCCCCAGTGCTTCAGGAATCCACTGAATGCAAAGTCTGCATTCTCAACCTCTTCTCTGAACCCCAGCTGTCTGAGGCCTGGGTTCCGTACGTAAAGGGGAGCAGTTGGCCTCTTGTACCTTGCAATCCTGGGCCTGGAGTGCAAGTAGGCCTCTTCCTTTACCCCCATTACAGCTCCAAACCTACCTTCTCTCCTCAAAACTCTCCTCATCTTTGAATCTCATATCATTGGACTCCACCCCACCCCAATCACCCTACATAGGTCCCATCATGTCCCACCTCACTGCCACGTTCACTGGTGCGGCCCCTGCCATCCTTTGTGGTGACGTAGGTATTCGCAATGACAAGAACTGTCCCTTACGCGGCAGCCTTCCAGTTATCATTCACGTACCTCAGCCACTCACTCTAGGACTCATCACTACCAACAACTTCAACCCGGCCTCCCTCTGTCTCAGAACCACTGTTTTCCAGCCTTTGCCTGAGTAAGGCCTCATGAGGCTGGCTGTGACCCCCATTCAGTACTGCAACCAGCCCCGCCCTCCACAAATGTGCCTGCTCGCTTCTTCCCGACTATGCAGCACTCTTCCTACGCTGTGACATTTACTTATTGAGTTGGTTGCTTATAGTCGGCCTCCCCCCAATGCCCACCCCACTTCCCCAATGCACACTCAAATAGCCAGATGAGGGCAGGGATTTTTATCTGATCTGTTCACTAATACACCCCCCGCTCCTCAGACAGTGCCTGACACATTCAACAAGAATGAGGTGAATTAATGAGTAAGCGAATGCTCAAGAGCCTGTAATTTCCGCCCCCCGTGGGCCTCTCGTGGCCAAGCGCCTCTGCTGCTGGCTCCCCCTGCTAGCCCAGCCCAGGCGCCCACACCTGTCTCCACACAGCTGCTCACACTCACACGGGTTGTTAAGCCCCACTTCTGCAAGTTGCACATGGTGGTTTTCCTCACAGGAGGGCTCCTCCCACTTCTCCTCTCCCCAGTGCCACCGCTTCATGAAGGCAAAAGCCCACAACCCAGCTCCTCCCCAAGTCACCCTGGATCACCTCAAGCCGGATGAGCTTCCCTGTTCTGACCTCAGATGTTCTTCCACAGCAGCCAGCAGGCCCGGCACCCTGGGTGTTCAGGAAACCCTCACTGACGGAATACTGCCATCCTGTGTGACCAGCTCCAAAGCCAAGGAGGGAGTGAAAAGACAAAAGGTAACTACAAAGTTTAATTTTCTTCTAATTTAAGAAAAATTGTTAAATGAAGTGACTGTCTTTATTTTAATGGAAACACAGGGAAAGAAGTAAATACAAATCCTAGTGCAAACAGTGAAAACTTGTTAATATCAGGGGTATTTGTTCCCTTTCTTCATGTGTACACACATGCACACACGTGTGTATACGTACATGCAGCCCTGTGCATTCAGGCATGCTGGGGCACAATCTGATGTCCCCTTTTTTAAAACATTTTTTATTTAAATTCTATGTAGTTAACATATACTGTATTATTAGTTTCTGGGGTAGAATTTGGTGTTTCATCCATTGCATGTAACACCCAGTGCTCATTATATCAAGTACCCTCCGTAATGCCCATTACCCAGTGACCCCTTCCCTCCAACCCCCTCCGCTCCAGCAACTCTGTTTGTTTCCTAGAGTTCAGCATCTCTTGTGGTTTGCCTCCCTCTCTTTTTATCTTATTTTTCCTTCCCTACCCCTATGCTCATCTGTTTTGTTTTTTAAATTCCACATATGAGTGAAATCACATAGTATCTGCCTTTCTCTGACTGACTTATTTCGCATAACATAATACCCTCTAGTTCCAAACATGTCATTGCAAATGGCATGAGTTCATTCTTTTTGATGGCTGAGTAATATTCCATTGCATATATACACCACATTTTCTTTATCCATTCATCTGTTGATGGACATCTGGGCTCTTTCCATAATTTGGCATCTGTGGACATTGCTGCCATAATTTTTTAATTGAACATTATATTGTCATTTTATTTCTGTGTCAGTGAAATGTATTTATCAGCATTGATAACGACTGATAACCGAGTGCTACATTTTATACCACAATTTACATAGCTATTTCCCTATTTTTGCATGTTTAGGTTCCAATTTTCCTTTTATAAACGATGTTTTTGTTTTTTTAACAGCTTTGGGTAGAAATCTTTGTTCTCTTTTTGGGTTGTGTCATTAGCTAGATTCCAGAAAATGAACCCTCAGTGTCAAAAGGGATTAGGTTTCCAGGTTCTTGATATATTGTCATCTTCTTGTTGGGTTTCCAGAATCCTTCAAGTCTCACCTTACACATCCTTCCTCCCAACCTTTCACCATCCTCAGCCTGATTATGTCCCCTCCTCCTGCTCCTTATTCACAGGAACTTTGTTTTAAGAGACCTTGTCACAGTTTAACATACATTTATTTGTGTGTTGATTTAATTAAGGTTGGCTTCTGCCTTTGAACTGCAGTTTTCATGACAACATCAATGTCTCTTTAGTTCACCAGTGAATGAGCAGTGACACACATTGTCTGGTATCCATTAGCCCCTGAACAAGTGAATGAATGCATAAATACATCCATCGTCAAGACACAGACACACATGGCATAAAGCAGGTTTGGGCATTTGGAGAGTTACAGCACTCTGTCCCAGTGCAAGGGGCACCTATGGTCCTTGCAAGACACCTGGCTCTCAGCACCTGAGAAGTAGGCAATGATTAGAACTGAACTCCTACCACCCCTCAGAGACCATGGAACTTGACCTTGCTCTGCGTCCCTTTTATCTCAGACCTCAGAAGCAGCCCAAGACCCCGAGGGGACCCTTGTTACTCGGTCTGATATCTCTTAAGGGCTTTGCCCATCCCTCACCTGCTTCTCGCCCTAATCAACAGCCCCAGTCTTTCCACGGGTGGCTGGTTTTTGCTCGCACGGCACATATTTGGGGCTCGGAAATGGGATAGGTGTCTCTGTAACTCCTTATTGACACTTCCTGGTCACGAGTCCTCCTTTCTCTGTAACCACCCACCCCACTCCCACCTCCACACTCCTTTGAAGCTGTTAGCTAGGTACAGTATGTTTTACTTCACTTTTGGTGGTGGTCTTCTATCGATCTCCATTCTGTGAGGATTTTAGCACCCGAATCGCTGTCTCACAACCGTATTTGTTGTTGTTGATTTCAACAGCTGCACAGAAGATCCTCCTAGCATGCTGGTCTCTCTGTTGCTTGACTGCCTCACCTCTGTTGATCTCGTGTTCTGCCTCATGGTCACACCTATCTGTATTCCCTCCCTAATCTCTACTCAAAGTGTCCACTCACTGATGACTCTTATTCCCCCACTCCAACCATCCCTTGCCCAGAATCCATTGACCAATGTTGTTTTGTGTCTTCACCTGGTCCTTGTCCTGACTTTTCTCCCTGTCCAGCTCTGATCATTACCGTAAGAACCGTCCAGCTCCTCTCTTCCTCGGCCGCCCTCCCGTGAGAGAAGTCGAAGCCCACCCCCGTACCATGGGGTGAGCGTGCTGGGCACGCTGCTGTCTCAGGCGTTGGCGCTGGCAGTTGCTCCTGGGCATGCTCTTCCTGCCAGTAGCCACATGGCTCCCTCACCTCCTCAGATTCCCGCTCAACTGAGATCTCTGTCTACTCGCTCCTTTTCATTTTCTACCCCATAATCCTCCTTGATTTTCTTCCTGCCAAGCATCACCGCCTGACTATAGAGCTCTTCCCCGCTAGAATATGATGTAACATTCTCCGGTGTATTCTCAGCACCTAGCACGGCACTTGGCATACAGCAGGAGCTATAAATGAATGAATGAATGAATATGAGACAATTATCTTTCCTAAACGGGCTCCGCATTCTACATTGTACATTTCAGGCCATATAAAGTGGCATCTTCCTTAAAAATCAATATTGGCCTCTTCATGGCCTTACAATTACCTTGAACAAATCATACAAACAGGATATCCATGATTTTCAATTAATCCAGAGGGAACACCTAAAAGGACCGAAGATAGGCAGAAGATACTAGCATCGTGTATAAAGGAACCAATCAGAGATTAGAAGTCCCTGATGAGCCATCCCCTACTGAATGGAGAGAACATTTCCTGGCTTACGGGAAGGAGAGCGGGAGCCAAGGGAAGTGCCTCGTTCAGCTGGATTAGTTATTGGAAACTCGTTTCCTTGGGCCAGCCAGTTCTTCCAGACACTGAGTCTGTGGCTGTCTATGTCTCTCCTCTAGGGACACGGGATCAGAGGAGAGCATCAGCTACTGGCTCCGGCCTCACAACCCCGCAGTTCATTTAAAGGAGCAAGGAAGCGAGGGTAGACGTGACTGTCGTGGCGGAACCCCAGGGAGCATCCCGAGGGGGGCTGGTACTGGGAAGCTGCCCAAATTTGGCCCGCTGCTCTGAAACATGCAGGAATTGCCCGCGTTTCTCTCTGAGATATTGAACTGTGTTTGATTAGGATTTTGAGTGAAATAAGCCCCTCGTTTCACTGGGAATGTTTCAGGGCTAAAAGTTTCTTTCTATGCATAATTGATATTCTACCTCTTTGAAGATAAATTTTATCTATCCAAGTCTATAAATGGATCATTTCCCCTTGGCTATCGTGATGTCATCTCCTTACCAAAAATAAAATAAAATACGAAGAATAATGATATGTAAAGAAAAAAATCATCACTAAAATGATTTACATTTTTATTCCCAATGCGAAAAGCTTAAGAATGTGTTTAATGCATGTCCAGCTTGAAACCCGCTGCAAACATCTTACGACGTTTCGTAACAGGCTTTTCCCATCTGTGCTGAAAACAGCTGATGATTTCATGCAAATTGTGATTGTTTCTCGATCTCCCAGCCATCTTCTCTATTTTGTTCCAGGATTTGGGGTCTCTTCTGCATCTGCTTCAGAAATCCGGCCTCTAGGATTGGCTTTTTGTTGTGGCCACTCTGTGTTCTACTGCCTCCTATTTTCCTCATGTTTCAGATCCTACTCATATTATTATTTTTTTTAATTTTCACTGTCTTCAATCTCATGTGACTCTTTTCTGAACGTGAAAATCTGGCTTAGAAATGAATACCTTCTGGTCAAAGAGATTTAAATAGCGAAGCAAAGGATCCAGAGCATGGAACAGTGGTTACCAACAAGGACACGGTGGGGTCTGCAAATCCGCATGGGAACCTGGCATTGTCTATGTCAAGAGGCATTTGAAATTTATAAACACTGGGCCTGAAGTGTGAATAAGCCATTATATTTAAATCATATAATGTATCTATTTACAATAGGTAATATATGCATTTATAATTTTCAAGTGTACATAAATGGTATCGTGATTAATAAAATTTATTTATTTTTAAAGATTTTATTTATTTATGTGACAGAGAGACAGCCAGCGAGAGAGGGAACACAGCAGGGGAGAGGGAGAGGAAGAAGCAGGCTCCCAGCCGAGGAGCCCGATGTGGGACTCGATCCCAGAACGCCAGGATCACGCCCTGAGCCGAAGGCAGACGCTTAATGACTGCACTACCCAGGCGCCCCAATAAAATTTATTTTTAAGGCATTGCTAACTGCATAACTCCTTAGAGTTATCGTGCTTCTTTACCCAATCAATGAGTTCTCATCAAGTAAGGAACTTAACATTGTTAAAAACAAAAGCTTCTCTTCTGATAAAAAGTTAACACCGCCAAGTCGGGCTGCAGCCCAGACAATGGGTTTTGTGTTCTGATGGAGCTGCTCACCACCCGCGAGCCACGAACTCGGGGAGGCTCGATTTCCTCATGTGTAAAATCGGACCATCACTTCTCTAACCTGCTTCATGGGGTTTGGAGGCTCAAAGAGAAAAGATGAGAATGTTGTGCACATTGTAAAGTGCTACATGAATAAATCAAGCAAACAGAGTGGGAGCCAGGGGCAGCTTGTGTACTCTGATTGCAGGTTCAGATTTTGTAGCCATGCTTGGGTTGCCTGGACCAGAGCAGAGGCTCCTTGAGCTCAGATGGGAGTCAAGCCAAGCAGATAAAAGGAAGGAAAGTTTGGACACGGAGTTGAAGATTGGGGCATGTGTAGGACAAATTCACTTTGAGGCTTCACAAGGCAAGTTCAAAGGTTCGCATTATTCCAAAATACTCCACATTCATTGGCGAGCCCTAATCTGACCTGTCTCTGGGTCCTTAGGTTAATGTTTCCACCCATTTTGTCCCGACATAAACAACTGTGATAGTATGTTGCCACCGACAGCTAGAGCTGGATAAAAGCAAGTCAGATATGAACTGAACCCTGAAACCAGATCATTAGCCAAGGTCACGATTGGTTTAGAAATTTGTGTTGTTTTCCTTCCTGTCACTTGCCAGCAATATATGGCACTTTTCCCCCTTGTAGTTTGCAGTCGGCTGGGCCCTGAGCCATGGAGACTGTTTTTAATGGCAAAATCTTCAAAGTTGTACTTAAAATATTTGCATCATAAAATCCCTCGTGGAAGCCAAGCTTCAGCTTCAGGAGGAGCCTTCTAGCAAGTGGCAAACTTGCCTTCGGAGACAGGAGAAGGGCTCCTGCCACCAGTACCCCCTTCCTGCCATTGATGCGCTGAGGCTGATGACACCCCGGGGAAGAGCGTCGGATCATCGTGAGACATCCGCACTGTCTGGGAACAAACTCCAAATGGCTTTTCTAAGCCAACAACAGTGTGAGGTGACTCAGCAGTTAGTTGAGCAATTCAGAAAAACGTGTTTTTCACACATTTAATTGATCCTGTGAGCAAATAAGCACTGGGATGAAAGATGAGTGGGAGAGCTTCGCCCTTGTTTCTTGTACTTTTCTCCTGCATCCAGTACGGAACAGACCTATGTGGGCAGTGACGGGCCAGGGTGCATAGGATTTGCTTTAAAAAATTCAAAATCAGGAAACGAAAACCGATCATTTAAGTCTAAATTCAGAAAGGAAAAAGAAAACGGTCTTTAGCACAGGATGCATGATCTTATAGGACTCATAATGGAATCCTTTAAAAATGAAATTCTATACTGTGGGGTTTAACCTAAAGAAACATGTATGGACAAAGGATACCCATATATTTTCTACTTGGCTGCACGGGATGTGAAACCTGGAGGAAGAGGAAGAGCAGGGGAGATGAGTGCTGGCTGGGAAGATGCCGAATTTGGAGAAAAGAACCCATCTAATGGGAAATAAGTCCCTTCTATGTGGAGTGCAAGGACACTCTTTCCTCTTCCCCATGAGATCTAATGTAAAATACCAGTTTCTTGTTAAAAAAAAAAAAAAGGAAAGAAAAGCTTATGCTCAAAATTACAACCCTCATCCTCCACACATTTAAAAAAAAGTCAATTTAACTCAACCAGCTCTGCGATCTCGTCATTACTCAGAGCTGAAGGGGGTTTCCCGTTAAAGCACCTCTGTCACTCGCACTTCTGACCTGTGAACATTCTTTTTTTTTTTTTTTTTTTTTCTTTTTTTTAAAGATTTTATTTATTCATGTGACAGAGAGACAGCCAGCGAGAGAGGGAACACAGCAGGGGGAGTGGGAGAGGAAGAAGCAGGCTCATAGCAGAGGAGCCCGATGTGGGACTTGATCCCGGTACGCCGGGATCACGCCCCGAGCCGAAGGCAGACGCCTCAACGACTGCGCCACCCAGGCGCCCCTGACCTGTGAACATTTTTATTAGCTGCCTTATTAAGATGATATCCTGTCTCTGAAGAAAGGAAGATTATCTCCTTACCTGACATGTCATCAGTGGAGTAATCTTTGCAAAAAAAAAAAGGAGGAGGAGGAGGAGGAGAAGGAGGAGGAGGAGGAGGAGGAGGAGGAGAAGAAAGAACTGAGTTACGTAGACATTGAAATTCCTGGCACACTGTGTTACCCAGGGAAGCCCTCCATGATGGGATATACTCAGAGGTAGGTAGTTGAACCTTAGTGACTTATTCTTCCAAGACTAGAAAACAAAATCAGAAACAAAGTACTCTCTGCTTCATCTTGGGTTGATTTCAACTGGGGCAAGAACTGCGTGCACTTCAAGGACTCAAAGGATGAAATAAGAAACACATTAAAGTAACCAGAATAACAGAGACAAATACAGAATTACATGTGCATCGTGGACGTATGCCGGTTCCACATATATGCAAACGTGTGTACTTTCTAAGAAATGTTATTGGATAAAGGGGAGCAGTCTGGAAGATGGGGGCCATATTTGGGCAAATCATGAGCAATGATGTGGACAGAGGAGACTGGTCTCTTAGCTCTGGCCTTGTTCTCAGACTCACGTGGGCACATGATCACGAAGCATGCTGCTGGCCAAGTGGTCAGCTCTATTTGCTTATTTGCTGCCCTTCCTCAACATGGGTTTGCAGTTATATCAATTGCTTCCACTCAAAGGAACAGAAAATTCCTTTGGTTTACGGTCTCTGATTTGGTATGTTTGACTCCTTTGGTGGAAGAAGTGAGAAGCCAGGGTTCCCCTTTCCTTACGATCAGGGTGACAGCCCTGTCAACTGTGGGATGTTTTGACTTCTGAGCTGTCTTTGGTCTAACCAGCCACAGGGAGAAGAGATGGTGGTGGTGTTTAATGTACATATGATACAGATACCTTGTATAACATTATTTTATAAGTATTTATAAGACTTCTATTGTCTTCATGGATGGAGAGTGGTAATAATGCAACCATGGGACCATCTTTCCTGAGGGACAGTGGACTCACTCCCTTCCATCCTCACCTGAGCGTGGGTCTTGGTGGGGCCACCCACCCCGCTGTATGGATTGGGACTCCTCCCAGGGGGTGGAGTCCAGTGCACGCGCTGACCACACCCGGCCAGGCTCTTGCTATGGATCCAGTCTTCCTGTGATCCCATTGAGTCCTGGGAAAGTGCCCTGGAGCCAGAGGGCAGTCATTTAGACAAGACTGCTGGTAGAGCATATTCCCACTTCTGGGCTGACTCGTATCCAGTCCTACTTCTCCTCTCAGTGTCGCTCAAATTGTCAGTTTTCATCTACAAATCCCTTTGTGATTTGGGTCCCCACAACATTCAATATCACCTCTCCTGCTCCACTTCTCACTGTCAGTTGAGACAAACAACCTGCAAGTTTTGGCATTTGCAATGGGCCTCCTGGTCAGTGAGAAAATTAACAAATCTGTCCATCTTCTCTTTGCTACTTTCCCACACCTTGCATGCATATAAGAACCCAAGATGTGTTATTTTCTTGGCTTGCTATACACCTCTCGTTACTAATCCTGAGGTGACAGAATTGCATTTAGTGACAGGCTGAAGGCTGCTGTGACAACCAGCTGATGCAGCAGCTCCACACGGAGGGCATTTTCAACAGGTCTGTGCAATGCTTGCCCTCTGGGTGGGGGCCACATGGGCATTTGTGCACGAGACATACCTAGGGACCTAGTGCCCTTTACGCCTGCAAGGCACCATACACATATTACTTAACCTAAAAGAAATAGCAAAGCCTTATTTTGTACTTCGGGAAATAAGAACTGGTTGGTATTGGAAATGGAAAAGAATCTGGACATTTCTCCGGGTTCACAGTATGCAAGGGTGAGACTCCCTCAAAATGCTTGGCTCGCTGAAGTGATCCAGAGGGAGCAAAGGACAATAATGGGAATATGATGTGGTTCTCTGTATAAGTTTTCTTTTATGTAGCTCTAGAGTATTGGCTCCTTCAATTCTGAACTCCCCGGGCTCTTTCGGCAGCCTGGGTCTTCCAGTAAACTCATTAAGAAGGTTCCTCTTTCTTCCCTGCCCCCTCTCTCCTCAGGTGTCAGGTAAGCAATCACCTATGTCCACGTCTGCCCACAGACAGAGAGAGGAAACTTTCAACTTTTTCTAAATATGAAAAAAAAATCACATCTGCTAATATACTTAAAAAAAAAAAACCCAACTAGGAGTTTCCACAGGAACACTACAGACACCACAAAGAACAGGAAGAAATATGCCTTTTATTAGAAGTCTCATATGTACAGGGAAAGCTGTTTCTCACAGCTCAGGGAAGGCTGTGAGAAAGAGCCACTGCCATCCAAGGTCACCGTGCTGACACTGGTAACATCACTGAATATCCCCACACATTAGGAACACAGAACCGTTACACAGAAATGCAAAAGAGACAATAGGTACGTGTGGACACTTCACATATTTTCTAAAAACAAGTGGACACAAAAATACAATGTGCCAGTAAAAAAAAAAATAGGCATATCAGTACATGTCTTTTTTTTTGTTTTCTTTTCTTTTTTGTTAATACATGGTATGCTGAGCTTTCATCTCAAGCTTTTTTCACATCGGGATTTGCAGGCACTTTAGCAACCCAGCCATGGTTTACAATACGCGACGTTCAGACCGACAGCTGAAAACATGGGAGCAACCGAGGTCCTCGTGACCCACACATAGCTTACAATATGGACGCGAGAGCAACCTTTTGGGAACACCAGAATGTTCGCTGTGTGGCAGAACAGCTCTTCCTTATTTGTCTTCTTTGTTTCAGGGCAGAATTATTTAGGAGCATGGATGGCATCACCAGGCCGAGATACAAGCATGTGGATACACGAGACAAATGTCATCTCCAACTGACTTTCAAAACTGTGGAGAGCAGATGAGTTTTGAGAATCCCAAAACGACTGTCTGATTTATCTTTGTCCCACCCTCTGCCCTCCCTGCCTACCTGCCAAACAAAAACTAATTAAAATAATTACTGGGATGTCGTGGGCCAGAAGCTCATCCTGGGAGAGTTCTTTTCTTAGCTGCCACCTCCCACATGACGATACACACAGGGCCGGTGGGCAGGCTCCCTCGCTCCCCGGCCGGGAGTCACTCCCTCTCCCACGTCCCCCACGCAGAGCGGCACTGACTCAACACACGTGTCAGGAGCATGACTGAACAAGTGTATTTATAAACACGGACTAGAATGATCACCTCACTGGTCGAGTTATAAGGCAGCTGCAAAAGGACCCCCATGATAACCAGACGGTATTGGATATGGCTTAGCTTCTTTCCTAGGATGCAGGAACTCTCCCACGGCGAGGAGCTGGGAGAGAGCAGGGATAACCACGCTGGTTACGAAGTACTGTAAATGACTGTTGTGAGTACCATAAGGCCCCGATTTCTGGTGTGGTCACCCCCTTGGATCCTCCAGAGATTGGGACGTCACCTCACATCAAAGAAAACTGAAAGGGGAAAAAGAGGGATCGCTATCCCCCTCAACTTCAAGGTAATTTGTCACCGCAAGTTGTCGGGGGCTGTCACACAAAGCCACGGACATCTCACGGTGGGGGGGGCCCCGTCCTGGTACTGCAGACAGACGCCGAGCACACGAATGCCTTGAACACATGATTGTCGGAGGGCGGGAAATCCTTCCATGAAATAGATACTTGAGACATAGTGGCAAAGACATTAAGGCCTTCCGTTTCTTTGCCCGTACTGCTTAAAGGCACTGATACCAACAACAGAAATATTCCATAGTACCATCGAGGTTTTAAAAAAACTCCCAAAATACAAGTCTTCATAAGAAAATGTCCTTTATTGCATGACATGAAGCCTCCGCTCTTCTCCTGCTCAGGAATAGAAGGGTTTCCCTTTCTCAGGAGTCTGGAGTCTGTTCAGCCTAGCGACCTGAGAAGGGGAGGGGGGCACATCCTGCCGGAAGGGCCCCTTGGGAGGGGTGTAACTGGGGTCCTGGCCTTTCTTGTATGAGTCATAGTTGTTGAGCCCCTCCGGAGGAGGCTGCTTCTTCATCTGCTGCTCCTTCCGCCTCTGCTCCTGGCGAAGGAGCTCCTGGGTCTCCAGCATCACCCTGGCGTTGAAGCCGTGCCCGCCCAGGTAGCCGTTCCTGGAGCCTTGGTAGCTGGAGTACCTGGGGTTCTCCTTGGCGCTCTGGAAGCCTTCGCCGGGGGAGTAGTTCTGCTCCCAGGAATCCTGGGACACAGAGCTGGCGTTTTTCCTGCTTTGCCTAGAAAGCAAATCCCAAAGGTTAGTATATGAGGGTTGGGAGAAGGGGAGAGAGAGAAAGGAAGAAAGGAGGGAGAGGGCTGTGGGGGTGGGGGGCGGAGAGGTGGGGGAAGCGGGGGGTTAAGACCCAGGGGGTTAAAACAGGACTGTCCTCAACAAACAATGGTGAAGCGGAAGGGAGCTGAGGGATTCAGCGGTGATCCAGAAAAAGGGTCCTCCGACTGACTGTGCGGGTAGGCACTGCCTGTTGTGCTGAGCGTAACAGTCTCTCCTACCATTTAGACGCATTGGCAAGACGCTGTATGGGAGTATTAGAGATCTGGCAGCTTCTACCCCAGCCGTAATTGCTCGTTTTAGAACGTTACAATTCAATCCTAAACAAGCAAAACAAATATTTTACACAGCTGCCACCATAATGCCTGAGACTCGAGCTACTATGAAGTGCCTGTAATGGATTACAGTATGAGTTCAGTTATGAAAGATTTAAGTCTAGACTCCTATATGATTAAAAATGCAACAGGCAGTCCCTTAAAGCCTTGGCTTTCGAGATGTATATGTCAGCAACCGACACCCTTCAGATTCCACGGTCATCAAGCTGGTAAAACCTGGAAGGCTGTAGAATAAGCACTATTTTCCTGCACACCGTACCCTCACCAAGGGCTGGGATCACCTACGTAACTCACTTCCTGTCACCCCAGGATAGGGAAATAAATCAGAGTCATAGAGAAATTTCAAAGTTTTATCGCTTCTGCAATAAAGTTGCACGTCATTCTCAGGAAACATTATTGTTTTGAAACATCTTTAATTTACTATCAAGTCTCTAGATGCTTTTATGAATTTACAATAAGATTGGCTGTGATAAAGTAAAACAATTTTGTGCCAGAAAGGAAGACATGTCCTAATTTTTCGCCTTAAAAATGGAAGAGAGGAAGAGAGAATTGAGTAATAAAACAAAATATATTGCTCCATTTATCAATAAGAAAATCATTTGCTGACAGTATGTATTGCTCAGCCTTTCACATCAACACACACGACATGACGGAATGTTCAGGAAGACTCGTGTGAAGGGAAAATAAGGTCTAGGCAGCCATGGGGCTCCCACAGGGATGGAGCAATTTGCATTTTTGAACATTCAGAAGTGCCATCAATATGGTTTGGGATGAAATCTGCCCATTTTCCACATGGCCTAAAATGCAGCCAGGGATATATTCAATAAGGAAAATGAACTAATGTCCAGCATCATCTCTGGATATGACTAAGATTAACTGAGCCATCCCCAGTATCTCTATCTGGTTCTCTTTTAATGGGACTCGGACCATTTGTACCATCAGCCCAGGCAAGAATCCTTAGATTTGATGGAATAGTTTATTTGCCTAAAGGACTGATTATCTTCACTTAAAAAGTCATAAATTAATCTGCCCAGGGACATGAATGATGGAAAGTGCCAGCATGAAACCAGGGATTTGACATTAATCATGAAACTTTAATTAAAACAACGAACTTGTTACTGATGTTCCAGCAACAAAAGTGGAGTTCCTTCATGGGTTAGTGATCAATTTAAAGATAACCAGAAATAGGCTGCTGAAATGTCACCTTTGTTTCATCCTTAGCCTACCGAGATCCACTAACCCTCTCCATCCCCCAACCGCCAACTCTATAAAGCCCGAGGCTTCACTCGATGGCACCCACGCACCCAAAGCTGAATTCTGAATCATTTCAGCAAGACAGCGTCTTTTTTATTTAAACACATCGAGAAGTCACTAAAGGTCTGTTAGGGATAGAAATTATGATGATGTGAGAGAAAGAATTTCTTGTAGCTAAAATTTCCTTCAAATGAAGCAGGCCAGAGGGAAGAAAGCAGATCTGCCTGAGGTATGAAGCGAGATGTGTGGGGAAAGTACATACACTTAGATACACGCACACGCGCGCTTTCTTGGTAAGGAAGCCAGCGGTATCAATAAGCCCTTGATTAAAAAGAGGACGAGAAATGAGCAGCTCATAAAGAAACTCGAGGAAAAGGCAGACAATGCGAGTTTTCTACACTAGACTCAGGATCAAGTAGACAGAGTTTCCAATCCTGCCTGCCACTCACCGACGCTGTGACCCTGGGAGGGTTATGCTGTTTGGGCCCAAACTGTCTCATCTGTGACGCAGGCTAGATACCTAACCTCATAGGATATGGGGAGAAATCAAGGAAAGAGGACATGTCAAATGCTTAGAAAAGCATGGCACACGGTGAATGGTTGACTAATGGGTGTTGGAAGTGTAGTTTGAGGGCCAAGTCACTTTGCCCTCAAAGAGGGTTGGGGGGGCATTTTTGTGATCAACAAAAATAAGCAAAAATATTAGCTTTCCGTCCTTTGTCAGAAAGACTGGGCTGAGATCAAGAAGCAGGGAGAGGCACCAAATAACTGAGGAAGCTTCACTGAGTGAAGGCGACCCCACCTCCCCAGAGACTGGAAAGAAGCTTTTGACTATCCCACGATTGCTCAGTCAAAAGCCACAGATGAACAACAGCAGCAAATATCAATCTCCTTTCAGCCAATTCCTTTATAACCAACACGCACGCTTGTTTGGTCCTGGAATGAGCCCACTAGAGTTTTCTCAATCCACTCAAAGCAAATGCCTGGGTTTGGCAGTAACTATCACTTAATGATTACAACCACTTCCAAAATGGCCCAAAGACCGCCATCACGTTGGGGGCCTACATCAAAGACCCAATGCCTCAGAACGCCATTTAGTCACTGCAGTCACACTGAGGTAAGGAGGACACAGAAGGGTGAAGAAAGATACAAAGACCAAGGCTGACACATTGACAAGCAGCTTAGAGACATAATGAATGGGCCTGGCCGGGACACCATGTCCGGGTGCAGAGGACAGAGGGGAAGTGAGGTGTGCGGAGCAGGAAAGCCCACCACTAACAGACGTGAAGCCACAGGAGAAGGAAAGATGAAGAGGAAATGGACAGGCAGCAGGAAAAGAAAAAATATATATTTAATAAAGGACCTTAAATAAGGCTTCCTACCCGTGACTATAAATGAACAGACTTCTGCTCAGTTTTGGAGTTGCCTTTTGAACACTAAGAAACTAACCTAGAAATGTTAAAAGGATTAAAAAAAGAAAGTAAAAAAAGAAAAAAAAGGTAACTAATTTAGGAATTAAAAAAATTAAAAAAGAAATCCTAGTCTGGTTGAGAATTAAGTGTGGGTCCGCTCAGGTCTCTCCTTCCGGACGAGGGTTACTACCTGACAAGCGTTTCCTACCGATATTTCAAAATCTAACTCGAATACTGTCTAGAGGTTTGTTCACTACAGTTAGAATTTACAAAGCACTCCAGCTTGTGTACATTCGTCTAATTCAAACCACCTTAGCTAGTGCTACTGATACAAAGAATGACCATTTGCTTTATTCTATGCTCCACTTTGCGAGAGAGCTTCTGCTGTGCGTGAAGTCCTTCTGGTATCACATGCCACGCCGACTTGTTTAGACGAAATTCCGCTAAGTGCCAACATCCGGAGGGCAGAGGTCAAGTGTCTTTGAAGAATATCACATGTCACAGACGTGGGTTTGATTCAAGCCCGTGGAGGCTGTGGCAGTCTCCCTCTGAGCTCCCGTCTGGTTTCGTTACCTTCCTCCAGATCTCTGCACACAGTCTTTTGTCAAGTGGCGCCGCTCTACAGGGAACCAAGCTGGGGGCAAGGTTCCACATTCCTGAATCTTCCTCACCACAGCCACTCCCGTCGAGAGGAAGAGAACAGGCTGTAAGAGGCCTACCAGCCCTCCTGTCTGCAACTACAACTCTTTCTTTTTGGAATTTCTGCTTTTCTCCTTCGGACACACAATACAGTGCCTGGTCATAAGGGGGCTTTGCGAACCCAGAATGAGTTTTCGTCAACAGCAGGCCCCGGTACCAGCAGCAGCCGTCGCCATGAATCAGATCCTTCCGCTGGTGCTTCCGAACCGACAGGGACAGCAAGGAAGGGCAGCTCAGAGCAGGAGGAGATGGGGAAGAGAGCAGAGGCTCAGCCTGGAATTCTGGGCTACCTGGGAACACGGCCAGGATAAAGTTGGGAGAAGCACCCCAACTGTCTTTGTCCTCTTGCCCAGGACGGGGCCCCGACGGGCTCTTCTTCCACCAGGCGTGTGTGCTCCCGGGCCCTCGGCCTCCATCTCTCCCACTTCCCTTCCTTAGCCCCATGCATTTCCCAACTCACTCCGCCCCTTACCTACGCTTTCTGATATTTCTCCTTCATCGTCTATCTTCTCGAACACAACAAACATTTATGGAGCCAATCAATTTGCCAATAAAATCAGATCCCAGCCCCTGCAAAGGCAATGCCGTTCCTATGGGCCGCGATGGGCTGCTGACCACCAGGTAGGTCAACTGATCCACATCGTCGCTCTCATCTTTCTGATGGAAAGCAAGCCACACAGGCGCGGTGGAGGGCTTTGACACAGAAGAACCTTGATGTAGAGTCCTTGAGCTGTTTCGCATTTGATGCATTGAGCTGATTCATACAGTGGCCTTCTTCCAAATGCTAAGGGCAGCGGAGCACAGAGAGAAACTTTACACCTACACACGTAACAATTCCAGACTTGGGAACCAAAACCTTTGGTAGCAATGAGCCTTATAAAATTAGGGTTGAGGGCACGGGCAGGTTTCGGTTTGAATGTTGGCAGAATTACACACTAGCTGTGTCACCCTGGGGCAAGTTGCTTAATTTCACTGAGCTGCTTCCTTGTAGGGCAAAGTGATTTCCAAGGTCCTGTGCGGACCCAACTTCAATGCCTCTTACCCAGAGCGGGCTAAAGAAACATTCTCCTATGTAAGAGAAAAGGTAATTCTCCTATTTAAAAAAAATAATAATTTAGTTTTCTAAGGAGATACAGCTTTATAGATTAAAAAAGAACAACTGAGTGAACAATACTACAGTACTAGTAATACTACCATTACGATTACTACAGAACAGTACTCAGCCTGGTACAGATTTTCATCATATCCTCATTCCCTTGTCTGATCTACAACAATGTAGCCAAGTCCCTCATGGTTATTATAGTGATTATTTAACATTTAAAAGGACTCATCATTATTAAAAATTAGAAGCAAATCAAGGCCACTTTTACACTGGTAGGCACTTGACGCCCCCCACACTGCTCTGCTCACCTTCCAAGAGGTCCACCTGACACAAACATGGTACATGTATTTTTTTCCCACCCAAAATGTTTCTGTCACCTGGTTTTGAAATAGAACAAATGCCTGTAAGAATTGTGATTATAAGAGTGGCTCGTGGGAAGTTTGGGAAGATGAATGCTCTTGAATATTTTTATTCTTTACCGTGCACAGAGGAAATGGAAAAATGGCTACCGTGTCAGTGTTAGGGCTTGGTCACCTGAGTGCTCTCCAGGCCTCTGGCGGAGAATCCATGCGAGGAGCCCGCAGACAGACCTCCCGCTTATCAGCTAGCGCGGTGGGCATCCCTGGGACCCCGCGGCTCAGCACGGAGCGAAAGCAAGGACCACAGGAGAGTAAGAGAGACCCCCCCCCCCCCCCAGCACACCGTGCAGCATTCACCGCCACCCTTTCACAGAGCCCTAGATCTGCACACTACCAGATACGCTGGGGAGCCTACCGGCCGCGCGAAGTAAGAGTTAGCTTTCCATTTTTCAGAGGAAGACACCATCTGGTCCACGGCCCCCCGGGAAGTAGCAGAACCAGTACGGGATCCCAGGTGGGACCCCTCAGCCCGGTCCTCCTATGTCAGATCATCTTGCTTTCAGCTGGGAGCTTTGGGGTGAAAATACCGGCATCTCCTGCAACGCCTTCCCGGCCAGTCGTCTTGCCACACGGGGAGACGGCCGTGCAGGCTGCTTCCCGCAGGCCTACGGTGGGGTGTGCTGGGGTGTGCGAGCGGGAGAGGCCGGGGCCCCGCTGCAGGAGGGGAGGCTGCGGGCGCTCCGTACCGGGGCAGGGAGCTGTACTGGCGCTGCGCCTGCTGGAAGCCTTCGCGCTCCTCCTGCCGCTGCCGCTGCATCTGCACCTCCACGGACACCGAGTGCCTGCCGCTCTGCGCCGCCGCTCTGGAGCTGGGCTGAAGGGCGGGAAAGCAACACGGTTAGCAAGAAGGGAAGGACGGCCGGCACGTGGCGGGTGGACCCGATTTCAATTCTTAAGGAGCGACTTGGAAACACGGAGGGATTCTGTGAATTTTGTAAAAAGTCGATTGCCATTTTCTCGAGTGTGAGAAAAGAGGTATCTCTCTATTTGCTCTTCTGAGCCCCAAATCCTGAAGCATCATACATTTGGACCATGGCTTTAGGATGGTCTGAAATCGAAAGGTCAACTTTTCTAGTCTTCTAATGAGGTGTGGTAAACACCAACATTAGATACTGCTTTGTACCCCTTGTCTCTCCAGCGAACAGGGGAGCAAGGCTGCTCAGAAGGCCAGAAGGAGCCAATGCCCAAAATAAGTAAGTCAATAAAAATCTGCTACAATCATTCACAAAAGTGGGAAAGTCCTTGAAAGTTGGCTGTGCTGGTGAATTTCTCCAGCAGTTACATCTTTTAGTTTAGCAATACGCTACCATATAGCTGATTCCCCTTTTAGTAAAGGGTGACAGTTAAATTTTGCACTGAGATTGGTTGACACTAGGCACTGCTAGCCATGGACAGGTCTCCTCCAACCCACACATGGCAGCCACGTGGGAACAGAAACACTCATCAAAAGAACAAACCCAAAAGCTAATCGCTGCTTGAATGGGTTATGAGACAATACATTTGCCTTACTTATTAGGAAATGGCATTTTTTTTTTACCTGGGTTAATTATGTTCTACGGAGACACTTGCACTCCTTCTGGCTAAGTACATTGGTCAGCAGGCCATCTACTGACTGCTGCCTCTCGGCAAAATCCGATATCGCCTGTGTATGGTGTGCTGCGCAGAGCGAGCCCCTGTGGATCTCCGGCTTCTCACGGACAGTTTTCAGCTTACCTTCCCGTCTAGATCCGCCCTTCTAAAACAAAAGCAGCTCTGCTCGAAATAGACAACGATGCCTCTAACCTGACAATGATGGTTTATCTTAGCATCAGTGGCGTTCACTAAATAATCCATTTTGGCACTTGCAGACCTCTGTTCCTCTTTGCGTTACGCAACATTGTGCGATAGGCATGTTCTGAGTGTGGAATGTCTCTCAAAAACAAGCCATCGATTTTCTTTGACAGTTGAACACCAATGGCAGACTTTGACTCGATACTCATTTCCTAGAAGAACAGAGTGTTCGCCTTCATTCGGAGAACGTCAGACATGCGGGTTTGCTACCTAAGGACTGGCTCCTGTGGCTGGCTCTTGTGTGATCAGAAAGCAAGCGTCATCTATTGTTCTCTTTCTGCCTGGCCAGCGTTATCTCATTTGTTGGTTAAGCAATAATAAGGCAATATACGGGACAAAAATTTCAAAGCATATGGGCATAGTCAGTGAGCATATTAAAAATATCCCGATACAAAAATAATGCGTGAAGAGATTAGGCTTTACAATACCCCAGTCTCCACTAGTGGATGTTTATAACCACACTCACTGGAACAAACGTGTGTTCTGAGACCCGCTCCACAACACCGTTCAAATACACATCAGCGGTGCCTTCAGCAAGGAAAACACTTTGCTGAGTGAGTTCTGCTTATGCAAACAAAGCATCAACCAATTGTTCATCAACTACATGAAAGAAGACAGACATTTTCTTCCATTACACTTGATGAGCCCGGCCAAAAAGAGAACTGAGCGGTTCTATTGTTCACGGTGAGGCATGGGAAGCTTGAGAGAAGCCACTGGACAGAGGGAAAGCAAAGCGAGAAAATACCACACAATTGCCTTTACACCCTCAAAAAAGAACCACGTTTCCCTTTCCTTTTCACTCAGTGTAAGCTACATACATGTGTCAGGCAGCCTCGAAAGATCTGGCATTCTGCAGTAGGATTTAGTAACCAGCTTTTTAAGCTCATGCTGTTCTGTGACACACCGCTTGTGGAGATGTGAAAAGAAAATGCAAGGTCTTGTAGAAATTTCAGGTGTATTTTTAAGTTGTTTCTCCCAGAGGCCTGAAAATTTGATTCTGACAGGAAAAAAAAAAAAAGAAGAAGAGGAAGGAGAAGTTGTTGAAGGGCTTTTGCTTCCTCCAGTGTGTGGTTTCTGACACTGTTCACCTCAAACCTCATCAGCGGTGAGCATCTAGCTGGATCTTGATGAACTCCAATAATAAAATTATCATCACACACGATCTGAAAACATGAGTGAGTTTGGTGTCGGCAAACTGACGTCTGTCGTACTAGTCTGCCCACCACAATGAAATATAAACCTTATTAGCCTCACCATGAATATTTTATTCCATTTCTCTTTTCAAAGCATGCAAACGGGCAGGTTCTTAAAAAGAAGCACCTTAATCTTTAAGATGAAATGTTACTGAGTCACGGATTTCCAGGAAAATTGTATACGTGAGCAGCCCAGGGCAACAACTAGGTCAGTTCATCCTGGCACGTTTCATACTTGGCCTGAATCAAAAATAACTTGACTCATGATTTCAACGACCAGCGCATAAAAATGTAAATTGCGGGAGCAGTATTACAATGGACAATCCTGACTTTTAAATACTGTGGTTTCCATCTCTCTTGCAGAAATAGAATACTTTATCTGGAGTCCAAAATCACAAAAATAAAAAAATGAAGAAAGGTAATTTGTAACCCCAGAGAGAAGTGCAGGTTTTCAAATAAAACAGTATCAACAACCACAACAACGAAGTAACACGTATACAGGGAAACACACAGGTAAATTATGGTTGTAATAATTCTGGAGATTCGCCAGACAGTAAGGCGATAGCTCTGTTTTCAAGAGTGCAAATTACAAATAACCTGGCCTCGTTTGTGATGAAATTTGTGACAAGCAATGACCTTTCAAGTAAAAAAATAGCCAAGGTTGCCAAGGCCATAATAATGCAGAGATTGTAAATGGAAATAAATACGTGGCTATCTACGACACGGGACGCTGGAGGGCCATGATATGTGACTCTCCTCATGGCTCATGTTTCAACCCACAGTGAAAGCTATGTTACTTCGTGAGTGAGTTGCAAAGTGCTGGTCTTTATCATGATTATATAGAGATACTATTTATACTGTACGAACAACTATATAAAGTTTGGAAAAGCTACACAATTTGGCTACCATTTACCAGTGTAAAGCAAAATATTAAAAATATCTTCTATAGAGTGCTTTCATTACATTAAGTCATTAAGCATTTTTCTCAGTTAAACAAAATCATTCTTCTTTTTCCAAAGTAAAAATAAACAATACAAAAAATAAAAACACAAAACCAAAACTGTTAACAGTTAATAGGCTAAAGAAAGAACAAAAATAAACAGGCACCATACAACCTTTCAGTGCCAATTCGAACTAGGCAATTTCGTAAGACTTTTAGAGCTTAATGTACAAGTGCATGGGTTACATAGGAAAGAAAATTCATTACTGTTTTATTAACATTTATAGAAAATAATTTTTAAACACCTAATTTTTCTTCGCATAAAGTAGCACCTACGTGTGTGTATGTCTGTATATATTCACATATACACACATGGATGTGCTATTCTTATAAATGATACTTTTTTTTAGAAAGAGAGAGAGGGAGAGAGGGGGGTGAGACAGGCACAAGGAGAGGAAGAGAGAGAATCGTAAGCAGGCTCCACACCTAGCACAGAGCTTCAATCTCACAACCCTGAGAACATGACCTGAGCCAAAATCAAGAGTCGGATGCTTAACTGACTGAGCCTCCGAGGCACCCCTATAAATGATAGTTTTGGGTGCCTTTTCTATTTAAATCATGAATGATAAAAATTTCCAAATTTTCCCATACATTCAAAGGGCACGTACTGAATACAAAAAAAAGCTACAAGAAGTTTGTCTGCCTCGTAGGAAAAGCTGTGGTGAAGACGACGGCCACGATCACGAAAAGAACACACGCCCACCTGAGATCTGGAGTCTCCATTTCAGCAATTCAAATGTGCTGCAACCCTAATATAAATCCCACGTGCTGATAAAAATGGTAATTTACACATTTGGTAGAGGGTAGGAAGAACGGCTATGCCACTGAATCATGTAAAGAGTTTAAAACGTTTGCTCTGTTTAAAAGTGGCGACTGCTAATCTCGGTAATTATTTTCTGTAGCAGACCCATCGAAAACTTTAAATCAAGACAAAGTTAACTTTTGTCTATCGATCCCGCCTTTACAGCCTTCCACCTCTACCCCATCACCCAAGATACTTTTACAACTATCGATCGAACTCTTGTGGGTTCTGAATGTTGAAAAGCTTAATTGCTACTAATGATGTGAGTAATGCTTGAAAAATCCGCAGAGCATACCAGTTTCCCTCATAAAGTTCTTATAAATACATTTTGATTTCTACACACCGTTTGTCTCTATCTCCTCTTTCCCAAACAGTGTCTGGATCTATTTCCCCCCTCCTTAAACAGAAGGTAGGATGAAAATAGAGGGGGGGGCTCTACAAAACAAGACAGCTCTCTAGTGTCACATGTGAATGACGACCCAAAGCAGCTTCACTCATTTCTACTACCTGACACCTCTGTGGGTGTACCAGTCATGGAGCCTTTGGCTGGGGGGACGGGTCCTGGGGCTACAAGAAAGGGGTCTACTTTGCAGTAGCACAGAGGCTTCGGCCATGAGTAAAGGGCCTCCCTTTCCTGCAGGAATGGCTTTCTCCAGGTTGACTTCCAAGGGAGGTGATTTCCACCCAATGTGAACTGCAAGGCTATCAACCGAGAAGGATTTGTCGAGTCAAGGCATGGAGCCCCATTATAAGGAAATCACAGCAGATACCCTGAAGTCTTCAGAAAGATGAAAACAAAAACAACAGCATCATCTTCCCAAATTCCCCAAGTACAGGGAAGGCAATCTAGGGGTGCGGGGTGGCTGTGTACTGCAGACTGGCTCGCTAATTAAAGCAGACAAAACCCTAAAAAGGGAAGAGGAGCCATTAAAAGTCCAAGACAGAAAAATAGAGAAAAGGACAGATTTTTTGGTTTGGTTTTGTTTTTGTTTAAAGACAGCCAGGAAGAAAGCTTGGGGGAGAAGAGGGTATTCACATCGCAGAGGATCAATTTTCCATCTGAAGGACTAAACTACTTTCAGTCACTACCAACCTGGGATGGAAAGGATTTAGCAATATAGCTATTAAAGGCTCCATTATCCCATCTATCAACTGCCTCGGCCCGCAAGTCTCCTTGTGGGCAACACTCAGGTATCCGCAAAGTTTTAACAGCATACTGTACTTATGTCTGCAGCCTGCCATTTAATTCTTTTAAAAGCAACACTAAGTCCTGCCCATCTCTGAGCTCTGTGATAATAACTCTAACCTCAGCTATTGTTCCATTATCTTAAGAAAGACTTCAAACAACCTGCTGCTTTATTTATGTTGCACCTGGCACTACATCGGTGAAGAAGTTGCTTTTTCTTCTCCTTCTCCTTCTCCTTCTCCTTCTTCTCTTACCCGAGTTGGGAGAGAATTCACTTTAATTATGGAGCTAAGGAAATTTTCTGGGCCTCTGCTCATCTAAAGACCTTTTGTGCCACAAATCAGCTCCCTCAGGCCCAAACATTATTTTGAACAAAAGCCCAGGAACAGGTGCATTCCATACTACTAGAGCTTAGGGAGAACATTTTGAAAATGGATGAATTGAAAAGGGCTACTTGGATGAATTTCCTGCAGCATCGCTCTCTGTATGTAAAGTAATTGGCTTGGATCTTTTTCTATATGATACATCTGGTTGCACTTTGCGTGTGGCATTTCCAACAAGCATGGCAATTTCAACTACTATGGACTAAGATGGACACACAGTTTGAAGATGAGTTTGTGGTTCCTTAAAACTAAAATGATTACAAACCGTTCCAATGACTGAGATCATGGTCTCATCCTTTCCAAACACAGTGACCTTTCAAGGTCAGAGTACATACAGGAAATGAAAAAAAGACTCTAAGACACTCAAAGCTCATTTTGTAAAACACACAATAAAAACCATAGACCCAGGGACGTTTTGAACAACTGAGCAGCTCTTACTAAGGCAACAATGAGAATTGGTATGAAAATTAATACACTAAGTAGAATTACAGTCACTTTAGGCTCATTCATATGATCGGTAGAAAGGAGAGTACACAGCAAGATCCCAATTGTTCGAAAATGTAAAAAAAAAGAAAAAAGAAAAGGTCAACTTCTGACCCACAATTTAGGAAATTATTCTATTCCTAGAGTAATCAGCTTGTCATCCAAATAATTCCCTGCTCACTCATTACAGGAAATGATAATACAAGCCAAGTGGTTGCTCTAACGTCACTACGGCATTTTGCTATACAATAATTTGGCCTATGACCTTCAGTAGGTGAGTTCCTGGACGTATAAGATCTTCTCATACATTTTTCCTAACATGACTGAATTAAGTAGATAACAGAAATCTATACTAACATATTCCCTACCTCCATTAAGAAAAAAAAAATCCTTATAAATGAACCAAAATGGGTATCAAATCATCTCCACATCTCCCAATGAAAAACATCTACAGCTAAGAAATAGGAAATGCTCAGTTAGCCTCAAACAAACTTGGACATCTCGCATGTGGATATAATGTCACCAACCAGAAAAAGTCCAATCAATCTTAGTTCCCAAATACATGTTTCTCTCTTTCTCAGAGTTACATATTTAAAATATATTTCAACTTCAATGAGGTGTTCTTTATTTTCCTTTTCTTTTTTTTAAATGTGGAATATTCCTGCATTTGCACGCCATCCTTGCGCAGGGGCCGTGCTCCTCTTCTCGGTATCGTTCCAATCTCAGTACACGTGCCACCGAGGCGAACACTGAGGTCTTCTTCCAAGCCTTTCCTAACCGCCCACACTGATTTGGCCATCGTTCCTCAGTGCTTAACACTCCATGCACACCTGTATCATAAACTGTACAAAATATTCTTTTCCTTTGGATCAGCTCGACTGTAGAGTTCTAACAGTAGTCTTTCCTTCCCATCTTTGCTCTCCAGCACCAAACACACTGACTGGAACACAGTAATAAGCACTCAATACATTTGATCAATTAAATAATTAATCAAACAGTAATGTTGCAAATATGCTGGTTTGAAATCACACTGCCAAGTAAAGTCAGGCGACATTCCGCCGCTCTTCACGGTGTGGTATGGGGACTGAGAAACCCAGGCAGGCTCCTGCAGGTTTCAACTCTGTGTTTAGAACTTTTTCATATAGGGTTGGTTTTCCCCTTCAGGTGGCCACTGTATTCTTTCCTCTTTTCAGCCTTTCTGTGCAAATATACATAGCTAAGGATGTTTACCACACCTCAAAAAAGAATCCTGCTTCAAATCAATCAACATGATACATCGCATCAATAAAAGAAAGGATAAGAACCGTATGCTCATTTCAATAGATGCAGAAAAAGCATCTGACAAAGTACACATCCATTCATGATAAAAACGCTCAACAAAGTGGGCCGAGAGGGAACAAACCTCAACATGCTAAAGGCCATCTATGAAAAACCCACAGAGAATGTCATTCTCAATGGGGTAAAACGGAGAGCTTTCCCCCTAAGGTCAGGAACAAGACAAGGATGTCCACTCTCACCAGTTTTATTCAGCATAGTCCTGGAAGTCCTAGCCACAGCAATCAGACAACAAAAAGACATAAAAAGCATCCCAATTGGTAAGGAAGAAGTCAAACTTCCACTATTTCCAGGTGACATGACACTATATGTAGAAAACCCAAAAGACTCCACCAAAAAACTACGAGAATTGATAAATGAATTCAGTAAAAGTCACAGGATACAAAATCAGTGTACAGAAATCGGTTGCACTAATAATACACTAATAATAAAGCAGCAGAAAGAGAAAATAAGAGAGCAATCACATTTACAATTGCACCAAAAACAATAAAATATTCAGGAATAAGCTTAATTAACCAAAGAGGTGAAAGATCTATACTCTAAAACTATAAAATGTTGATGAAAGAAATTAAAGAAGACACAAAGAAATGTAAAGACATTTCATGCTCATGGATTGGAAGAACAAATATTGTTAAAATGTCTATACTACCCAAAGCAATCTACACATTTAGTGCAATCCCTACCAAAATACCACCAGCATTTTTTTTCACAGAACTAGAACAAACAGTCCTAAAATTTGTATGGAATCACAAAAGACCCTACATAGCCAAAGCAACCCTGAAAAAGAAAAGCAGAAGTGAAGGTATCAAAATTCCAGACATCAACTTATATTACAAAGCTGTAGAGATCAAGGCAGAATGGTATTGGCACAAAAATAGACACACAGATAATGGAACAGAATAGAAAACCCAGAAACGAAGTCACTATTATGTGGTCAATTAATCTTCATTGAAGCAGGAAAGAGTACCCAGTGGGGAAAAGACTGTCTCTTCAACAAATGGTGTTGGTTAAACTGGACAGCCACATGCAAAAGAATGAAACTGGAGGGGTGCCTGGGTAGCTCAGTCAGTTAAGCATCTGCCTTTGGCTCAGGTCATGATCTTAGGGTCCTGGGATGGAGCCCCGCGTCAGGCTCCCTGCTCAGTGGAGAGTCCACCTCCCTCTCCCTCTGCCCCTCCCCCTGCTCATGCTCACTTTCTCTTTCTCTCTCTCTCAAATAAATTAGTAAAATTTTTTAAAAAAGAATGAATCTGGACCACTTTCTTTCACCATACACAAAAATAAACTCAAAATGGATTAGAGACCCAAATGTGAGACCTGAAACTATAAAAATCCTAAAAGAGAGCACAGGCAGTCATTTCCCTGACTTTGGCTGTAGCAACATATTTCTAGATATGTCTCCTGGGGCAAGTGAAATAAAAGCAAAAATAAAGTATTGGGACTACAAAAACTATTTTATCAAAATAAAAGGCTTCTGCACAGCAAAGGAAACAATCAACAAAACTACAAGGTAACCTACCAAATTATTTGCAAATGACGTATCTGATAAAGAGTTAGTATCCAAAATATATAAAGAACTGATACAACTCAACACTCAAACAATAACTAACCCAATTAAAAGATGGGCAGAAGACATGAACAGACATTTCTCCAAAGAAGACATCCAGATGGCCAACAGACACATGACAAGATGCTCAACATCACTTATCACCAGGGAAATGCAAATCAAAACTACAATGTGATATCACCTCATACCTGTCAGAACGGCTAAAATCAACAATACAAGAAACAAGTATTGGTGAGGATGTGGGGAAAAGGAACCCTCATGCACTGTTGGAGGGAATTGCAGCCACTGTGGAAAACAGTATGGAGATCCCCCAAAAAGTTACAACTAGAACTACCCTATGATCCAGTAATCACATTACTGGATATTTACCCAAAGAATACAAAAAGACTAATTCAAAGGGATACAATGTTTATGCCCAACGTTTACTGCAGCATTATTTACAATAGCCCAGTTATGGAAGCAGCCCAGGGGTCTGTTGATAGATGAATGGATAAAGAAGTTGTGAGATACACACAATGGAATATTACTCAGCCATAAAAAGGAATGAAATCTTGCCATCTGCAATGACATGGAGCTAGAGAGTATAACGCTAAGCGAAATAAGTCAGTCAGATAAAGATAAATACCATATGATTTCACTCACATGTGGAATTTAAGAAACAAAACAAATGAGCAAAGGAAAAAAGTGAGAGAGAGACAAACCAAGAAACAGACTCTTAACTATAGAGAACAAACTGATGGTTATCAGAGAGGAGGTGGGCGGGGGAACGGGTGAGATAGGTGATGGGGATTAAAGGGGGCACCTGTTGTGATGAGCACCTGGTGTTATATGGAAGTGCTGAATCACTACATTGTGCACCTAAAATTAACACAACACTGTGTGAACTAGACTGGAATTAAAATTAAAGACTTAAAAAAAAAAAAAAAGAACCCTGCTTTAAGAACCTGGTAGGAAGAGATTGAGTCAATTATGCCAACCAATGTAAACAGACTAACATAATTCTGTCCCGTTGCTACCTGGGAATGACTCAATTTACTCGATCATCTAAAAAATAAATGTTTTAGAAAAACAATACCATTAATAGTAATATTGCTGCGGAAACACAATTAGAGATATTCTTAGACATTATATCTGCTAAGCTGGTTTTACAACCTCCCAAAGTTAGGCTAGGATTGATTTCACAAGGAGTTTTTACTCTCGGATGTTGGTCTCACATTGCCGAGTGTCTGCTCCAAGGCTCCACCTTCCTCTCTTGAACCGAGGTAAAGCCCTTCAAACGAGCACCGCTTCTCCCATTTTTCCTTCACTTTTTCAAAATTATCTTCCACTGACTCCAGTTTGATCACTAAACTCCACGATCAAACCGTTCATAGGTGTCTGGCCTTGTGTCGAGTATATTGACGGTGTTAGATTTTAGGGCCACAAAGGACCTCAGAGATGACTTCGCTCTATTGCAGCACTTCTCTAAGCTCAGTAGGCTCCAGAATGACCCCTCCAGGGCTTGTTAAAATACAGATGCCTGGACCCCACCCAGAGAGGTTTAGATCCAGGAGGTCTGAGGCGGTGCCCAAGAATGTGCAATTATAACACGCTTCCAAGTGACGGTTCAAGGTGCTGGTCTGTGGACCACACTTGGAGAAGACTTACTTGTATCTGCTTTGCCTTACGCACTCAGCTTCCTCTTAAGTTTTTATTTTAACCAAGGGTTTAATGACTGACACTCAACCACCTACCCTAACTCTCTTGTTTCCAACACAAGAAGATGGGCCTGAAGAGCCAGGGCACTTGGCCAGTGGGCCTCTGCTCCGTCCTGATACCATCTTTCTTCAAACTTCCAATCTAGCTTTGAAGCCTCCAACTACGTTCTACCTTTATCTCTGCTCCCCTACAAAATAACCAACGTCTCAGTTCTGGGTCAGGTGGAACTCTTTTTTTCACTTTAAACCTTTTTCAACACTACTATTCCTTCTAGCCCTACTTTCTCAAATTATCTAGTGTAATTATCATCCCAGCACTTTGAACTGAACTCATTAACTTTTCGGACCTTAATCTCTTGTCTACTTCAGGAACTCAAATGGATGGCATACTTTTGACCTCAAATTGTCCAGAGCTGTCCCACCTCCAAGATCCTGGACTCCAAAATATATATAGTTTTGACCACAGCCCCCTAGGCTTTCTAACCCCTAGACCACCAACCTTTCTTGCAACCTCCCAGGCAATTGGGGCAATGCTTCCTTGAGCCACACTCACCGCCCCGTCCTTGAGCCACACTCATCGCCCCGTCCTTGAGCCACACTCATCGCCCCGTCCTTGAGCCACACTCATCGCCCAGTCCTTGAGCCACGCTCACCACCCTGTCCAGCGTGTGCAATGCTCCACCAGCATCTTCCCCAGGCCTCCAGAGTGACTTCTCTGACTTTCTGTCATGTCTGTCTTGCCAATCCCCACCACGGAATTAATCAAAAAATTGTTTTTCTATTCCCAGTCCTAAGCATTGTTGGCTATGGTCACAGTACCATGTTGACTAGATTTACTAATACTCTCAGCTAGAACTTCCTACCTCAAGCAGCTTGTATGTTCATCTCTATTTGATTCTCTCTCAAGTTTCCAAAGAGATTCTTCAAAATTCCTGTCATCTTGAACACCCCCACCCCCCAATCTACCGCAATGCCTCCCAATCCCAGAAATGCTATCATCTCCAAGGCTAAAGACAAGAACAGAGCACAAGTCCAGGGCTGGACTGAGGGGGATCAGTGCACCACACTGTAGAATTTGGACTCTCTCTCATGGGCCCTGAGAAGCCATTTAAGTTTTGCTTTACAAAAATCACTGTGGGGTGCCTGGGTGGCTCAGTCGTTAAGCGTCTGCTTCGGCTCAGGTCATGATCCCAGGGTCCTGGGACCGAGCCCCAGGTCAGGCTCCCTGCTCTGGGGGGAGCCTGCTTCTCCCTCTCCCTCTCCCTGCAGCTCTGCCTGCTTGTGCTCTCTCTCTGCCAAATAAATAAATAAAATCTTTAAAGAAAAGAAAAATCTACTGTGATGGCTGTGAGCCGGATATGCTGGAACAGGAATATGGGCAGATAAACCAGAGGGATTCAACAAATACACAAAGGAGATGAGGGAGAATAAAGAATCAAGAATTGCTAAATATGATACTTCACGTGTAGTAGATACACGATAGGCATGTGTTGAACTAATTTATTCTGGCTCTGATTCTGAGAAAAATGTATATAGAAAAATATTTACTAAAGTTAAAAAAAAGTGCATAGTTGAGAGCAAGAATCCTTTTGCTATGTCTTGTCATAAGGCAAATGAAACTGATTATGCAATGGACAGATGGTGCAACAAGATATAAAATGAAATTAGCAATGATGAAACCCAGATGGAAATGAGGAAAAGGTCAATATGTTAAAGGTCAAAGGAATTTGGCTCCATCTTGTCTTGTTTCATAAAGGACGAAGGTCAGAGCGTAGTGGCTCTTACTGCAGGCAAGCTGTCAGACTATTTGCTGTGCTGCAGAACCAGATACTCACCCAGGGCTGTTCAAAGCTATAGGTACGTCGCCGATCTTCCACATCCTCATCCTGCTTCGCTTGCTGAAATTCTTGCCGTAGACGTTGTATCCGATCATGGTTGCTAGGAGTTGATCTGTTGCTAAAAGACAGAAGGGGCAACAATGAACACCCTTCAGAGATACAATCTGTGAATTGCAGTTGCTAGGGGAGGAAAATGGCAGCTTGCTGTGGAATGACACTGTTTAAGAGGCAGAGAGTTTATAGAACAATATCTGGGCATTTAAAATGCTTTCATTTTGTTCATATGATTAAGACTTATTGAAGTTATTTCAGATATTCAGAGGGCAAGCAGTATGCTTAGACGTTCCTGTTGTACGCAGTACTTTACAAGCCTCATTTCCTTTCTGTAATCTGGCAAGGTGTTGGCAGCAAAATTTTTTTGGAAAGGACATCGCATTAAAAATCAGAAATACCAGGGTCCTGTCCTCATTCCTCCACCTTCTTAGACTAAGGCACTCAATACCTCTGAGTTGGGGGGGGGGTTTATACATATGAAGTGGACATGATAATCATTTTTTGCTCTCAATATCATAGTTGCAACAGTCAAGTGAGGTAATACCATACAATACAGCCTCACAAACGGGCAGTATTGTTTTCATAATACTATCACATAAAGTTCCTATTTAGGGTTAGCAGAGGTCTTATACACAAAATGCAGTTCTCACAGCATAAACTACAAGCATTTGAAAAATAACTTTGGGTGGTAGTTTCATTTTACCAGTCAGCTGATAATAATGTTGCCTTCTTTTTTTATAGGATTAAATTTTAATTCTCACAAAAAGCTTTTAAGATAGGTACAGATGGTAGTATTTCTCTCCCTCTCTCTCTCTCTCCCTCTCTCTCTCTCTCTCTCTCTCTCTCTCACACACACACACACATACACACAAATGTAGAAACTGACACTCGAAGAAGATAAGTGACTTGTTTGCAGTCTCCCAGCTGGTCAATGGGGAGGTAAAGCTGGAGTCCAGACTCTTCTGGTGTCCAGTCCAGCCCTGATTTCACTGTGCCATGTTGTGTCAGTAAAACACATGTCGGACTCCAAAGCCCCTGCTTTATAAAATCATACAGATTTTAAAAACAGCATTTTGCAAGAGTTGCAGAGATGGCCAAGATTTAAAATAATCTTAAATCCCTTGGCACTTTTGGTCTATGTCATCCCCTGAGGACGAAGGCGCGTCCTAACAGGAGAGCTATTCGAGCACATTAGGTACATGCTGTCTCCCCAACAAAACATCAGACTCCTTGAGGACAAGAATTGAGCCTTGTATTTATCATCTAGACCCCCAAGCTGCTAGTAGAAAGGGGAGCTGTAAGCTACTAGAAGACCGGGTCTCTTCACCGAAAACATGTTACCCTGGTTACTCAGTGTGATTCTGAGTTCTTCTGGCTGACACCCCCCTGGGTCATATAATTTGTCAGAGGTAGCCTGGAAACAGAAAGTCTGCCATAGTAGAGTATATAAAATTCTCTAATATATATCTTCATATAATTCCACGTGTTTTGAAGAATTTCAAAGGTTTAAAAATCTCAAATTGAAAATATTCACATATAGGACAATATTAATGTCTTCCACAAAAATGGGATAGTCTTTCATCATTTAATATACTGGGTAGATCCCTACCACCTTTATGTTGCTATTAATTTCATTAGAGCTTCTGGAACATTCTGTCAATACTCTCAGTTCGATTATTTTTCCAGGCAATAAAAGCCCGTCTTCCCTTTTTTCTTCTGACAAATATTTTGAACGGATCGCCCTGAGGACATTAAAGGTTAATGGGTCTGTAAAATGTGCTACTTGACAAGGCTTCAGCCCACATTCGGAGACTGCTTAAAACTTCCCCTCCATACTCTTGAGCTGACGAGGTTATTATTCCCACTGGTTTTTAAGAAACATAGACAGCACCTTATATTTTGGGGCACATACATTTTCACTAATGGCTTCCCAACGTAATACCCAAGCCCCGGAACTCCTGGTCTCCATGTGAAGCTTTGGCAAGGTAGGCATGAAGATAGTTCCCGAGACAGGAAGCGGGCATTCATTAATCTCACTGCTGTTTCTCCAACTGTGACTTTTTTGTTCCTGGAATACTTCTTCATAGCTTTTAATAAGAGGATTGTAGGAGGCTTGACTGACAAAGTATTTTACAGGTCTAACTAGAAATACATCCCTATTATTTTCATGCAGCATAGACAGTTTTAACCCTATAATTATTAGGTTCATGAAGTCCAAACCATTGCTGAAGATTGATCTCCTACTATTTGCGGTTAATTGAAAGTGCAGATCGCCCAGCACAGGAAGTTGACCCGGTGTCCTTAATTTTAAATTCTGGTGACCTCAATGTTTTTCACAGGAACAGCCAAGTTCTGGAAGTCACTTCTGCCCTCATTTCAAATCTCAGCAGCTGGTGAGATACTGTTTCACTATCTTTTCCTTTGCTTCCTTTCTTCCTCTGCTCTAGAGAATGGCAACCCACTTGCCTAAGACTAGCGAAGCCGCTCTAAGGATTGAAATTGAAAAACAGGCTGCAATGATTTTCATGATTGATGAGGACTTCCAAAGACTGGAAGACCATCAAGCATCCTTGGGGGACAACGGTTGGCAGTCTGAAGGTGAAATCCTGGCTTCAAGAATGCAACCCTTGCAACTGCTCATTCTGTTTCTCAGGCCAGTCTATAATGGGCCAATAATTCACATGTGGACTTCTAAAGTTCTTGGGTAGCTCTTGTGCCAAGAAAGCCAAAGGAAATTTTAAATATTCATTAGCATTAGTGGCTAATCCCTACACATCCCAATCAACTTATATTTAGGTTCATTGCCAGTTTAAAGTTGCTCATTATTGTGTGTGTGTGTGTGTGTGTGTGTGTGAAGAATATAACAAAGATACCACATGAGTCAATCAGATGGTGAGAGAGACAATACAACCCTTAATGAGAAGCCAATAAATCATAATTTCTACAGAAAGGAGGGACGAAGAGGGCAATTATAGCGATGGTCTTTTCTTTTTTTAAAGATTTTATTTATTTACTTATCTGCCAGAGAGAGAGAGAGAGAGCGTGAGCACAAGCAGGGGAGCAGCGGGCAGAGGGAGAAGCAGACTCCCCACTGAGCAGGGAGCCCGATGCAAGACTCTATTCCAGGACCCTGGGATCACAACCTGAGCGGAAGGCAGATGCTTAATCAACTGAGCCACCCCCCAGGCATCCCAGAAATAGTTTTTCATAAAGAATCCACACAGACTTAAGACAATTTAAGTCTAACATTAATGCAGCCTTCCTTTATACATTTTTTTTTTTTAGTTTTAGTCCAATTGGAACTTTCTTTTATACTTTTATACGTGTGTGTGTGTTGTGTGTGTATTTATATATAAATTCTAAGCTAAACGAAGGCGGTTGGTTTTGGTTCAGTAATGATCTGGAAGTCTTTCTGACAGCATTAAAACAAGGATACATTGAATCACGCACCACAGAGATTCTTAGTCCGGCACGTACAGTGTAACCCTGAATTATATGGAACTCAGATCTTTCCCATCCATAACTACCATGGGGTTTGTACCTCCCTAGCGGAGGTAGATTAGCGTGCTGGCTTTATAGCCTTCGGAATGGACGCTGCAACGTGCTTTGCAAACGCAGCTGAGCATAGCAATTCCCGCTAACTGGAGCAACGGTCCGGTGGGCAGGTGAGCGCTGACCCTGTCCTGCACCTGGGCCCCACAGGTACGCTATCCGACCATCTCCTTAGGTCCAGCGAGTGAGAAAAGAAACATCAACAGCCGCTCTCCTGCGTGCATGCGAACCATGCAGGGCACTTGCTTAAAAAACGCTGCCTGACTCAGACTCATGCAGAGAGATTCTGATTCAGTCAGTCGTGGGCGGGTCCCGGGAATCCGTATGCATGTGAAAGCCCTGCAGGTGCCACACGGGCAACACTTAGAAAGTTAGTATGTGTTATTTCTATAATCAGAAAAAAATCGAGATATTTAAATTGGGAAATATAGTATTTCATATCTTAAAAAAAAAGGAAAGAAAGTAAGTCAGCCTGCACACGTCATCATCGGGGCAAATTCCAATGCCTGTGGGGCAATTCACTAAGGACGGAAGGAAACCCCACGGCCTTGGGAGCGCCCGTGTACGTTCTCTGACAAATGGCAGTAATATGCTTGGCCTGGAAAGGGAGGCCCTTACTTGGTTCCAGTAGATTGTCCTGCAGGGATGGGAGCCTGGGATTGCCTTCTAAAAAAAAGAGAAGTCAGAACTATAGCTTTCTCCCCTATTCCCTGAATTTTAAATGTTGGCTTACTTTCTTTTTTCGAGCCTAGGTGAGACAAAACAAAAACCCAAAACCAAATAGGTCTGTGGGCAGCTAGCTTGCAACCTCTACTTTGTATTCTGCGGATGCTGCCTGCTTTATATGTTGTTTTTCTAGGCTATTTACTTCCACTGCACCAAGATAAGGCCAGCGATCCCCTAGTAACAGTCCCAAGAAACAAAAATATTTTTTTAAAAAGACAACTAGGCATTGGCCATCTAGTCTTGCCTTTTCAAAACTGTCTGCTCCTTCTAATCTAACCTGGGTATACTGCCCTGCAGGCTTGAGTTGTGACCTGTCTTTTCAGACCAATATATGCTGGGAGAGAGGAGTTTGTGATGTGACTGATGAATTCTTTATGGACTAAAAATACCTTAACATTTGCATTTTTAATTATGCAAAAGAAATCTGGAAAGCTGGAATAGAGGGCATAGCTTTAAGATCCAGAATTCAATGGAAGGGATAACGACCACTCATTTTTTTGAACAAGAAGTACCACCTTGGTACATACTAGTTTTCCCATAGAGGGAAGAAAACCATGAAAGGGGCGGGGGAAGATAAAAGAAGGGAGAGAAGAAACTGTGGCAGGCTTTCCACGATGCCCAGAACGGAGAGATGATTATAACTTCTAGCACAAGACAAGAGACGAAGGTAAGTTCACTTGTATCTTTCTGCAATATCCTCTCCTTTCCTTTCCATCTTCTGATTCTACCAGTGAACATTGTTTTACAGTGTTTATCACTTACACGTGCATGTGTTTCTCTTTCTTAAGCTCACAATTTCATCACAATCATTTAATATATATATATTTTCAGCAAGTCATGTCCCTGTGGCAGGGTAAACTGTTACGCGAATACCCGTAATGGATAGACTTCAGAATGGCCCCGTGATCCCCGCTTCCAAGTGTTCACAGCTTTGTACAACTCCCCGCCTCTGAGTGTGGGCAGGGCCTGAGACTTGCTTCTACCAATGAAGCGGGGCAAAGGTGAAGGAATGGATCTGATTACATTTGCGTGAGTATATAAGAACGCAGTGTCCATCTTGCAAGCCTGTGTCTCTCTCTTCTGGCTCTGAAGAGAGCTGCCCCGAATCCTACAGCTGCAGAGAACAGAATGCTGTCAGCAAGTCCAGGAGCAGGCAATCACATGTTTCTCTAGTGGAACCTCCCAGTGAGACCCCAGCCTGGCTGGCCCTTTGACTGCACCTGCATGAGACCCTAGACAGAGGATTTGGCTGAGCCATTGCTGGACCCCAGATCCCTAGAAACTGACAGAAGCTGTTAAGACTGTGTTAATTTGTTACGCAGCGACAGAACTAATACCCGGTGATGCTGGCCTTGGCCGTGTGTCTTGACGTGGCCCACAGGATGTTTGTGGATGTGATGCAAATAGGGGTTTGAAATGGGATTGCCCAGTGGGTTTGCTATCTTGTGCTCCATTGCAACAAAAGATAACAAACAGAAGATAACAAATAGACACTCCAAACCTCCTTCACGTAAACACACACCTACACACAGACACACACACACACACCACCACCACGTCACCTTAGATAGTGTTGACAGGGTGGGGTGGAGGCTGCACATACTTATTAAATGAAATAAAGTGGCCTAGACGCACCAAGGCCTAAGCCCTGCCCACAGCTGCAACCAAACATATTGCCTGTTGCAAAAGCGTGCTGGTTAGAAGAGCAGAATACAAGAGAGGAATCATATTTTATGAATGAGTTTTACCACTATCATTTATATGGTTAGTCACTCCAAAGTTCCAGTCTCTGAGAAAAATTGCACAAAGTAAATACTATTGCAGAAGATGTCCCTGAAAGATGGTTACTGCCAGATCTTAACACAAGACACCAATCAAATGTGCTTTCCACTGAGCACCAGTATATCGCCAAGAACACTCCATGGAAATCTACCCAATTGCTCAGGATGACTCCTTCCGTCACTTTCCTCATCACTTTACCCAAGATACCCACTCTGGCTCTGTGATCTCTGAACATCAGTCCTCATGAGACCAAAGCAGCCATGAGGGTGTCTTCTCAGAGTGTGGTGAATACAGACCTGCAACCAGCTCATTCAGTAAACTTGAACTCAAGGGCTCACCCCTAGTTTCTCTTCCTGGTAGAGATGGGTGACCTGCTAGGATCCGACATAAACTCTCGAAGAGATATTCCTGGGTAAAACTGGTTTTACTTAGTTTGTCCAGAGTTCGGGACTTAACATATGTCCTTCAGATCCCTAACTTACAAAAGAACAGGTGTGCGCAGTAAGATTTTGTTAACCACATCAGCTTATATCCTCAGCCTTTCCATTTTTGCTACACAGTCTTCAACCCTAGCAACCCTTACTTTTTGGCCTAATTACAAAATTGTATTCCAAGGCTACTGGATTTCACACCTGCACTTGGCATCCAATTACTGGAAATGCAAAATGACATTATTCTTTTCCCAATTAAAAAAAAGCACAAAAGTCAATTTCCAAATTCTATCTGAGATCTTGGATATCATGCACCTCCACAGTCAAAGCGTACTCCTATTGACGTATTCCTAGCACTCCCCCAGGGGTCCCCTGCAACACCAGAGGGGGGCCCCCTAGAGCTCTGCTGACTGCCAACTTCTCCCCTTAAGGAACTCTTTCTTCTCCACCTGACGGTGCTTCAAAGTCCTACCGTCTCCCAGACTTCTGGGATCTTGCCGTCAAGGCTTCTGAAACAGCACTATGGTCTGCATCCCAGCACACTGACAAAGGCGAAGAGAGTAAGTTAACGTTTCCAGGACACCACTCATGACACTCAGAGACCCTGTTTTCCTGAACTCTGGCTATTCCCAGCCTCGACGCTGTCTGTAGATAACTCGCCCTTCAGAGGAGGCCCCTGTGCTTTGGTCTACTTACTTCAGGGAAATGTATCCCTTTTTTACTTCCTTGGTAGTTACACACAAATGAAAAGACTAGAGGTCCTGTACATTATGTCAACAACCCATCCTTCCCGGGTACTATTACTTTTCAAAATATTTTCACTAGAGAAAAATTAAAGCACCTTTCCCTTCCTTGTCCAATTATTAATTCTTCCTGCATCCATTCCATGGATGTCACTTAAAACAGACACCAGGACTGGAGAAGGCAAAAAAGTGACACTGGAGGAAACATAACGTAGGGCAGACCTGTCACACAGCTTTAGAAACAGGCAGCCAGCAATGACCACAAGCGTCTCAGATCATTAAGCAATGTCTTACTGTGATGTCATGCACGGATGTACAGAGTTGTAATCCTTTCAAAACAGACAGATTGTCAGCATGATAAAGTGGATACAAACAAGTTCTTGAACAGTGATGACTACAGTGTTGGGGGGAGAAATGTCACTGAACTAAAAACGTTGCCGGCACAACTACTAAGGGGCTGAGGCCATTGAGAGACTCAGGTACACGAAGGCTTCTCACCGAGCTGTTTCTCTACACTGATTAGCAATTCCATAAACTATTCCTGATCTTGTAATCGCCAGACAAATAGTTATAATCTACAGATGTCAGAACTGAGTTCTTAATTGCTGCAAATGAGTGAGCAAACACAGGTTTCTCATTAAACCCATTACACCCCGTATGTTAAAATGGAGCGCTTGTCATGTGTTTTCTTTCTTGGCACTCCAATCAGGAGCATTCTTGGTAAAACCCTAGGAACAGAGAAGCAGAGCGAGATCGCTAGGGTGTGCGGCAGGCTCCTGTCCCTGGAGGTAGTACTGATTCCCGGGCTAAAAACCTTTAAACGGCAACGCGTTTGTTGCCAACATTTTAATGATGAGCGACATTGTGCCTCCATCTTTGCTTTCTTAAGACGGAGTCAAGTGGTGTCACCCCTCTTTGGAGGCTTTTGGTTCTCTTAAAGGAACCTAGAGTGCTGCCTCCCATGGCACTTGGGTTTGCCTGTTACCTGTGCAGGTGAAAAAGCATCAACTGCTAGATTGAAAGGGAAGGGAGGAAGGAACAGCCTGAAATGCTGTGGAAAAGCATACCTGAATTTCCATACGAGGTAAGCACCAGTCTTCTGGATAAGAAGACTAGGGCTTTCCATTCTGGCTCTCTCTCTCAGGCTGGAAGATTTATGAGAAATGGGGGAAAGGCTGGGAGGGTTAAACCAAGAAATGTATCAATTACCAAACTACAAATAAAAATAGCTCCTCTGCACAAGCTTCATTAAGTTTTATCAGCAAGTATCTTGGGGTTTTACACTCAAACCACAGGTCATAAATTCACAGTAAATCCCCCATATGTTCACCAAACACCTGAATTCAATTTCTCTTCTGGTTGTGAAGTAAGAATATGCTGCTTCAATTAATTATGCATGCAAGTTAGTTTCTAACACGGGGAGGTTTTTTGTTTTTTGGTTTTTTTCCCAATGCTGAAGGGTATTTATAACATCCGAAATTTGGGGCTAGATCTTTCTTCAGTCTTCACAATTTTATGTTGGTGTGTACATATAAATTCTGTCTTCCCAGTCTGAAAAAGTAAAGTTGGTAAATACTTTGTTATAATGTATAATTTTTCTATAGACAATCTCAAACCTTTGTGAGATGTGACAATGGTCTTAATATTTAAGGTTTTTCGACAAATGTTGCTGTGGGTATGTACAGATCACTCTAAATTACAGAGAAAGCCTAAAGTGAGGCTAAATGGCTATATTTATAAGTGTCTATATGTACATGTGAAATTAGCTACTTAGGAAAGATCATGTCATTTGCAGTTTATTTTCACAGTTTTGCTCATCCCTTGTAATACGAAAAGAATTATGAGAAACTTATGCAAATCCCAAAGGCACTCACTTTCCTCAGCTGATAAAATTCATTTTCAGATTTTTGACATCCATGATTTGTTGTCCATTTCACACCAATTTCAGTGTAATAAATCATAACAAATTAAAAACATACAGCTGTGTTTTCTGGGTTAAAAAGGTAGTCACCAAAGCTGTTAATACTGCATTTGCTTCTGATGTGATGAGTCACAGGGAGGGTCACCTCTCTCCACCAGAAAGACTGGGGACTGGATCTTACTCTCTGGGTCCCTGTGTGGTCATTCAATAACAGGGCTATCATTTTATAAGCAGCAAAATCTCAGGAATGTACCCCTCACCCCATTTTATTACTATCATCACTCTTCCTTATTAGCCTGTCACTGGTCTCAGGCAGGAGCGAGGAAAATTTAGCTTTACTTTTTCGAGGGGAATTCCTCCAGCTACAAAGAACACACACGTGCACAGACATATATAATTTCAGGACCCGACAATAAATACACAAGAAAAGACATTCTATTGTGAGCCTGAGGCCGCTTTTCCTGACTAGTAAATTTCAGAGAAATAATCCAAGTTGTTTTCTACCCAGAAAGACTGCTAAGTCTATTGTAGTCACACTTCCGATGAGGCATTTGCTTAAAACTTAGCACAAAATAACATTATGTAGCAAGCTTTAAGAGACCATCAATGAAAAACGATTTATCAAAGTTTTCATTTCAGAAATCATGTTCTCATAAAACTTTCCAACAAGTGAGCTTTGAATATTGTGAGACGGAGTGCCGAAGCCTAAGTCCCCAGAGAAGGTGCGAGAAGCCAGAATGAACCTCCCCAGGCCTCTAGAAGAAAATGGGCAAGGTGGCAGAGGGAGAGAAGCAGTGTGCCTCGAGTCTTCCTCACTCCCTAGTAGGCCACTCTGTGGGGCTTTAAACAAATAAATGATGAGAGAGAAAATGTTTTCCAGGTATACCTATGAATTTAAATGCATGCTTGAAAATACAATGTTACTGCCTCTAAGAAACCACATATGTCATTTCTCTTTGCATAATGCAAGATGCAGTTCTAATTTGGAGATAATGCCCCAAGTGCACTTTCTTTTCATAGAGAGTATGATTTTCATAAACCATCTAATAAACGGCAAGGACATATAAGGTATTCTATTAGGTCAGAGAGTTGAAGAAAGTTTATGGATTATGCTATTCATTCAATAAAACCACTGGGGATATGAAGGTTAGCCAGTTGCGACCCACAGTTAGTCTGTGCTTCAAACTAAAATATACATTTGAGTGTCTGAATAAAGAGCAAAGGAATCCAGGAGTATAGGTGAAAATTCTGGAGAACGAAAAAAAGAGTGAAAATCAGGAGTACGTTAGGAAAATTTGAAATAAGAAAGCAATGGAAATTAAATTATAAAACCTGATAGGTTTTGATGACAAAATAAAACGATTATCATGTTCCTTTTCATATTAGAGAGGTTTTATCATACAAGCACAGAAACTAATTATAGAACCATTATTTTAATTCTTTAATCATGAAATGATTACATAGAATTCAAGGCTAACATTCTTTTTGTTTTTTTGCATTCTCTCTCTTTAATGACAGCATAATTGCAAAATACTATATAAAACTAAGCTATGGTTTTTTTTAAGATAAAAATTCCAATGCAATACAGTGCTTAATGCTCATATCAATTCTAAATTATGGATAAATTCTATATGGCTTTCTGAAATGATTTAAAATGGAAAATAATATAACAGGAGATGTAGTGCCTGTGATTTCACGACTGGCTAACTCTGAAAGGTTTCTGAGAACTAGAATAAAAGCAGAAACATACATTTATTAGTCTTCTAAGAAAACAGAACATTGGATGTGCCCAAATGAAGATATTATTGGCTTTTAAACATATTATTATTGTACATATTATTGATTTTTAAACATTTTAAAGATCATTGGAATACTTCTATTGACTGATAGATTTTTTAATGTTTATGTCTTAATTAACTTCATAATTACTAGCTAATAATATTTTAGGCTTTCCTTCAATTTGTAATTTGGCCATGTCTCAACTTAAAAATAATTTATCTAAATAGAGAAAATAAATGAGATAGAAACATCAATCAGTTTAACTTCTCATTTCATGTTCTTAAATTATGAGAAACACAAAAAGTGTGACCATTTTGGTTTGGAATTATTGATAGATTTTGAAAATGGCCTGTATCATTCTTTCATAAATTATATTTTTTCAAAGCAAAACTTGCATAGGTAGGGTTGATACTTTGAAATGCTAACTAAAAGTCTTAAAGTATCTTCTGTTTCATCGCCTTGTGTCCCTCTGACTACCCGGTCCCAAGATAAACACTCTAAAGACTTTTCACTGTTTTCTACAATACTTCTTTTTAATTCAACCTCAGATACTCAGAACAGATCAATCAAAATTCCTGGTTCGTGATACACTCTCGTCGATGATTCTTGGTTCACTTTCTTCCATATAGTTAACGATTTTTAATACTGTAGCCAAAATTACTAAAAGTAAGTCATCAATATGATTTATCACATAAAACAAAAACTAGGGATTTAACAATAATCCACAACTAACCAGATACCCCTGGCCTTTCACTACACTTTCCCGAACAATTTTAAACATTATCTGTTGATTTCCTGTGACGGCAGAGGAAGCAAGCACTAGCCCTCTTACACACCGCAACCCCAACTTCCACTCCCTGTTTTCATGCCCCACGTCCTCCCGATCCAGTTATAGCGGAAATTTTAAATGATTTTTTTAGTATTTATATTATTTAGGTAAATATTGTTCATTACTAACTCAAATGGAGCACTGCGATGACATTTCCTTTCTTCTAAGACATCTCCTTTCTTCTTGGTTTTTCTTTTGCTTAGTGTTCTTAGAACCCGTCTCTAATTTTTTCCACCCTCTGTAGTCTTTTTTTTTTTTTAAGACTTTTACTTTTTAGAGCCTTTTTAAGTTCACAGCAAAACTGAGAGGAAGGTACAGAGATTTCCTATAGACCTCCTCCCCACATGTGTGTAGCCTCCCCCCGTTATGAACACCCCCCACCAGAGTGGTATACAGGTTACAACTCAAGAACCGACATTGTCACAACATTCTTAGTCAAAGTCCATAGCTCACATTAGGGTCTGTTCTTGGGGTTGTGTATTCTATGGGTTTGGGCAAATAAGATAATGACATTTATCATTAGAGTATCATACGGAGTGTTTTCTCTGCCCTAAAATCCTCTGTGCTCTACTTACTCATCTGTTCCTCTCCCACCTTCCCTGGAAACTACTGATCTTTTTAATGTCTCCATGTTTTGCCTTTTCCAAGAATGTCACATAGTTGGAATCACATATTATGTAACCTTTTCAGATTAGTTCCTTTCACTTAATATGATTTAAGTTTCCTCCCTGACTTTTCATGGCTTGATAACTCATTTCTTTTTAGCTCTAAATAATATTCCACTGTCTGGATATATCACAGTTTATATCCATTCACCTACTGAAGGAAATTTTGATGGCTTCCAAATTTTGGCAGTTACAAATAAAACTGCTATAAACACTCATGTGCAGGTTTTTGTGTGGACATAAACTCTCAGCTCCTTAGGGTAAACACCATGGAGCACAACTGCTGGATTTGTAAGGTATGTTTAGTTGTATAAGAAATCTCCAAACTTTGGTCTTCCAAAGTACCTGTACCATTTTTGCACTCCCAACAGCAATGACTGAGTTCCCGCTGCTCCACACCCTCACCAGCATTTGGTGCTGTCAGATTTTGGCCATTCTAAATGATACGTAGTGGTATCTCACTGGTGCTTTAATTTGCATTTCCTTGATGACATGTGATGTGAAACATCTTTTCACATGCTTATCTGCCATCTGTGTATCTTTTCTGGTGAGGTGATTGTTAAAGTCTTGAAGTCGTTTATCCTTTTTTAAAATTGGATTGTTGAGGGGCCCTGGGTAGCTCTGTCAGTTAGGCATGTGCCTCTTGGCTTCAGCTCAGGTCATGATCTCAGGAATGTGAGACCGAGCCCCACGTCAGGCTCTGCACTCAGCACAGTCCTCTTGAGATTCTTTGCCCCTCCCACTTCCTCTCCCTCTGCTCCTCCTCCCACTCACACTCTATCTAAAATAAATAAATAAAATCTTCAAAAAAAATAAAATTGGGCTGTTGGTTTTCTTATTGTTGAGTTTTGAGTTCTTTGCATATTTGGGATAACAGTCTTTTATCAGATAGGTCTTTTGCAAATCTCTTCTCCTCTTTATAGCCTTCATAGCCAAATATCTTCTCCCTGTTTATATTCCTCGTTCCTTTATAGGATCATTTCCACATGGTCCAATCTATCATAGCCTATCAATTCTGGTTTTTTTCTTGGAGCCCTCCAACTCAAGTGTTCTTTCCACATGCTCCAGTCTGCACAGTGGAAGTCCTGGCACCTCCCTCTATCATCATCCTGGGATTTGTCAGAGTATACATTGCGTAGCTTCCTAAAAGGGGAAGTATTAGAAGTAAAAAAACAAAACAAAAGCTTGCATCTTTACATCACCACTTACTGACACAGGTTAGGAAACACTACTCTTCAATATTTGAAGGTGTGGTTCCATGGTCATCTAGCTTCCAGTGTTGCTGCTGAGAAATCTAACATTCTGATCCCCAACTCTTTATTGTATGTATTTTTAAAGAATCATCTCTTAGTTTCAGTTATTCTGAAACTTTACAATCCTGTTTCCTTTTAAAATCGACTTTTTGGGGCACTAGTTAGTTCTTCAATTTAGAATCTTAAGTTCTCCATTTCTGGAAAGATTTCTTGTGTTATTTCTCTAATAATCTCTCCATCATTATCTCTGTTCTCTCTTTCTAGAAAACATATTAGTTATATGGTGAACCTCCCAGAATGAACTTCTGATTTTTTTCCTCTCTTTCTTTCCCACTATATTGATCTTTGTCTTAGTCTTATGTTTTATGTTCCTCAGCAAGCTTTAGAATTATTTCTAAATTCTTCTTTAATATTATATATGTCTTATGCATATAAATTACTTTTTAGAATATTTATATATTTACACATGCTATATGTTTATATATTTATATATGTTAATATATATGTAAATATATATGAATATGTATATATATACTTAAAAAATATTTTCATATATATTGACTCAGAGACTAAATTTTTAAAGCATTCAATTTGTAACCTACAAAGCTCCAAATACAAGCAAATCTTAGTTTTATGATTTAGCCAAGTCTTCCAAACTTTTCTTCCACAAATATATATTTTGGCATTATACTCCAAATAGTTTTTTCTTTGACATGTAATGAAATTCACAGTTTGGCTGTAGATGTTTATTACACAAGTTGACTCCCACTGCTCAAAGTGGTGATTATGATCTGTAATTTTTAATCCTCTGTTTCAATATTTGCTGGCCTCCACTCTTAATTCTCCTGCCAAATAGTGACCAGCTCCCACTTGGATCTCTTAAAATTATCCCATTGGTGTTCACGGTGGAAGGTTTCATGACTTTTCCCAAGTGCAATCCTAACTATAGCTACCGAGGCATGCTTTGAGAATACAGTCCGAGCTTCCAGCACATCCTCACCACACACAAAGCTGATGCCATTTTCTAAGAGATTTAGTTCTGTAGCTAGTGCATGTGAATTAATATAAGCAAAGCGAACCTGGCATAAGATCCTGAATAATCACAGTCTTAGAAGAATCAATTGATACTCTGATTAACTAAGAGCTTAGCAAAAGTCCTCTTTGTAAGTTTGTTACAATCCCTGAGTGTGAAAATCTTTCTAGAAAGCCCTAAAGTCTCTTCCATCTTGGAAAGAAGGAATAATGGATATCATTTAAGTTTTTTAAAAAGTTTTTAAGATTCTCATGACCTTTAGTTCTCATTACTGAGTATTTGAGTAGGAAAAAGAAGTACTTGAGCTGAATCTTATTCCATCAACTATAAGATAATACCCGAAAGCTGTTTTGCTTTCTCACTGATTTTTTTGGACAAACTCCCAATAGCAGCACTTTTGTAGACATCTACTTCTTTCTTCTAAAAGTCAACTTTTGCAAACATATTGACTGATTGTGGGTTTGCTTGGTTGATTTTTAGTTCATTGAGACTTCATTGTATCATATTATTTACACATGACTTTAAAATTATACTGTAGCTGGGGGCGCCTGAGTGGCACAGCGGTTAAAGCGTCTGCCTTCGGCTCAGGGCGTGATCCCGGCGTTACGGGATCGAGCCCCACATCAGGCTCCTCGGCTATGAGCCTGTTTCTTCCTCTCCCACTCCCCCTGCTTGTGTTCCCTCTCTCACTGGCTTTCTCTACCTCTGTCAAATAAATAAATGAAATCTTTAAAAATAAATAAATAAATAAATAAAATAAAATTATACTGTAGCTGAAACAAATGAGAAAATCTTTACTTATTTCGTGGTAATAGGTTCCCTTCTCTAGTTTGACTTTTTCTCTATTTCAGGCATTTGCAAATTTCTAAGGAAAAAATCAATAATAATGACTTCCAGACATAAAATGTTTAAAATGTGGATAAAAACTCTTGGACCTTTATAAGTTAATTCATGTAGTCAAATTTTCACTTCTGTCTAAAATGTGGTTCAAAGACTTTGACACCTTAATAACTTTTTTAAAAATTTATTTTAACTTTTTTTTTCAAGTATAATTAACATGCCATGTTAGTTTCAGGTGTATAATATAAGAAGCTTCAAGTTTAATGCTTTCTCTTTTTTAATTTAAGTTTTTAAGGTTGTATATTAATTCAAGTTAGTTAATATGCAGTGTAATATTAGTTTGAGGTATACAATATAGTGATTCAACACTTTCATACATCACCCAGTGCTCGTCATGACAAGTGCACTCCTTAATCGCCATCACCTATTTCACCCATTCCCCCATCCACCTCCCCTCTAGTAACCATCAGTTTGTTCTCTACAGTGAAGAGTGTTTCGTGGTTTGCCTCTTTCTTTCTTTTTTCGTTTGCTTATTTGTTTTGTTTCTTAAATTCCACATAAAAGTAAAATCATATGGTATTTGTCTTTCTTTGACTGACTTCTCTTAGCATTATACTCTCTAGCTCCATCCATGTCATTGCAAATGGCAAGATTGCATTCTTTTTTTATGGCCAAATAATATTCTATTATCTATCTATCTATCTATCTATCTATCTATCTATCTCACATCTTCTTTATCCATTCAACTATCAATGGACACTGGCCTGCTTCCATAATTTGGCTTTTATAAATAATGCTGTAATAAACACGGGGGTGCATATATCTCTTTGAATTAGTGTTTTTGTATTCTTTGGGTAAATACCTAGTACTGTGATTGCTGGATCATAGGGCAGTTATATTTTTAACTTTTTGAGGAAATTTCATACTATTTTCCACAGTGGCTGCACCACTTTGCATCCCACCAACAGTGCAAGAGGGTTCTCCTTTCACCACATCCTCACCAACACCTGTTGTTTCTTGTGTTCATTTTAGCCATTCTGACAGATGTGAGATGATATCTCATTGTAGTTTTGACTTGTATTTCCCTGATGATAAGTGATAAATATCTTTTCATGTGTCTGTTGGCCATCTGGGTGTCTTCTTTGGAGAAATGTCTGTTCATGTCTTCTGCCCATTTTTTAATTAGATTATTCACTTTTTAGGTGTTGAATTTTATAAGTTCTTTATATATTTTGGATACTAACCCTTTATCAGCTATGTCACTTGCAAAAATCTTCTCCCATTCCATAGGTTGCTTTGTAGTTTTGTTAACTGTTTCCTTCCTTGTGAAGCTTTTTATTTTCATGTAGTCCCAATAGTTTATTTTTGCTTTCATTTCCCTTGCCTCAGGAAACCTATCTAGATTCAAGGTGCTACAGCTGATGTCAGAGAAATCACTGCCTGTGCTTTCTTCAAGGACTTTTATGGTCTCAGGTCTCACATTTAGGTGTTTAATCCATTCTGAGTTTATTTTTGTGTATGCATGTGGCTGTCCAGTTTACCCAACAGCATTTGTTGAAGAGACTGTTGTTTTCCCATTGGATACTCTTTCCTGATTTGCCAAAGATTAATTGATGATGGAGTTGTGGGTTCACTTTGGATGTTCTATTCAGTTCCATTGATCTGTGTGTCTATTTTTATACCAATACCACACTGTCTTGATCACAACAGCTTTGTAATAGAACTTAAAGTCTGGAATTCTGATGCCTTCAGCTTTGCTTTTCTTTTTCAGGATGGCTTTGGCTATTTGGGCACTGTTGTGGTTCCATACAAATTTTAAAATTATTTGTTCTTGTTCTGTGAAAAATGTTGTTGATATTTTGATAGTGATTGCACTAAATATGCAGATTGTCTTGGATAGTATAGACATTTTAACAATATTTGTTAGAACAACAAAGCCTAAAGCTAGAAGGAAGGAAGGAAATAATAAAGATTAGAGCAGAAATGAATGATATAGAAACTAAAAACAAAACAAAACAAAACAAAAAAACAATAGAACAGACCAATGAAACTAGAAGCTGGTTCTTTGAAAAAATTAATAAAATTGATAAACCTCTAGCAAGACTTAATCAAAAAGAAGAGAAAGGACCCAAATAAATAAAATCACAACTGAGAGAGGAGAAGTAACAACCAACACCATAGAAATACAAACAATTGTAAGAGATCATTATGAAAAACTATATGCCAACAAATTGGACAACCTGGAAGAAAGCATAAATTCCTAGAAATATATAAACTACCAAAACTGAAACAGGAAGAAATAGAAAACTTGAATAAACTGATAACCAGCAAAGAAATTGAATCTATAATCAGAAAACTCCCAACAAACAAAAGTTCAGGGCCAGATGGCTTCACAGGCAGATTCTACCAAACATTTAAAGAAGAAATAATACCTATTCTTCTCAAAATATTCCAAGACATAGAAGAGGAAGGAAAACTTCTGAATTCATTCTATGAGGCCAGCATTACCCTGATACCAAAACCAGATAAAGACACCACGAAAACAGAGAACTGCAGGCCAGTATCTCTGATGAACACAGATGCAAAAATCTTCAACAAAATACTAGCAAACCAAATCCAACAATACATTAAAAAAATTATTCACCACAATCGAGTGGGATTTATTCCTGGGTTGCCAGGGTGGTTCAAATATTCGTAAATCAATCAGCATGATGTATCACATTAACAAGAGAAAGAATAAGAACCATACGATCATTTCAATAGATGCAGAAAAAGCATTTGATAAATTACAACATCCATTCATGATAAAAACCCTCAACAAAGTAGGTTTAGGGGGAATATACCTTAACATAATAGAGGCCATACAGGAAAAACTCACATTTAGTTTCATCCTCAATAAGGAAAAACTGAGAGCTTTTCCTCTGTGGTCAAGAACAAGACAGGGATGCCCACTCCCGCCACTTTTATTCAGCATAGTTCTGGGAGTCCTAGCTATAGACATCAGACAACAAAAAGAAATAAAAGGCATCTAAATCAGTAAGGAAGAAGAAAAACTTTCACACCTTGCAGAGGACATGATACTATATATAGAAAATGCAAAAGGCTCCACCAAAAAACCTGCTAGAACTGATACATGAATTCAGTAAAGTTGCTGGATATGAAATCAATGTACAGAAATCTGTTACATTTCTATACACCAGTAATGAAGCAGCAGAAAGAGAAATGAAGAACCAGTTCCATTCACAATTGCACCAAAAATAGTAAGATACCTACCCTAGGACTAAACCTAACCAAAGAGGTGAAAGACCTGTACTCTGAAAACCATAAAATACTGATGAAAGAAACTGAGGATGACACAAAGAAATGGAAAGACATTCCATGCTCATGGATTGGAAGGACACTTTACTAACTTAAATTACTTTATTTTGGGGAAAATAACTCAACATGATTACAGATTGCAACAAAGATTTGCTTCTTCTGCAATAAATATAGAATTTTTGATCTTTCAGTGACTATCAAAAGTGCCAGGAAACAGGCAGAGTAACTACTTGGCCAGGGCACTACTGAATCGTGAGCAGAAGGGGCAGAGGTCACAGGAATGCAGGTGTACATTGCCAAACCAGCCTTGATGCCTGAAGACTCATCAAGGCAGAGGTAGTGCCAGCTGATACCTGAGGACAGAGAAGAAAGGAACGGAGCAAGGCATCTGTTAAAACTCAGTATGACCCTTTATAAGCAGATTGCAACACTGCCTTCCCTGTATTTTTACGTTCAACTGATGTCCAAACACTAGTGTGCAGGGAAGCTAAGCCAAGACCAAATAGAACTAATAATTATGTGTGCAGTAGCACCAGAAGCCCAGAAGGAATACAGACAGAGATAGACATAGACCTTGATTTAGATCTAGACACAGGCAGAGATGTAGACATAAATATCAGCACGAACACAGACATTTATACTAAAGAATCAGCTTTGGATATTTTCCTGAGTTGCAAAAAAAAGATTTAGAAAATATATACAGACAGTCCCCAACTTATGATAGTTTGACTTAATGATTTTTTTTTTTTTTTTTTTTTTTTTTTTTTACTTTACGATGGTGTGACAGTGATCAGCATTCAGTAGAAACTGTACTTCCAGTTCTGAATGTACATCTTTTCCCAGGCTAACCGCACGCAGTGTGATCCTCCCTCGTAAAGCCAGGCCGGGGCGGGGCCACCGCTACCAGCCAGACGCAGGATCTCGCGAGGACAAACAGCTGATGAACGATCATGCAGCTCTCCCACCATTCCGTTCTTCACCCTCAGTACAGTACTCAGTAAATTGCACGAGATATTCAGCGCTTTGTTGTCGAATAGGCTTTGTGTTGGATGATTTTGCCCGACTGCAGGCTGACGTAAATGCTCTGAGCACATTTAAGGGAGGCTAGCTGAAGCTATGAGGTTCAGTAGGTTAGGTGTATTCAGTACATGTTCGACTTAGGATATTCTGAACTTACAACGGGTTTATCGGGACATAACCCCACTGTACGTAAAGCAAGATCTGTACTGAAATACTACCCGTGTTTGTCACGAGCCCATTATCTGACATGAGGCTTCACTGAAACTCAGAAGTCACAGGCCTCTGTAGATCTCATTTTGTTTTGTCTTTCCTCATATTGTAATGTCTCTACAGACTGCCTCTGATATTGTTTCATTTTGATATCATAATAGTGTCTCCATGGATTTTGGCTGACATTTTGTTTTGACATTATGCTACAATAGACCTCCACTGACATTTCATTTTGTCACTGAAACATTGTTTCTATAGGTTCCCGCTACATTATTTTGTTTTGACATCAAAATGTCATCTCCACGGTCTTGGCATGACATTATCTAGAGAACTTTATGAAGAGGTATGGAGTCCATGGACTAGATGGATAAAATGCAGAACATCTAATAAACTTGAAAATGTTTTGGATACACACAAATTTACATGAAACAATATAAATTTGCTAAATTGTTTCCGTAAAGTCCCTAAAGTTTCTCATAACATGGATTCGGTTAAGGTGTTGATTTTCCACCTTTCTGATAATACGAAGCCATACAGCTCCTTTTTACATCAATGCTTTCAGCGAAGATACCCTGTACCCTTTTGTGGCCAGAATCAAGTTTTTTGTTTTTGTTTTTTTAATTAATATGGTTTGGATGTAGGTGTGTGCATGTGTGTGTGTGTGTGTGTGTGTGTTGCAAACAACTAAAATGTAAGAAATATGTATGAAGTGAACAATCATAACTATTTCATTGAATTTAAGAAATCATTGATCGTGACACATTTGACAAATCTCTAAGAAAGGAAGAAAATGCTGACAATCGAACTGGCACTGATTGGAAGAAATATCTTGATATTAGAGATTTGAAATTGGGAAAAATTGTGACTCTTATAATTGATTAAAAAATGGTGGTATTATGGCATTTGATAGAATCAATTTACCAAGATAGCGATAAAAATAATTGATGATAGTTTGAATATTCTTAAAAACCATGATAAAAACATGGACGTTGAACTGGTTCTGTAGTTTTAGATAGAAGTTGTTGGTGAATTTCCTGAGAGAAATCTGCAACAGAATTTTTCCTTTCCTGGCGGTCTTCTCTTTCGTTTGGGCATTTACAAAAATCTTTTTATTTCTTTTTTTAAGGTTTTATTTATTTATTTGACAGAGAGAGAGCGCACAAGTAGGGGGAGTGGCAGGCTGAGTGACAGGGAGAAGCATGGGGCTCGATTTTAGGACCCTGAGATCATGCATGACCTGAGCTGAAGGCAGAAGCTTAACCGAGTAAGTCACCCAAGCACCCCGCATTTACAAAGCTGTTTATGAACATTTCCCTATTATAATAAGGTCAAGAACATTGATCAGAAAACTAAATACTTCTAGGTTATATTAAATTCCCAGGGAAATATTTTTACTCATGTAAATCTTCAACTTTGGTCAGATGATTATAGATATGAACATTTCTGTGCTTTCAGCAACCTGTATTTGCAAACATTATTCAATTTGTTAAACAATATCTATTTGGAAAGTATGTATGTAAAAAATTACTCCTAACATAAAATGCCAGAGAAGGTATTTCTACAGATGCTCTCATATATTTCCATCTACCACATGAAAAATTGATCATAATAAGAACACTCATAGATCTTATACAATCCTTCATTTGAAAATCGTCATTTTGTTACACAATTTCCCTATTACAAATACGTATGTTAAAAATGACCTGGAAGTTAGTGCTAGTGAAAGCATTTCTTGGCTGAACAGGTATTTCCTTTAGTTACAGAGTAAGGATTTTATGTTGTCCTTTTTGCCTTGGCTACCAGGAATCCCTGAGATAATGTTCAAGTATAATTACTTACACCAATTTCCTGGTGTATCTTCTATCTTTTTGTGTCCTTTTAAACTTTGTTTTGACAGCTATTTTTACAAACTGCTTCAAAAATTTTTGGAAATCAGATGGGCATAACTCCTACCTGAATAAACCTTATGTCTTAGAGGGTCACAGTAACCACTCTCCTGAGTATGGAGTATAAAGCCTAGAATTTCGCTTTCTATTTTGAGCAGTGATTTCTTCTGATTCTTCTAGCAGAAATAATATCTGTCTCATGTGTATGCAATAGTATGAGATGGGGCATAAGAACGCCTCTAACCCAGTGCTGAGCACAGAATAGGCACTTCATCAACTCTGACTACATGAACTAAAACGACATCTCAATAGAGACACAGAATATGTTGTTATAAATCCAGGCCTGCAGCTCAGGAGAGAAGTCAAGCTGCAGATATAGCTTCAGGGGTCACCAACAGATACAGGGGTATAATTTAAGTGGGAGGAGTGGATCAGATCACATGCAGTAAGGATATAGAAGAGGGATGAGCACATATGATAACTCCAACCAATACCCCTACAAAAGAACCACTCTTACTTTTCACAGTGACTATGTAACAGCGATAGAGAAGCCAAAAGGAAGACGGGGTTGCTTATGAAGTGGGGACCCATGGGCTCTAACAATGTGCTGTTGGAGAAAGAGCTGCACCTCCTGTGACTTGCTGGCCTCTGCTGCTAAAGGCTCACTGCAGGGAATCCCCTCGAGATCCCAACACAAACTTCTCTGCTCCCTCCAGGCTGGGCCCTCAGGCCTGCGATACCTGGGCTGCTGGCAAGTGCACCTGCTTTGCTGGTGAGTCTCCTTGGGGGCCGCTGATCTAATTCCTTTCATGAGCGCTCAGGTTTCACTAATTGAGAAAACTTTACAGAAAACTGAAAATTTAAATTAACTAGATATGACGGCTGTGATGTTCTGCTATCCTGATTACCCTTTCTTTTTTTTTTTTTAAAGATTTTATTTATTTATTTGACAGAGATAGAGATAGCCAGCGAGAGAGGGAACACAAGCAGGGGGAGTGGGAGAGGAAGAAGCAGGCTCATAGTGGAGGAGCCTGATGTGGGGCTCGATCCCATAACGCCGGGATCACGCCCTGAGCCGAAGGCAAACGCTTAACCGCTGTGCCACCCAGGCACCCGCTGATTACCCTTTCTAAGTCCAACCCTCAAGGATTATTCTTCCCATTTTCCTGATGTTAGATTAATATTGTTACCGAATATGTTCCTTATCCCACCTACAGTTTGGCTAACTTTTCTCATGAAAAGAATAGAAGCCACAGTACAGGGTGTATCCCTCTCTTGACCAAAACTACTGTTCTCTGTAGTCTCACCGGTTTTTGGTAGATGAGCTATTTGGCTTATGTAGTTTCTAAGTCCCAATGGATATTATTATGAAAGAGATATTATCTTTTAAAAAAGCTGGCTGGACATCTTCAATTATTTAATAACAACCAAAAAACCTTGAGAAGCTTTGTTTTTTGTTCTTGTAACTTAGAACCATGATTGTCGGCAGGATCTTAGTAGTTATTAAAATATTCCCTTAAAAATGTCACCAATAATGTAAGTCTGATTAATGACAAAAAGGAGCACAAAAGGACAACAAGCTTTTGAATTTTTAAGAGAAGAGGCAGGATTTATCAGTGACTAAAACTGCAGTCTACGTTGGGAATATCAAGATGTTTGGCATTGCACAGAAGAGAGATCTTTTTATCTTATAACATTTTAAATTAAATTCTCATTCCAAAAACATGAGTGTATAAATGTGTAGCAAATTTTCCAATTAAGGCTTAAGTTTGACTTACACATTTACTATCCTTTCTGTATGCACTTGGGTGAGGGGCTGAAATGCTACTCAAATCCAATCCACGAGCAAACTTCAAACTAAGACGCACTGTTCACATCTTGCCAAGTCATAACTGATGGTATAATGAGTTGAAAAGCTTAAACTTTAAAAAATGCAGGCATTCTCTACTTTTCACCACAATGTGAAACCGCACCATAAAGAGGATCACATTTTCCCATAGGAGCAATGTTATAATTGGAGGTTATGCTTCTGACCAAGGAGTTGGCTCCGGATAACCCCATGATATAGCAACAATGGATCCCATAAACAAAGACATAACAACACTAAATCTTTATAGTAATGATGATAGTAAAAGTAGACTGCAAGTACTATAAGGAGTTTTCAATATAGTCTACATGTAACTTACACAAGATTCTTAGTATATATAGGACTATGAAATTTTTAGAAATTGCCACGAAATGAACATGCCAACTAAAGATCATAATACTTTGGCTTTTTTTTCTTTTTAACTTAAAATCACTTTATGGAAGACGAAGGCCAGATTTTTTTGAAGAGGAAGAGAGCCATCTTCTAGTTAAACCCTTTAATTTTACCCTGGAGACCCAACATGATTTTCACTAGATTTTTCACAGGATTTTCCTTTTATTTTGAAAAAATTTCCCTGTAGCTAGCAGAGACTTTCCAAAAAAATCATCCCATCAACTTGAGAACTATTCCAAAATGCTAGAGCCAGGGCACCACAGATTGTTTAACTAGTGCTTGGGGGGGTGTTGGTCTCTATCATGGCATTTAATATTTTATTCAAATGCCATAAAAAAAAAAACCTGGCTTAAAAAAAAAAGGAATATTTAATCCTTTCCCAGAAAACTGATAGAACTGGCATAGAACAATATGCAATCTGTACTTGGACTAGTCGCCTTCCTGTCCTCTAGTTCAGACATGGCTGTGAAAAGCACTGAATGGAAGATTAAGGGCAAAGAAAAGGAAAATTTAAGTGTTACTTACATGGTATGGAAGGAATGACTGGCCCCTCAAAATTTTATGCTATAAACCATACTCTGTGATCATAAAGTCATTGCTTTTAGAGTAAAAGAACATGCAAGTTATAAAGTAGCTTTGAATTCATTGAGCCCAATCCCTTCACTTTATGGATGAGGGAACTGAGGCCCAGAGAGAGAAAATGACAGGCTGAGGGTAACAAGCTAGGATATGATAGGCCTAGGACAAGGCAGATATGTGGATTCTTTGCCCAGTGCTACTCCAGGATGGCTCCTGTGTCGACGTTTTATTGCTCAAATCTGCCTGATGCAGAGAAATTGGGGGAAAGCTTTCTGATCCGTGCCATACTTGAATTAAGAGATCTCTCCCCCTCTCCTTCCCTCTCTTTCTCATGCACACGTATATATAAAAAACTTTCAGTTCATAGTATGAATACAAAGCTACACCATACTTTTTCCTATTTATTCCACAAGGTATCAGCCACTGGAAGTGTTTAATGTATACCATTTCTAAAAGAGTACCACATTTGCAGTATAATAAACATAGAAATAAGAAAACCAGCCTTTGGCCGATTTAATTCAGACCTTCTAAAAGTAAGTCAAATTCATATAAATCCTTTGTCCAAGTTGTGTCTTTTTTTAGTAATCAGTTCAGCTCAAAGTCTTATAGAGAAGATCAATTAAATATTAATCAAAGTCCAGAGAATTTTAAGTGTCTGTTCCATTATCTTAAATGCAACAGCAGACAAACCACCAAAGCAAATCTCTTTTCCCCCCTTATCCTTCAACATAAATAAGCTTTTTAGTCTTTTCCCTGATGGTATAACTCATACCAAACGATGACACTATTTACAGTATCTGCTTTAAAAGGGCATAGCTTCTATTCCTATTTCAATTAAAGCCATCGTGCAATTATGCTTTCAAGAAACAATTAACAGAGGAAAAAAACCATTTCCCTCGCTCCAGCCTTTTTAGAGTTGGGTGGTGAGTCCCCCTTTTTACCACTGGTGGCACTGAAGCAATTATTTAATGTTAAGGTTCACTTCCTCGGATGTAAATTTTGGTTTTAGTTGACACTAAAAAGAAACATCAATTTATTAGGAGATAAAACTTGTTCTCTAGTAATGGAGCAGCTGCGTACATAAATTTATTGCAGTTTAATGTTCTCACACATAAAGCAATTAGAGTTTTCTGACAAACAGACTTGCCACAGAAATGACGGTGTGCACCGCGGCGCGGACGGTCTGCGAGACGGAAGCCACCACGGGAGACGGCGGTAAGGACGTCTCTGCAGAAACGTGCAGTAAGAGTGCGCACCGGGCAAACTCGACCGACACTCTCTTCTCGGTCAGTGCGAATGAAAAGAAATGCTACAAACTCTACGGCCCTGGCGAACGCCCTCCGCGCCCACACACGGCAGCTTTCCCGGCAGTGGACTCACGCAGGGATGCCTGGAAGGGAGACCGCCTGGGTTCCGAGCCACGGACGGAACAGACGCCCCCCCGACGGCATCGCCGCATCGGGAAGGCACCACCGTGGCCAGGGGGGCGGTTAAGGTCATTTCGAAGTGCTATTCTAATAGTCTGCGCCACACTTGTAAGACACTAAAGCACATTTGCTCGAGTCTGCTTCACGCCAGACAGCGTCCCCATCTTTCACATACCACCTTGTTTTTTTATGTTTTTTTATTATGTTAGTCACCATACAGCACATCCCCGGTTTCCGATGTAAGGCTCGATGATTCATTAGTTGCGTATAACACCCAGTGCACCATGCAATACGTGCCCTCCTTACTGCCCATCACCAGCCTATCCCATTCCCCCACCCGCCTCCCCTCTGAAGCCCTCAGTTTGTTTCTCAGAGTCCATAGTCTCTCATGCTTCATTCCCCCTTCTGATTACCCCCCTTTCTTTATCCCTTTCTTCCCCTACCGATCATCCTAGTTCTTATGTTCCATAGATGAGAGAAATCATATGATAGTTGTCTTTCTCTACTTGACTTATTTCACTTAGCATTATCTCCCCCAGTGCCGTCCATGTTGCAGCAAATGTTGAGAACTCGTTCTTTCTGATAGCTGAGTAATATTCCATACCACCTTTTAGTTTCAATGTGTGAGAGACAGGGTGGCAGAGGCCGTGGGGACATCCTCCCTGCACCCCACCACACGGGACACCAGGCCTGCTGGTGTAGCAGCCACACCCCCACCCCCCCCCCGACCCCTGTGGGTCCTCATTGGTTTGGGCTGAGAATGTGTCTTCCCAGTTCACATGGGTTAGTTAAGACTTAAAACTGCTGTAACATATTTCCATAATTTGTAGTGACAATTACCATTTTTATGTATTAAGCACCTGTTAAATGCCGGGTAATATGCAAATTATTGAGAATACACAGATGTGCAAAATGGTTCCTAAACTAACAGTCAGTTAATATAATAATAGATAAGGTCCTGGGGCGCCTGGGTGGCTCAGTCAGTTAAGCGTCTGCCTTCAGCTCAGGTCATGATCATGGGGTCCTGGGATGGAGCCCTGTGTTGGGCTCCCTGCTCAGCGGGGAGTCTGCTTCTCCCTCCTTCTGTGCTTCCTTCTCTCTCTGCCTCCCCATTCTTTGTGAGCACGGGTGCGCTCTCTCTCTCAAATTAATAAATCTGAAAAAAAAAATAGATGAAGTCGTATATGAAAGTAAATGTATACTTTTTTGTGAAAATAAGGGGGGGGGCAATACTTAAGGGAAAGGTGAGGCCTGGGCCAGATGCATTTCAGACTCCCTGCACATAGGATGGGCTTGGAGTGAGGAACTGGTGTGGGCCAGGCTGAGATACCAGACCACATGAAGGTGAGGCAGGTGTAAGAGGTGGCAAGTGGTTTGGGGTCCCTGCCTGGATGGAATTCTTCATAAAAAGAGGTTTCTGAGACACCCAAACACAACAGATTGAACTCACACATGAGGCCAGATCTCTTCTAAAACCCCACTAAAATGACAACAAAGAAACAAAAAGTCTTACAACCACAGGGAGAAAGAGAGTGACAACAGGGGACACCACAATAAATGAGATGAAGGGGCACCTGGCTGCCTGTCAGTTGAGAGTCCAACTCTTGATTTCAGTTCCGGTCATGATCTCAGGGTCATGGGATTGAGCCCCAAGTCAGGCTCCAAACTCAGCGGGGAGTCTGCTTGAGATTCTCATTCTCCCTCTCCCTCTGCCCCTCCCCCCACTCATGTGCACTCTCTCTCTCTCTCAAATAAATAAATAAATAAATCTTTAAAAAATATAAAGGAGATGAGATTTTAGGAGCTGGAAGGTGAGTGAGACACCATGCCGGAAAGGACAGAAAGCTAAGTCCAGGTCAGGGGGAGACGCTTGGAGTCAAAGTGCTGGATCTGCAGTTTCCCAAAAAGACTTGGGAGCAGAGGCAGCAGGAAGCTCTGAAGATGGGTGGCCGGCCAGGACACACTCTCCTTTGGGCGTTTTTGCTTTGCACAGTTTTCCGTTTCACCATTCTCAAAAACCACAGCCCTTTAAAAATATGTGTGGGTATACATATGTGTGTGTATTTATAGCTGTGTTTCTGACTTCCATGGCAGCAGCAGAGAGCCCGTGGAAGGAGCCCAGTGGAGTAGTGGTGGCCACTGGGGGACAGAAAGGTCCTCTGGGAGCTGAGCGTCTGTCTCCACGCTGGCACCGTCTGTGCTGACCGTCCTACTCAGAAGCAGGAGGCAGACGCAACACTGACCACCCACCGCTATCGCTTTCCTAAAGCACGACAGCACAACACAGCTGTTCAGCGCAGTCCAAATGGGTTGTGGCTCACACCTCTGACCGGCTTCCCACTCTGATAACTGTGCAAGGCCCAGGACGAGACGCAGGGGACAGGCGTTCAACTGAAAGATTACACTTCATGTCTTTACCGAGCAACAACTCGCGATACTCTATGTCCATAAACAGACTGCTCACGGTCAAGCCACATGTCCTAATGTGTAAATGGGAACTAATGGTCAACAGGAGGTAAGGGGTTAAAAGGAAAGGGCTTCACTGTAAATCCTCCCTCAAGAAAACTGAGAAGCGATGGGTGAGAGTTGCCAGTCAAGGTTCCATGTGAAGAGGTTTTGCTCCGAGCCCCCCACCAGCCCCCACCCAGGTCCCCAGCAGAAGCCAGGCTGCTGGAGCTGGTCGCTTCCAGTTCTGAGCCTCCCGCAAACTCCACTGGGCTCCAACTTGCCTGGCTGCCATTTCGATGCTCTTCTCATTAGGCCAAACCCCCACCCAGGCACTTACTAAATTCCCTGTATCTTTGGTTTACATGAATGGGAAGAACAGCTTCTGCACATTTAATCTTCTTACTATAAATACTTAGGTGAAGAAAAAAGGTGACAATGAAGTCTCATCCCACTCAATTTATTCCTGTTAGCATTCTTTCAGTGGGGAAAAAAGCAGCCCTTGAGTATGAATGTAACATGAAAAAAACCTGTGCTGAATCATGAACATGATTATTCTATGAAAAGACTCAAACCGAATTTTAAAATCTCATTTTATAGCTACTTATAAATCCTGTGAATGGCTCTGCATTGATCTCACTGAACTTTACCCAAGAACATACACCATCCAGGACAGAGGTTTTCAACTTGGTGGGGAAGATGAGGGGGACTCGGGGCAGAAAATTCTGGTTTGGGCAAGGCAAGGTCTCAAGGATGAAAATACTCCGCTTTCGGCTGAGTCACACACCTACACCCACCAGCCCCCTGTGCTGTCTTATACTTGTGTGCATTGCAGGGGTGTGTTTACTGGACTTGTCTTTCTGGAATTAGACAACGAGCTTTTTGAAGGGAGGGACCTCATCATACTCATCTCTGTGTCTTTAGCCCTGATTCCAGTGAAGTAAGTGCTCCATGAACTTGCTGAATGAATGGGAACCTCTGATCTGCTTTCAGGGATAGGCTCCTCTTTACCTCCATTTTCCTTAATTATCGTTTACAAGTAGTTGTATTCTGTGTGTGCACCTCCCAACACAGAACATCACGAGCACATAAACAACACCTCCTGCAAAACCAACCAGAAAGGATTCCTTCCGCTCAACTCTGCAAACTTCAGAACGGAACTCTTTCCATCATGTATTGCCAAGATTTCCAAACTCGTGGCTCATACTCAAGGATTTGGGACCATCATCTGCTTTCTATATAGGATTTTTTATGGTTCTGATACCCATAAAAGCATGACATAAAACATATGACAAGGCATGTGTAACACTATTACGGAAATAGGCACTAGAAAATTAGAAAAAGAATTCTATTTATTGTGTTAACTATAATTCTAATCCAGTATTATTCAGACTTTGACCACAGCCCACAATATTTTACATAGCAACCAATACGAATGTACATAAATATATAATATATATATATCCAAAGTCGAGATCATGAAAAAATTTCTATATTTAGTATACTCTGATATTATCTATTTGATTCTACCTCACTCTCTGTAAAAATGGCTGATGCCAACCTACTAAGATGATTTCATAACCCAACAATGGGGGGTGACTCATGGTTGTAAACCTAAAAGTTGTCCATCTCTTATTTCCTTTCAAGAAAGAAGTTTTGGTATGATTCAAAGGCAAAATAGAATCATCAAGACCCCAAAAGTAGATAATCACTTTCACAGAAGAAGTTAGAGACCCTAGAAACTTCTAGAGAAATCTCTCTTACGTTTCTTCTCTCTTTGGTATCTCTGCTCCTGTGGTTCTCTTGGACAGCTTCCTTTCTCTTCCATTTCAAACTGTCTGCATGGTTAAGAACAGGCAAGACACAGGTGGGGTCCAGGAAACATAAAAGTAGCCTCTACTCAGGCCTGACTCTGGTCAGCCCAGGTTCCATTCTGAAAGGCAAGAGGAAGCCTTGAAGCTTCCCAGAGATAATGTCATGTGTACCACAGTGGACTAACAAGGAAACCAGGTCCCAAACCTTAGCTCATAATACAGTGTAAGTACCACATGTCCCTGTGAATATCCCTCTACAACACTGTCCAAAAGAACATTCTGCCATGATGGAAGTGGGTGCAGTACGGTCACCACTGCTCCATGTGTCTACTGAGCACTTGACTTGGCTAATTCAACAGAAGATTTGGATTTTTAATTTCATTTAATTATAATTAATTGAAATTTAAAGAGCCAACTGTGGCTGGTGGCTTATATATTGGACAGGGTAGCCCCTGAACCTACTAAAGATGGGTAGAGTGTTGAGGTTAGAAGGCTCAAGGGCAGGTAAGAACCTGGAGATGCTGATCCTGATTGTATCATTCCATCTGATATTTCCAAAAGTAAGGACGGAATTGTGGCATTTAGTATTCTCAAATCTTGAAGAGAAATGCAGTGTGTGTAACTAAACAACCATAGAGTTTCAAGTGTGGGATTTTGTCATGGGTGCTAAGCAATCCCTTCCAACTAGACCCATGGTGACAGGTGTTGTACAAACGGTTCCGTGTTCTTCGAGCGGTAGGGGAGGCAAGAATCTAGTTCATTGTATGATTTTAGAAAGGCCCAAGTTTAGATTCTGCTGTCACTTACTGGCTCTAGGACCTGGAACAAGTTATAAATGTTCTTTTTAGTCTCCACAGCTAGTGATGGGCTGTTCTGAGTTGTCATGATTTGGTGTAAGGGAAGCACTCAGTGCTATGGTTCGGGGTGGGTGGTGATTCACAGTACTCAACAGCACGTATCCATAGGCAGACATGCACGTAACTCTTACTCTAGTTTAGGCTAACTACCAATTAAGTTATGTAGGCTGACTCTACTTCTATATCTGTGTGACTTCTAGAAAAGGGTAGGGTAATCTAAAAAGAGTGGAAGACAGGAAAATCAATCTCCACTATTAGTAATCCTCAGACCTAGAAAACGACTGGCCAAAATCCAAAGGTCTCTGAGGTACCTTATCCATTAGTTATTCACAACAAAAACAGCTAACACAGCTATTTAGCTCTTTCCATACACTAGACATTGTCCTATGTACCTAATTCTCATAGTTCTAGAAAGTGAGTACTACTATGCCCCTTTAATAGACGAGGTAAATGAGGAGAGAAATGCAAAGATTAAGTAACTTGCTGCAGATCAATAGCTAGCAGGTGGCAGAGCTGGGATTGAAACAGAGGGAACACCTGTAATCACTATACGGTACTGTCTTCACATGAGAAGTGGCTTCTGTACGGACGACAGTCAGTCATCGTAACATATTCACGCTGGAACTTGGATGTAACGTAAGACAGTATATTAACAGCATCAAGGACACAAGATCAGAAGTGAAAAATCATAGATGACTACAGATGAAGTCTTATAAAAACAGACTAAAATATTTTAACAATCTGTTAAATCTGTTATTTACTATAAGAGCAATCAGTTCTTTATATCTTAATAACCCAGTGAAATAATCAATGCAAATAGATGACCTAGAACCATCAGGTAAAGTTTAATTATCATTTGAGTACACCGCCGAAGAAGATAGGGAATCATTCAATATACATTAGAAGAATTCCTATAGGGGCGCCTGGGTGGCTCAGTCGGTTAAGCATCTGCCTTCGGCTCAGGTCACGATTCTGGGGTCCTGGGATTGAGCCCCATGTTGGGCTCCCTGCTCAGTGGGAAGTCTGCTTCTCCCTCTCCCCTTCTGCCTCTGCCCCCTGCTTTTGTGTTCTTGTTCTCTCTCAAACAAAAAATCTTCTAAAAAATTCCTATTAAATACTAAAGATAACGTAGAAAAAAAAATTGGTTCCTAAACATAGCAAGCTTTGGTTATTCGGAAGAGTCACCATATTCAACACATGACACAGTTATGTGAAATTGACACTTGAGTAAACAAAGAAATTGATCTCAGTGTCCACTAAGTGCTTGAATTTAAAAAAGTGTGTACAGCTTGGTGCAATCAGTAGGCACCAGCACAACAGTCTTTAAGAGAACTGAAGTTTCAACACTGCTGTTGGGTACATTAAAAAAATGTGCTAAAATAATGGGCAATTGAGGCATTCTGAAATTAGATCTAACAAGGTGAGTAATTGCTGTGCAAGTCACACTACATTTTGCAGACTGTGTTCTCACACTGAACAAGATGCAGAGATTGCCTTTAAAAGGTATAATCTTCTGTAATCGTTTTTTGGTGTTCAAAGCAATTGCTTTCCAATGGTAAAAGAACACGAGAGAACAATGGTGCATACCCCCAGACATCTTACGGACATGTAAACTCTGACCGCTCACAGTGTGCCGTTATTGACCAGCTAGATGAAAGGACAATATAGCCATTAACTTACTGCAAAACCTGTCAGAAAAGGAGTAAAGTGCCTTTGGGAGCTGTTTCTAGTACACAGGCCCAACTGAGGGAGCGTGTGGAAGAAGACTTAATCATCCCAGGTGAGGTTCATTTTTAGGCCAGTGCAAACTAGGGAGAAGCATCATAAAAGAGAGAATAGAGTTAGCATGAATTGAGGGGAAGTCCTCAATTGAAGTTCAATGCCAAGAGGGTAAGGAATGGATTCATTCAAATGCTTCTACAGTGTACAGTGAGTAAAAGGCAGTATGTTACCCTATAGGGGATAAAAAGATGAATAAGACACAGCCACTAGAGTGGGAAAGATAGGAGAACTTATGTATGTGTGTGTGTGTCTACATACACATACATGTGCTGATAGTAAACATTAACTGGAATTGTGTTATGTGCTAGGAAGGTGAAGAATGAGGTCTATCTGGGTTGAGTTAAACTTGCAACACTAACCTGAATTCTGACTTCACGAGATAAGTTGAAGGGACTAGTAAGGAAACCCCACTAAAAGTTGACCTAATGGGCTGGAAGGATCCTGCAAGCAATGAAAATGCCCTCTGATGAGTGTTGGAAGCCATCGGCTGGCCACAGACTACTGACAGCACTGGGAGAATTCAGACTCATCCCCCCAACTCTGGGGCGAGCTACTCAAAAAAAGGCCACGACCACATGGGAACCTGAAACCCCATCATTTCAGAGCTGGAAACAGTTGCCCAAACTGACAGGTAGAGGTCTAAGGAAACGCAGGGCACAGAAAGCTAGAACCATCTAGGGACTCCATTAGCACAGATGAATTTAAATGCTTTTGTGATTATCAGGTGATTTCATGTGGTATTCTCTGACATCAAGAACAAGTCATGTGTCATTCCCTAGGCTGATGATGATGGGGATTGAAGCCCAACAGCCTGTGCTGGGACTCAGGGCAGCCACAGCTGGAGGCTGAGCCCTTATTATCCTGGAAGTTAAGTCTGGGGAGAGGCCTGTGCTCATGGACACGCTACAGCCTGGGATAGGAAGAAGCCACAAAATGCAGGACAGACACTCAGATTACAAGTACAGTAATCCATGCTGGTGGAATCAGATAAGACTCCTTGGGTGAGAAAGCATGTGTGCTGGATCTTAAAAGGGAAGAAGAATTTGCAGAGGTCAGGAAAGGGCATGAGATGAAAACACAGGCACGATGTTGTGGTTACATTAAAAAAAAAAGTAATGTCAGTTTGGCTGGGACAGATGATGCCCAACTGAAGAAGAGACAAGAGTGGGAGATAAAACTAGAAAGACACAGGGCCCAAATAATTTACAGTGGGATAGAGAACCACTAGCAAACTTTTTCTATAAATGGCCAAATAAATATTTTCAGCTTTATGGGCCGAATAGTCTGTTTCAAGTATTCAACTCTACTTTTGCAGCGAAAGAACAGCCACAGGCAAAGCCTAAACAGATAGGGGGCGGAGGGAGATCATTTGGTGTGCGGGCCACACTCTGCAGCCCTCTGTGTCAGAGGACTTCGGAGAGCTGGGACCTGCGCATGTGCTGCTGCGGGACCGGGAACCAGGCATGCGCAGCAGTAAGGACCCTCCCCCTTCCGCCTCCCCGGAGAGGGGTCCAGGGAGTCACATTAACACTCTGTAATGGCTTCTTGTTACTCTCATACCAAAAGGTTCCCAAAACAATAAATACCCGAGGGAAAGCAGTAATAATAAAGCAAAGTAATTAAACTGTAGTATTATTTTGTTACTTTATATAAATATTAATTTTTTAATACGTGAAAGAGTGAACATGGACCGAGGATTGATTGATTAAAGCACCACAGACCTTGGTCAACTTGTGGAAGGCAGTGAAGAGCAAATCACTCATTCAGCAGAGCCTTTGCCTGAAGCAGAGACATAAACAGCTTTGTACTCAAAGAGCAACGACATAATGAAGAAAAACGAAGGGATGGCCATAAAAAACATTCCTTCGGTTTCTGACTAACCTGTGAGAGATTAGTGGAAAAGTTCCTGTTTATCTCCAACGCGGACCCTTTTCACTGAATTGTTAACATTATTAAGAACATCGAAGCATGACCACAGTTTACTTTTGTGATGGGCAAGTGCATACAACTCCTGCCTACGACTGCCATAATTCTTGTAATCACCAGGAACTAACACAAAATGGATAATTTCAGGTCATTCACTGTCATCAGAATGCACTTGTAACAAACATAGTCTGTAATCTATCGAAACATCCTAAAGCTTTAATGAGGAATAGCACCTGTTGAATTACTCCGACTAGAAAATAAGACAATGCAAGATGAAAGAATCAGGGTCAAAACCAGAGGTCTGAATGAACTAGAGACCATGTCTTTCTTTCTTTCTTTCTTTCTTTCTTTCTTTCTTTCTTTCTTTCTTTCTTTCTTTCTTTCTTTCTTTCTTTTTCTTTTCTTTTTCCTTCCTTCCTTCCTTCCTTCCTTCCTTCCTTCCTTCCTTCCTTCCTTCCTTCCTTCCTTCCTTCCTTCCTTCCTTCCAGAAACATTTAAGCAAATTCCAATGACGACTTTTGCAGACATGTTTTATAGCCACTGCTAAAGAAGACCTGTATTTTCACTGCCTGCAAACAATCTAAAACTAACATATAAAAGTAGTCGTTCTTTTTTTCAAAATTCATAAAGTACTACTTTAATGTCCCTCCTAGTTGGACAGAGACATCACAGACACACGCACACACACAGTGCTTTATTTTCATAGTTTTTGTATGGGCTAAAAAAAGCAAATAGTAGCATTTCTCAAACAAACAGCCTGAATTCACCCACTGAAGCTATCAAGTCACTAACTGGAAAGTTTTCAAGAAATCACCCTCCTTTAATCCTTGACTTCAGCCAACTGAATGTACACTACTTAAAACAGATAACAGTCTTTTTTTTTTCCCTTAAAGATTCTCCATAGCCTGTTAGAATCCCATCCTAACATTTCTTCAAGTTCTTTCTAAGACAGACAAAAGAATCACCTTTAATTTGAACTTACTTCCCCTTATTTTGGCCTCCATAAGAGTAGGAGGAAACTGGCCAGACTCATCCTCATAGGACTCTGTGTTTCTGAGAATAAGAACGAGGTCCCCACCCAGTCTTCTCTTTGAACAGCTAGGTAAATCTCAGTTTGGTCACTTTTACATGGAGCCTCCCTCCCATCCCTGTTAAGCTTGCCAGCTCTTCCAATTCCCTTTTGCTATGCAGACATCACATTTTGCTTTGGCCTTCCTTTATACCTCCAGCATGCTAGAACATGCTTCTATTTAAATCAGCAAAATCAGAAATTTTAAAAGCCAGACTCATGTGTTCATTGAAATCTGAATATCTCATATTTTATAAGGTGCTGTATGGAGACAAACTTCATCACGGCCCAAGAGGCAAAACTGTTCTGGCTGGAAACTCTGTGTCTATAATTTCACGGTCCCCTCTACCCACCTGCCAGCACACTTCCCTCTCTACCTCTGCTCATTCTGGATGAGTAATTAGGACTTCACTGCCCGAGTTACTTTCCTCTTATATCATCAATGCCTCCTTCGTTGCTGGTTGATTTATCTCAGCTTCATGACCTTTCCTTGACCTTCCCATTCAATTGAGTCATAAATACCAAGTTCCATTTCTACCCTTTTCTACCCAACGTTGCACAAGGGTCACTGACATTCCACTCCCACTTCACACCGTCTTCACAACATCCAGCAATTTGGCTTCAGTGGCTCCCACTGCAATCTCAAATGATTTTCTAGAAGTTCAATGCTGTCAGTGGCTTCTTTTTGGTCTTCATTTTCTTGTAAAAATCGACTCCACCAATTCTCTTTCTCTTGGCTAAAATGTGAATTTTCCATACTTTGTGGGGAAAACTCCAAATTATGACTCATTTTTTATCTCTGTTTGTAGCCTCCATAGTCTGGTCCATCCCGTGACATCAATAATCATTTTCATGCAGGGACTCTACCTCTCCAGCTCTGACCTCTCTTTTAAAAACCATGTCCATTAACCTAATTGCCTGCTGGGTATCTCACCTGGATATGCTGACAACAATTTGGACCTGTTATATATAAAAATGAAATCTTTCTCCCCAAGCCTTCCCTACTTCTCTTATCCCTACACTGGTTAATGCTCTCACTTTGTCTCGAAAAATCAGCCAGTTTTCCATTTCTTTCTGCAATCCTTCCCTTAAAGTCAATGACTGGACTCAAAGATATGAAGTAGGAATAAGGGATTTTACTTTATTGCTGATAAAATACTAGCTTTGAAAACAGTTGTTCTATTGGATAAAATTAATTGGAAAACAAAATTAAATTTAGTAATAAAGCTTGGTGTGTGCCAAAGCATGGACTGTGCTCTTTCTTAAGAAGTACTGATGAATGTTAATTCTTTCTCTGAGTCTCAAGATTAAATTCCATTTTGAACCTGGCAGATGGAAACACCAGAAATTTCACTTGCATTAAAAAGAGCTCAGAAAGCCTCAAGGACTTTAAGCCCATGGCTGGGACAGAAGAGAGGCCACTCAGAAAATACTCTACAAACACCCCCACAATACCCAATCTCTAATTCTCCTTAAATACTTCTCTTTTAGAAACACAAAGTAAAAGTAAACCTTAAAGATCTTGGTAACCTGTGTTTTTCTGCATCTCGGTCAAGGGAGGGCGGCTGGTATAACTCAGTATCAACGTCCTGCACGTTCCGTCTGAAATGAAACACTCTGTCCGGGTCACTATTTGCAACACAAAGCTATCACGATAATTAAGAGAGTGATTTGTGAGAAAAAAGGCATGACCAATTTGTCTGGGCAGTGACGATGTAAACCTGGTGTCCCACTGAAGATTTATACCCACTGCAGTGCTGGTGCAGTTTTTCCACTGTCTTTAAACCTGTTGCCAGCGGGCCCATGTCTGTGTGTCTGTCTGAGACAATGACCTGTCGGGTGCAGGTGGGCTTGGCTGCAGTAATCTCCCACTTATGCATTATGGCCAGTTAAATATTGTTCACTAATAAGTGTTCATCTATCCTACTTCCAAAATGCCTGACTATAATAAAGTATCGTTCACCCAAAGTCACACCGAACACCCCAGGGGCATGTGAACACCCACCATCATTGCTTGCCTCTGCCAGCGTGCGCATTTTGGTGGGTGATAGGTTACAACGCGTGCTGTGCCACACGCAATTAGGCTCCCAGGACTGCCTTTCATTATGACCGTCTACACTAGAAACACTACTGAGGCGTTTTCATGAAAAGGTGCTCCATAAGTGACAAGACATTTTCATTCTCTAAAGGAATATTTAAAAAACAAAAAACCAAAAAAACAATTCGAGAAACGACTCCTACGGTTTGCAAAAAATGGAAAAAAAGTCATATTCAGGTAAATGCAAAGAAGCACATCTTCTGAAATGAAAAAAAATTAGAAAGCACATAGCAAGCAGAACTGAGTAAACTAGGAAAATGTCTTAAGGGTCATTTTTCTTTGATATATTCTGAACTTATTCTACCAACTTCAAACAGAACAGCCTGCATAGACTTAAACATGTCTCTAGTCATGGAAGGCAGTTTCATGAGACTTATTAATTTCTAATTTGTTTTCTAATTTGATTATTTTTATAGCTACTTATTTGTGTCCTTTGGTACAATAATAGACTCTTGGTACTAATTGAAATACCCACTGACCCTGTGTCCTAGAATCATGTACCACCATTAACAGAAAGGGCTGCCCTTTGGCCTTTACTGTTCCCAGGGGTGCAAGAGTGTTATGTTGAAACATGGATCTTTTGAGCAAAGGTCATGCCACTAGTAATGGCTTGATGTGGGGTTTTTCTTTTCTTCTCGTTTCCTTAATGAAAAGGCTAAGTATTTGACAGAACTATAACATGTAAGCTACCTTCATTTTATAGCTTTGATATCAATTGCCAAAAATAGAGTTGAGATGTGCAGCTAAAATGTTTAATAAAAGATGTCTCTCCCAACAGAAATGTTAATAATAACATGATATGCTAAATTTCATAAATAGTTTTTAGTAATATCTTTGTGTTTATCATGGGAGTTTAGTAGGTAACTGCTGTGTACAACGATTTAAAATGGAGTGGTTTTTTTTTTTTCCGGCAAAATTATATTAGTATAAAACATGTCATAGTAAACTCTAATTTTAACATGGGTTTCTGATTTGGGTTTCTTTTTTCCTTTAATCCAGAGAACTGAGAGTATGTTTTAGGGCTATGCCAGCGTATCTTGGCAAAGCCTGGTTCTGATGTTAAATATTCAAGCCCACACATAGCTCTGTGGTTCCACTTAGCCAAACACTTCCTAGGACATGAGGGGACATCTCCAGGACAGGCATACGATTTGGTAAGGCATCGCAAGGGTGACGCGCTTCTCTCTGATTATCCTGACAGGCTCTGCCTTGCACAGGGCTCCTTGGCTCAGAAAAGAGCTTCTAAAGTCAACAGCTGGGTCCTGATGTTTTGCCACTCTGTGCTCATAAAACATGACGTTTGGTAACCGATTTCAAACACAGTTTGCTTTTGTCTTTTCAACACCAAAACTCTTGCTCCTGTATCTTCTTTCACGCAAGAATTCCTAAATAGTTTGAGGGCCTTCATGATGCCGTACAAAAATCCCTTCACAGCAATTACTGGTGTTACTGTTATCCTAATTATCTGTAATACCAACAAATCCAGTTTCTATATGGGATTGCACCATGGAAATGCATGTAATGGAACATGCTTTAATGCTACCTAGAAATGTCCGCTGCCTTGTTGACGAATAAGGAACTCTGAAACGTATACACATTGCAGAATCTTCTCGGTTCCGCGCTGTGCTTTTTACAGTAAATGTCGGTGCCGAGCTTCTTTCTAAAATGCCTCTGCTACATACAGACTTTTCCCTATGAATCGGAATGAAGTTTACCAGCCTCATTTTTTGATCCAATTTCAGACAAACAGGGCTAAGGTATGTCAACGTAAAGAGCAGCTGCTGAAAATTCAGTTTCTAGGGAGTAGGCATCACAGACAATGCAAAGAAGAGTCACGCAATCTCTGCTTTCAAGAAGCTTACAGTTGCAGAGGAAGAGCAAATGCACGACAGAGTGCAGGAGTAAGCTCGGTTTCCCGTGACGGTAACAAAAGGACACAGAAAACAGCGTGAGAGAAGACCCATAGGAGAGCGGGAGGCGACAAAGGAAGCTGGATACTCTGGTGATAAACTCGGGAGTTGAAAGTTCAAGTTTTATTTTTACTCACAAATATAATGAGAAACTTTCGGAGACCCTAAGGAGATGACACGTGATCCACGGGATGGAGAGAGGACACTCTGAGGTGGCCAGCTGTTCCCCTCTCTACTGGGGACCAAATGGAGGAAAATGGCCATTTGGGGATTTAGATTAGAGCAAAAGAATACATTTCTGACAGCGAGACTTATTAAACAAATAATGGAATAGGTTACAGAAGGAAACTGTGAAAATGTCATCTGTGAAAGTCTTTAAAACTGGGACATGTTTTCAACAACCTAAAGAATGGAGCAAGTGAGGTATGGGGCATGCTGGCCTAATGGAAACCACACAGCACTACCTCCCAACGGCTGAACAAAGGCCCTCCGGGTACATCTGCTTGGGATTCTTTTTCTAGTCATGATGGACAGTGAGCCACCATCGAGGTCGAGCCACCTCGACCCACCGTGGGTGTCGGCAAGGTGCCTAGCGGAGAGGAGCCCAGACTCTGCTCAGAGAAGCAAGGCTGGGTTTCCAGGGAACATGAACCGACACCACTAGATTCATCTGTAGAATGCTTAACAAATCCAATCCACGAGCTCAGACTTTAAGTCGGGCATCCCTAGCAGGTGGTTGGCTTTGAAGAGCTAGTTTAGGATACTGCTTAAGTCACAGATTTATTCATTCAACAACTTGACTAATTACTTTGCATTCGGTGGTGGGCATAGAGGTACAGAGGCGGAGTCCCTGCCCTGGGGAAGACAGGCACAGAAACAGTTAATTATACACCAGAATCACAAACGCTAGAAGAGAGGTAAGCCCCGGGTATGTGGGAAGCACAGATGGTGGGTGCTGCCCCGAGACAGAGGGCAAGGGAAGGCTCACAGACTGACATCGGGGGATCCTGGAAGGAAAGAGTCAGGCAGCTGATGACAGAGGAGAAAAGCTTTCTTTCGAGAAAAAGGGCATGGCATGTTTGAAGGCATTACATGCCACAACAAAAGACGACCATGTGAGTGCCTACAGCAAGGGGGAAACTGGCAAAATCACAATCTTGGCTCGCATTTGCTTTGCCTCCTAGCGCCAAGGTTGCTTTTTAAAATATTTAAGTAAGACCTTCAGCCTTGATTAGAGCATCTGTCATATGAATATGTATTTACTGGTTCCCTGGAATAATGTGTTAGACATGGAATTCAAATGCCCTTTCGTTTATCAATGGCTACTAAGAACTGTAATCAAGCCAAGTCCTCTTATCTAAACAAACTCACTAAACATAGGGACAGAGGTCTAAATAGAAAACATGATTCATTTGATCATTGTTTTCTCCCACCATAAACACTCACTCTTTATTCATGACATATATTCTCGTGTGTACCCATGCATTTATACATACTATCCATCAATCAGAAAAAAGCTGTCACAGTGAATATAGGATTCCACGAGGGAGAATGCAAGCTTCACCAAGAGGCGAAAAAAGCTTAATGAATTTTTAAGATTCTCTGGTTATACCCCAGCTCAAACTATAATTAATACTCAAAGTGGAGATCATCAAAGTTGCTTCTTTCATCCTGTCATGCACGGAGGCTTTCCCGGTGACTGCGGGGAAGCACTCTGTCCCCCCTCATGCTTTGTCCATGTCACAAAGAGGTTGGTTAACGGGGGTCACCACACAGCCATCTCACAGTTTTACAGATACAGTTGGTAGAAGAAAGGGAGACATGTTAATGTGTGGGTGGTAAAAAACATGGATTCTGTCTCCGCTACATGATATGTACATGCCCCCGTTTCTTTCCAGCACATGGGACTGTCCAGCCATCCCTCCCTGCCCCTGCCGAAGATGTGTAGCCCAGAAGCTGCCCACACAGGGACTCTGCACGCATCTGCCTCCAGCCTCCGAGTGCTGGACCCCAACCCCAGCTTCTCTGGGTTCTTTCCAGTGACTTCTCCCCATGTCTCTTTTCCCCATCTCTCGACCCCTAGGAAGGATTTACTAAAAGACCGAGATCTTTTTGGACAGGCAATTGCTGTTGTAACACAACCTTCTCAAGGGTTAAGTGTAAATGAATCAGAAACATGTGGCTTAAATTTCCCACAAAATTGAATTCATATGGACTTACATATAAAAGGGAAAATGGTGCTTTTCAAAACATGGTTTGAGTTTTGAAAGACTCCAAGCACTGGGAAAATAGTTTAGGTATTCACTTAACTTTTAGCAATGGCCAGGATCATTCATCCATAATACTACAAAACTTTGTTCTATTAAATAATGTGTCACGCTCAGAGAAAATTACATATGGAGTGATTAAACACCCACCTTCACAATTCTGTAATGAGCTCCAACAGAATCAGATCAGAATGGGACACGGAGTGCTCAATGAGAATAACTGAGAAAAGTGATTCCCACCGTTCAGTGGGCGTGTGTATCATTTGGGGATCTTGTGAAAATGCACATTCTGGTTCAGCAGGTCCGACTTGGGGCCCGAAACCCTGCACTTCGAACAACTCCCAGGTGACGCCAGTGCTGCAGGTGCATGGCACACATCTGAGTAGCAAGGACTTGGGTCACCCATGCAGCACGTCACCACTCACCACACAAGTCACTTCATACTACCCGACGTATCTCTGAGCTTCCAGAGATGCCTATTCGTTTGGCGATAAATAAATAAATAAATACATATTCAAGCAAAATTACATAAATGGGAATTAAAATACCCTGCTAAAAAGGTATAGATAATTGCTGTGAAATTTACATAACAATATCCACTGATTAGAAGTAATGAGTAATGTATTCATTATTACACATGAACAATGAGAAAACAAATAAGAAACAGTAAATATTCATCATTACCAGCTCTGCTACTACTTCACATCCTATTCCAACTGGGAATCCTTTCATAAAATCTTCCAGATCACTTCCGACACGGGAGATACGGCCTGTCTGGAATTCGAGCACGTTGTTGTTCACCACGTGACTAATTAGGAAAGAACCATCTAGCCCTTCCGCACGCACTCATCTTGCACATACGGATGCCTTATTTTCACAAAGAGAGTTTCATCTCTGTGAGGGTGTGGCCTGTCTTTTCCCCTTCTGAATACCCCAGAGTCCCTCCACGTGCTTCCTCAGTTGATGAAATAAGCCCCACGTCCTTTATAACCATCTGGAGTAGTGGCAAACCTCGGCGTACAATTTTTCAAGGCCACTGGCCATACCCATCTCCACAATGGTAGAATTCACGCTGCTCAGGGTGTAATAAATCCAGTTCTATTTGTCGACTGGAGGTGGGGGTCGAAGGCAGGGGACAGATGCTGGGGGTGGGTAAGGAAACATTCCATGTTTGAGAAAACGTTCAATAGTGATTCACAAAGCTTGATGAAAAATTTGTAACTTCTTTCCTCCCCCAGGGGTTGAATGGACCCATTTTTCATATATGCAGCTTTACAGGAAACTTGTTAAGATGAAGAATGTTATCATTTTCCTCTTGGGCAAACTCAGCAGAGAAGCAGCTTACTGTTACGTATACCACACACACACCACCACAATGGCAAAGCTAAGAGAAGTGTTTATCAAACCCTCCAACTTTCAAACCATTATTCTCACTCTCCCGGCAGGAAGGCATATATTGAACTGCCTCTCTAAGGGCAAGGTCATTCCCAGGTTCTGGAAAACCCACTCGCACCCCCTGCCACGGAAGGGGCCTGTCAGTCACTGCCCTTCATTGTCCACATGAGAGCACCTGGGCTCCGAACAGAGGAAGGTCTTCTCTCACAGCAGAGGACGTGTGGCCCGGGGAATCCCAGCTCTCATCCCTGCCCTGAGTTCTTCCACAGCCAAAGCCCCGAAGCCACAAGCCCGCACCGTGAAAGGAGCAGCACAGGTTCCGCTGACCCTCTCTGGCCAGGACAGGAAGCATTTCCTCCCCTCCGCACATTACGGGTGGCTGGTTCCAGAAGCAATGTCATAAGAGACATTGGTGGGGTGGGTGGACCATTAGATCTCTGTATCAGGTCTGCCACCAAGCATAACAGAAGTCCCTAGGAAAATGAAGGTCAGCTTACATATGCCCAAATCGAAATAAACTGAAATGCTATCTGTTCATGGAGGACAGCTCAAAATGGATGTTTTGAAAGGTAGGACCGTCATAAACCCCTCCTTCCCATATTAGCCGAACAGCAACTACATGCCCAGCACTACGCTACGTTAAGTGTAGGGAGAACGCTCAGGGTTTTTCTTATTTTTTACCCAAAGAAAATTTGCAATCGTGATGGGAGGGCAAGACATACACATAGAAGCAGTTAAGCAGCTTCACAGAGCCAAGAACACGAATGCAAGACATGTCATGAAATGGTATTAATTACAAGAGAGAAGTGATTGAGCTGTGTCCTGATGGCCAAGAACAATGTGTAAAGAAAGAGGGGAGGACGAGGAGTCTAGATCGGGGACGTACAGTTATGAAACTCTGCTGCTCAGGACACAGGGAGTCAACCCACCTGGCTGGTGCAAAATGGACACCATCAGGTAGAAATTTAGGTTATGGTTAAAGGAAAAAAAATTATCAAATCAACAAGTCTGGATACCATTCAGTAGGTGGATCTTTTCTAGACAATGTTCCTCAGAATCCTAAGATTCTACAGACATGACTCAATATTCGCAATGGTTGATTTTAAGAACAAATAAATGTAACGCTTTTGACCTTAAAACTAAATTTACGCCAAAAAATAAAATTGTCTTGATTGGTTTTACATACTAAAATTCTGCGTACAGTTTTATTGAGGAAAAAAAAATGACCTTGATAATCGTGAGCTACTTTTTGAGTTATCACGGAAAAGAATGGCACTAGTTAATTGAAAGCATTTTATTTTATTTATAATGCAAATTCAGTTAGAAATTAATTTAAAATTCATTGTATTTAAAAAATAATACAAATGCTTAATCTGACACTTGGAGTTCCAAGTATCCCTAATGGTAATGTTATTATCGACATCATTATTAAAAATATCAATCTGGCTGCATCACATTAGCTGATGAGGACTAAGAGATCAGAGCACGCACCATTATGGGATTTAACAGCACATGGTCAAAAAGAATTGCTTGCTTCCCCCAGTCATGCATCCTTGTATATACAAAATCCACATTAACTTCATGGAGACCGAAGCATCAGACAGGGCTAGCAGATGATGGGCTTTGGTCCTTGATGACTCCAAAGAAAGATATTAATTTCAGTTTTGCAGCTCATTCAGAAAATTGCCTTCATAACTTGGAAAAGCCCTGTTGACGCTTTCTGCCAGCGGGGGTATGTGTGTGCGTACGCACGCGTGCATGTGTCTGAATCAAAAGAAACCACGCAGGCCATAAAGGAAATTAAAAACAAACGTAAATATGCTTCCATATGCCAGTGCAGGGGCCCCAGAGACTTGATCATAAACTTGCACATTTAAATTGTCTACATGAATTTTTGATTCGAAAAGTGTACTAAGCAATTTTATCAGCACAATCACATAAAATAAAATATATTTTCACTTGGGGAAAAATATTCCTCAGGCAAGAAATGGGATATTTTATTTAGACATTCAAGTATCAATTTATAATAAATGAATGTTCTGGATTTTAAAAAGCCTAATAAAGCTACTACTTTCCCTTGTATTAGGAGGTAATAGAGAGTGAATAATATAGGAGATATAAGAAAAGGAATTTAAAACAATCAATTTTATGGGATGATTGAGAATTTTAAAGTAAAATTATATTAACAATTTAAGTGTCAAATCCCCATGTGTCAATTCATTTAAATCCCCTTATATTGTTAAACAGAAAACAGGTGTTGAAGTTCTTATACTCTGTTCTTCATACTTACATTATTCTTTTCCTCTCACTGCATTAAGATAATTTTCAAATAGGGACTTCAGTTAATGAGCATCCTTCGTACACTGATTGAAAGCAAGCCACGCATAAATAGTATGTAATGCAAATATTTAACAAATACGTTTCTGTAAAACCTTATTTCATATCTGTGGACCAAAGTGATCTATTGGACGTGGCTTTAAAATAAGGTGTTGTTATATAAGGCTATTCCCACGCCCCGAAAATGACAAGGTCTTGTATGCATATGGACTTCTGTGGCTCCCACTTCCCTACTTTGATTTAGTAGAGCCAGGAAAAGAAAAAGAGTTGGATCGATTTAATTTTAATTCCAATTAAAAAAATGTGCCAGGCAATCAGATGACAGCCACAGACTTTTATGCCAAGAGGATGCAAAAATAGGGACATTAAGTATTACTAGTATGTAATGTTATTAAGAAAAATTTTAGTCAGTATAAATAACATGGGGGAAGGGCAGAAGAGCACTGGAGATTAAATTCGTAAAAGGGCTTGTTAGCAGGAAATCCACTTGTTTATTGAGAGACAGCCTCAATTAGCTGATTGTGGAAGTGGATAATTTGTTTATTGTTTCCACTTTGAGGGAAGGTTTTCTTACGTATTTCCAACCAAAATAATGGGCCCAGTGGTGTTGTGTTTTGTCTCTGGGGCAGCTCCTGCCACCTGTACCCGTCACTGCAACCCCCACCCCCACCTCCATCTCGGGCTTGCCAATCACTCTCTCTAACACCATAAGGAGCCTTGGAAGGAGCCTAGACTTCTGGGGTAAGCGACTTAGGTGTTGCAGAGGCTGGTGCAATCAGATCCGAAAATGACTGCAATTAAAAAAAATGAGCTTGCAAAGGGGGAAGCCCTGATATAGGGATGAACGTCAGCCAATCATCAAACCCTAAATGACAAAGGAACTAAATTCTCAGGCTTTCCTTGGTTACAAGATTGTCAGTGGGAAGTGATTTGCAATTGTGCACAATCAAGGTTGTTTTTCTCTTTCAAAATCCGTCCTAGGAGGAGTGGCATTGAAAGAACCTATGCCACTATTTGCTTTTATTATAAAGGTCTTGATCTTAAAATCCAAGGTTAGTATATATATGCGTGCTGAAGGCAAGAAAGTAGCAGAAGGACTTGTAGTATCTAAAAAACATAGCGAATATTTAGAATTGCACTCGAGCAGAGCAGAGGTTGAAGGTGAAGCCACCAGCGACGCGGGCTGCCCTGCCCCTGTGCCTTGTCCACCGCCCCCTCCTCCCCCATGCAGCTCGGCACGGTTACTCTCCCTGTGGGAGCATACTTGGTCTCCACCTCTTTTGGAGCCGCGATTTTGACTCATGATCCAATGGAATAAGAAAAAAGAGAAGACAAATACCGCAAATCAATTTGGCAAGTATCCATCAACCAGATTTCAAAATGTTTAAGAAAGAAAACCTCTATCTTAGACAAAATAATTTTTTAAAAAAGAAGCCATCCTTCATCCTTTCCAGTTCGGTCTGCTCCCCGGGTTGCCAGCTTTCAAGCCTGACCCTCCCCTGATACCCACTTATTGTCCCCAGACCTCCGCCCACTGGGCAATTAGGACCCAAGAACGGCTTTCCAGCCGCCTGGATTGAGTCGAATGCATGATCAAGGAGCGCCCTTGAAAGGGCGGGAAGCCCGCACCAGACTCCAGACTCGGCAACATCACAGCCTCTTTAAAGATCCTGCGACATCCGCCCTCGCAGTTAACAGAGAGACACCAGGGAGAGGGAGTCCTCGCTTCCTTGGCCCTCGCCCCTCAAACCGCTGCACGCAGATCTTCCCTGGTGGGAATTTCTAGCCTTCAGCCATTCTACTTTCTTCAAGCGCTTCCGACCGTCTCAACTTATTTACACAAATTACTATCACCGGTCCTGGGGAGGTACACTAATTATAAAACATAACCTAAAGTATACATATCAATGACCGCAAAAGTATTTTCTCCTGACTTTGCTATAAAAAATAACATCAATAAAATTTTTATGTTTGACAAAGCGATCTAATTAGAACAATATATTTTTTTGGCTGTAAATCTCTGTAAATTGTGCATTTACAGACACAAGGAGAGAAAAGCAGCATCGCGAAGAAGCCGAGCCTTCTCTTATAAAATGACAGGGACACCAATACACTTTCCTTTAACATAATTACCTACAGGAAAGTTGGTTTCTTTTATTCATAAATCCAAGCAAATGGAAATCCTAAGAATTCAGTAGCAAAAGGGGAGATTAATCTCAGTGAAGGCATTCCAGGGAACAAGTCAGCTCAGTCAACAGACCACAGCCCACTTTCCACCAGACCACAAACACATGAGTGCCAACATTTTTTTTTTCTTTTTAACAAGATAATGAATTTGAATCTCTCTGTGAAAAAAAAAATAATGCATAAGAGATAGCATGCTTCACAAACAGACCTTTACTGTGAGGATGTCTCCTAAGGAAAAACAGGAATGAGAAAAACAAAACAAAAGAAAACCCCACCTCATGGATCCTCCTTACTAAGCTGAATTATCTGCAATCACCGTGTAGACTGGACTGGCCCTGCTCCATCTATCCTCGTCAGGAAATGCTGAACCTTGAGTCGTAGGGGTCGGGGTTTACAGAGATGAACATTTGCCAAACTCCAAAACAGAACACTTGGTGGTGGAATGAAGGGGAAAAATAGTTTGGTGATAATGGATATAATTTTAACTTCTCACGATTCGCACAGTGGTCAGTTAATACAGTGCTTTTGAAATTTTAACAAGAACTTATTATATGATTACAACTCTTTTACTGATGATGGCACTGAGGTTCAAAGAGGACAAACAATTTGATTAGGAAGTGATAGGAAAGCGGTGCTGCAGTCAGGACGTGCTGCCAGGTTCGAGAAGCCGGGCAATGGCCCGTGGCCTCTGCCAAGTTTACCCAGACAGCCAGGCAAACACACTGACCCTGCCCGCAAGGCCTCACCTCCCCCAGGAACTGAAGGAGAGAAAAAGCAAGGAAAAACACCAAGACAAGGAGAAAAGATGTTGATATATCTCCCTGCCCTTCTAACAGAAATAACACATAGGAAATTCATTTACAGCAAGCATGCACGCACACACACACACACACACACACACACACACACACACACACACAGTTTAGGGACTGTATTTTTAAATTTACGGCAGGTCAGAGAGGCCCTAAGTAGAGGTATCTATAAATAGCACGGAGATCTGGAAGGATAGCCCTCTGGTGGAACATTCTGGCTATGTGACTACTGCCGTTTCGCAAAATATGTGTGGACACACTGCCATTCTTCAACTTGGGAAAGCCTCGGAACGCGGGAAGCATGGAGCCGAGAGAATGGTTTCTATCATTGTGGTAACATGAGAAACCAGAGTGTTTTAGTGGAGGAAACGCAAAGCTTCATATAAATCAACTCAAAATGTAAACATACCACTTAAATATTAATCAAGGTAATTATAGAAAAACAATCCAGAAAATCTCTGTAACAATCCAAGATAAATAAATGTCCCCAGACTGAAACGAAACTCAGAACTCATTTGTTCATAACATCGCTGGACTTTCTTTGCTAGCTCCTACCAAATACCATATGTTTGGCTACATCAGTCCTGAATGAAAGTATCTTGTAGTTGCTATCTTTTTATTTTTTTTTAAGATTTTATTTATTTGAGAGAGAGACACAGAGAAAGCAAGAGAGAGCAAGAGCCAGGAGAAGAGGGAGAAGAAGCAGGCTCCCGCTGAGCAGGGAGCCCGATGCAGGGCTTGAACCCAAGACCCTAGGACCACAACCTGAGCCAAAGGCAGATGCTTAACCGACTGAGCCACCCAGGCATCCCCTGTAGTTGGTATATAATTGGAACCCAGCAAACCTACACAAAAGTTTATGAAAGGGGAAGACTAAGTCCAAGGCAAAAAGCCATGAAAATAATCACAATACCCCTCAAACAGAACCACTTTATATTTTTTAATAAGGCCTGTTTCTCAACTGCTTCCTTTAGGAATGCGTAAAAGAGAACGGACTCGCGTGCAGGGGAGCAGGCCTGTTTAAGTCGGACCGAGCTTCAAACTCCTTCCTAATACAGAATGCCAGTAACAGATGGGTAGAGAAACGGGAAAGCCTAGTTCTCAACATCTATAGGGAGTAGAGTCTCTCCTGAGTGGCCTGAGATGCAATTTTGCCGAGGCAGTGTGGTCAGTGTGGGCTCTCACAAGAGGAGGAAGTTGAGTTCTAAATGATAAAATGTACATCTATGTTATATGGTGATTTGGGGAAACAGAATTGTAGACACAAGAAACAGCAAATGCAAAGGCCCTGGGGCAACAAAAAATGTGCTTGTGGAAAAGAAGAAAAGCCTCTGTGGCAGAAGCATCATTAGCAAAGGAAAGACTGTTCATCTCAGTGCTTGGTATTCCACTCTGTAGACTCAAGGTTATTAGCTTCCTTTCATCTTCTGAGCTCTTTAAAATTGAAGAAGGGGCTAGACCAAATTATCCAAGATTATTACTTAGGCTCTAACATATTTGTGGTCACCGGGGAGGCAGCCAGCACAGGAACTTACTAGCTGTGTGACCTGGGCCAGCGACTTCACCTCTCTGAGCCTCCAGTCAAATGAGGTAATCACTACCATCTTGATCGGATTATTGTGCTGATATATATAGATTTATATACCTGGCACATAACTGGTGTACAAAATTACTCCTGACACAATATAAATATTTCTGGCTTTTACCAGTCTCCTTTAAGAACTTTTTCTAGTGGATTTTGTCTTAACAGGTCATTAACTTCTTGAGACACTTCAAGCTAAAGCAGTAAGACCAATGACAACAGCAGACCAATTATAAACACTGACCAGTCGGCTTGGAAGCCTTAACTCAGCGGGAAGCCATGATCCAATTAACAAACGTTGGGTTTGTATATTGCTGTTCAAAAATCCAAATCGGTGTAATGTCCATTTAATAAGTTAAAAAACATTTGTCTGCTAAAATTCAGAGACAGATTCCGATCGGGCATCAGTCTCACAATCCCCGCCCCCCACTTCCATAAAGTGCTGCCGAAGAAATGAGCTATGAAACCACCAAAGGGTGCTTCCAGAAGGTAAATACCACCAGAGACCCATCACCTCCATTCGTACTTGTTTTTAGTACATATGTAGCAGATAAAAACAGACTCTTCCACTGTTTACAGATTTTCTTTTCTTTATTGCCTCAGCGACTAGTTAACACCGGACATCTACGGCTCTCAACAGCCCCAGGTAAGAAGTGATCTTTCTGCTGACATCTGGTGACATGCGATTGCTCTAAAACTTCATAATTCAGGAAGTTCCTGCAGGAAACATTGTGTTTGACCTCTATGCAAATGACTCTGGGTGCTTTCAGAAATCACTACTGATATTGCATTTGAAAAACCCGAGTGAAGGTACAGGTTCCAAATTTCAAAACCAGGATCCCTCCCAAGGCAGGGTAAGGAGAGAGGGGCTGCACAGTTGGAAACAAGACTCGTCCTCAGAAATCGCCCCAACTTATCACATTAGGGTCAACTAAACGTGTCAGATAAGAATTTGGTGAATTCAGCGAACACTGCTCTCCTTCTGATGAAAAGCCAGATGTTTTCAATCTGTACAGCCTAACACTACCGCACAGCAAACCCAGCCGGCAACAGCCTGAAAGAAAGAGCGTGTCTCGCTGGGAGAAGTCCCAGCCCCGGAGCATTTGATCTTTCACACACACCACGCAGAGTTCTCCCTTCCTGAGCCCACCCCTGTGTTGCGGTCCCGACAGCCGGCTCTCGCGAGGGCTTTGGAAGCAACAGCATGATCTCATTCTTTTTCCTCGAGTTCAAAACGACTTGGAAAAAAAAATAATATGCATTTTTACCCCAAATACTATTCTCCTTAAAGTGACTTAACCGTTTCATCTGACACCTTAGCAGAGACGCATGTGTGTGAACATAAAACCCTTTGCAACAAGCCACCTACTACTACCTCGTGCAAGTTGGCAAGAGCTGGATTGAAGATGGCGTTTGTACTGATACAGAAAGGGCTGTGGTACAAATTACTCGAATTTTCTGAAAATCTCATATGATGGGAATCTGTTATAGGAATCGAGTGCTACAGCAGTTCTCCAGCACTTCAAAAGCACCCATCTGTCCCAGCTGATAGAGGCCAGAAGCTCACAAACACATTGTATATACTCGGGACAAGCAAGCTCCTTAAGTATCACCAACAAGCAGCACTTTGTCAGCTAGCTTCAAAGTACATTTTACTTGATTTTATTTTATTTATTCATTTCAGAGAGAGAGAGAGAAAGAGAGCGCACAGACAAGGGGAGGGGGAGAGGGAGAAGCAGGCTCCCCACTGAGCAGGGAGCCAGATGCGGGGCTCGATCCCGGGACCTGGAGATCATGACCTGAGCAGAAGGCAGATGCTTAACCATCTGAGCCACCCAGACGCCCCCAAACTACATTTCTTTAAAGAAAAAAAAAAAATGGAAAAGCAAACCACTACATTTCCTCTTTTAAAAAGGTTAAAATTTGAACTTTTCACAATTTCCAACAAGCCTTCTATCTAAGAGGTCACACTGAGTGAGATTTAACTATACACATAAATGGTTCTTTTATGCCACATCGTTACTATCTTCTATGCATAGTGTGTCTTTCTCATAAGAAATTCAAGTACATAATGTTTATTGGTAAATTACAACCAAATTGCAGAAACATTCCAATGATCCTAACATCTATGTCAGATAAGCAAACTGGGGAAATGAAAATATTTACATGATGTGGAGAGAATAAAGAATATAGCATTGAGCCACTAGACCATGAGCAGGGCACTGCTCTTCTCTACAAGTCCTTGGGGATAATCCCAATGCCTAACAGGGAGCAAACATTCAAAAAACTGTTTTCAGATAAAGTAGTGATGGAGTGAATCAATCGATCAATCACTCAATCGATGAAAATTTGAATTGACTATTATGATAGCTACAGAAATATTGATTTCCAATATGGCTCAATTGCTGCGTGTCCTCGTCTGCTGGGGAACTGAGCCCTGCCTGATCGTTCCTCTGGGCTTTCAAACCAAGTTCAAGCAGAGCTCTGAAAACGAAGAGGACACAGCAAGAGGCAAAGTGGTCACAGAGCCTGCCTGGAATCACAGGAGAGAAACCAAAGTGTTGTTGACAGACCTTCATCCACAGTCATAACATCCAGGTTTATTTCCCACACAGGCTGATCAACATTCTACCTTTGTTGTTCCTTCTCATAAAAATTCCACTCAACCTCCTCGGCTCCCAAGCCCGCAGTGTTCTCAAACTTGCATATCCACTCTGGCAAGAATCACTGGCCCTCCTTCATGGTTAGTTACTGACGGCACCCCCTGGCTCACGGGGGGCTTAGAGAATTAATTAATGTTTGCAAAGTGCTGGTAGATCCGCAAGCCAAGGGGTATTATATAAATGCAAATTATTAGCATTATTCTGTTCTCCAATGGGGCAGACTGCCCAGAGCACTTACTCATGCCTTAGAAGAAAACCAGAGTCTCCTTAACTAGGTCTTCCTGCGTTAAAGGGACTGTCGATTTACAACCTCAGATCACCATGCCTGCACACCAGCCTGTATTTCAGGCCTTGGGTTGTTTTTTCCCCCCTCTCAAGGAGCTATTTTTGGACCCTCGGTTCTTCTGCTCAAAGCCTGCAAAATAGATCAGAACCTATCATTAAAACAAATCTCACCTCCAGAAAGGAGTTTCACATCTCACTTTCTCATCTTTGGAAGGGGATAAGACAGAGGTCCTGACTTTTTAGAAAGTTCACCGTGTCCCTCGGTGGGAATACCACATTGAGTGATTACGTTCTGTTCACCTCAAGGTCTCCCGCTGCTCCGACTCTGTGTAGTATTTATTGCCACTTCCTGCCCTTGAATGTTTTGTAGGCTTCCCTCAGTTCTGTTTAAACAAATGCTGTGTTTCACCTGTCACAGCCCCATCCTCGAGAATAAAGGGCAACAGGACATTTGACACCCTGGCTATCACTTTTAGGGCCTAGGATGCTGGTTTATTTTGTTATGTAGATCAGATGAGCTATTAATATATCATGTTTACACATGTAGTTTCTGCCTTTATCTCTGTTATTTTCACTTGAAACCTGGGAAAACAGTTGGAGGTTATGTAAGCATTACCCTGGGTCCTGATCCACAAATATCTTTGGCAACTTTTATTGGTCTTTGAGAATTCCATTCCTTTGTACTAAAGAACACGGTCTTTCATATCACGTCATTAGTATTACACAATATTGGGAGCAAAGCTGTCAAAAAGATCTCCAAACACACTTAGAGGAAGGAGAAATGGCTTTAAATTAGACTTCCTGTATATTAAAAACAAAAACAAAACACAAAAGGACGAGAAGAAAGAACCAATCATTTCAACTAATTCTTTCATTTTCTGGATGCTTATTGAGCCAGTATGAGCAAAACAGACTTGGCATTGATTTTTAGGATATTTTTACCTCTCACACTTCTGCTCTAGGACATGTAAATAACTTTGGTAGGAAGAAGATAGGTGGGCAATGACTACAACTTGTCTTCAGGGCTTCATCTGAGAACTAGAACAGTTAGTCACAGGGCAAGGCCTGAGCAAGCAGCAGCTCAGGAATCAGAAAACTGACAGGTAAAATGGCACCTTATATGTTCTTACATATATGCACACGTGTACATATATGTTCACTACTGTAGAGCTTTGTGCTTCAGAAAGTGAGTTAATAGCTGTCTCATTTAATGCTCACAACAACCCCATGAGTAAAGTATTACACCCCTTTTACAGTCAGGAAAACTGTGCCCCAGGCCGAGGGCCTGTCCAAGATTGACTGCACAGCCAGTCACGGTGCACATTCTGACCTTGAGCCCAGGGAGAAGGGGCAGCCCGCACACATTAACCAAGGATGGGCAGGCTGGGAGACAAGTGAGAGAAGAAATTCAGAAGTGGACGGGACAAAGGTTCAAAGTATGGGCAACACAACTTTCTTAGAAACTGGCCAGCTTGCAAAGTGCCCCAGTCAGAAAGGTCTCCATGCACTGACTAGCATGTCCGAGTGGACTATGAACTGTCCCATAACTGTTCTCTCAGTCACACCTCACTAGCGTAAGACCCCCAGACTCCATCAGCTACTCTGAGAGTCATTCTGAAAGAAGTCATCACAGAGACCATGGCTGACCCCAATGCCTCAGTTTCCCTCTCCTCAACCTAGAGGGAGCCAGTGCTTCCAGAGAGCACTGAGGGAAGCAGCTGGAGGGGGTATAAACAGAGAATACCTCGAGGGTCCTTGTAGATTGGTCAGTCCTCGGTGCTGATCTGAAGTGACCCCTCAGCCTCTCCTTCCTCTTCGCTGGACGTCAAGGACCTCACCACCCTCCCTCTCCCCCTCAGCCCCTCTGGGGCCAGCCCCTTCCCTCCCATGTTCCTACTATCTGATGTCTCTCGTCTCCACTCCATCCCTTCCTGATGGGGCTGGGACTGCCTGTGGACAGAGGCAGGACCTCATTTTTCTTGGTCTCTCCCGTAGTGCTAATTCCAAGCCAGACATTCCAAGAACGTCTGTGGAACTAGCTCCTGAAAATACCCCATGTCCTTTTCAAAGTCATCTTTCCTCTCTCCCACTGATTAACTGACAGTATGAGCTCTATCCCGTGCTTAAGAACATTATCTTCTGGAGACAGGACCCTGGGCCGGCTGTTAACAATGAGGTGGGGTTTCTGTTTACAGGTATGTGAGGTCCTGGGCGCAGGCTCTGGGTGTCCTGTGAGTGGAGGTAGTTAAAGGGCTAGCCCTGAAAGCTGCTGAGCACCTTCCCATTCGGCCACGTGGACAGGCCGCCACACAGCTAGGGCACAGCGTCGGGCAAGGAGTGGAACACAGTCTCTCACTCTTAGTCGAAGGGCTTCTACAATGACAATTCAGGGAACTGTCGTTTAAAATTCCCATCTGTTACAATCATGTCTGAAAGTCCCAGGCCAAGGCCCACACATTCCTGTACCCTCCACAAGTACAACAAAAACAGATGCTTGGAAGGTCCACTGGGGAACAAAGGCAAGCTCATTCCTGGGGCTGATTATTTTCTTCTGCATCTCTTCTCGGAGAAAAAAAATATCAAACCACAACATTCATGAGCACGGTGCCTGAAAGGGCAAAACAAGAGATCCCAGGTTGGAAAGCCTGAGCGTAAGGGAGCCGCAAAGCGTCACCAACAACCGCAGCAATCTGGGGAGTAGAAAGCCGAGCCCCGGAAATGCTTCCCACCCTGACGTCCTCTCAGGGATTGCAGTCTCCTCATGTTTGTGGGGGCAACTGACTTGGACGACATTCACTATCTGTAACAGTAAACTGCCTTCCGACTGAATGGAAATCAACAGTATGTTCCTTCTTTTTCCAGGGCAAGGCTAACTATACTCTCCAAAGTAAAGCCACATGCTTTGTTTTTAAGGCATTTAACGAAATCACTTCCAATCAACTTAGCCAATCAGAGATGGGCCATAGATTATCTCTGTACCATGGCAGTGAAAAACTTCCCGTCACCCTTGCCAGAATGGGACAGCCAGTTACCTGGATAAACACGGCAAAGGAAGGAATACAGAGCTGCAGATAATTAAAGTGCTTTAGACCACTCCCCAATTGATTTTCCTCTCGTAAAGGTAGCTCAACTGAAATGTTCAGAATAAATCATGTGTTAGAATTATCTTCTGAAGTAAGAGCTGAGAGCATATTGATTAATAATTATTTGCACTAACAGACTCAACTAAGGCAATGTCATCAATTACCTTAAAAATTGGCTCAGATCAATCACAATGGAATCAGCTGAGTTTGAAGATTCATTGTCTTCTGCTACGTATTTTTAAAGAGATCAACAGAGAGGCAGGGCTCCTGAATGGAGTCCTAAGCAAACACTGCTAGCCTGGTTAGAATGATTTGTGATTATTCTGAATATCATATTGACCTAGACCTCTTAACTGAGTAATGAGTCTCCCACGCTTCCACTGAGTGGGAGGTCTCCATGGTAAACAAATGTTTTCCACATATGAGGCAGGATGGAAGCGTACAGTCCAAGAAATGTGCTGCTGCTGATAAAACACAAAGACGCACTGGCCGGGAAGTAACGATCGGGGAGGCCAGCGAGCCAGGGACGCGCACACATCTGGGTCGTACCTATCAGATCCGCGCGCGTGTATGCCCGCGGCTTGTTTCCCGAACAACACCTACAGAGTAGAAATAAGAGCACCGAGCAGCACCTTCAACCTAGTACATCCATGCAACCGAATGTGGTTTGAGGAACGACACACTCCCAAAGTGTTTACAGCTTTGGGGCTTACTCAATCTGACACATTCACTGGCAACTCAAAAATACATAGCCCGTTTTTGGCATTCGTGTCCGGTTCTGACTCCCTGACCCCCCCGAGGGCGCTCCATTCTGCGGCCACCACAGGGGCTCCAACATCCCCATGTGACCCTGTCACTCGTCCCCTCCAGCCCTTGCCGGCCCAGCACTAACTCTGCAGCCCCCATGCAGGGGCCTCGGCCTGGCTCTCTAGTGCCATGGTGCTTGACGTGTGCCCTGTGGACTCCCGGGAGTCTCCAAGAGCCTTCCGAAGGCTCTTGTATAATGACGATGAGACATTATCTGTCTTCTTCGCTGCACTAACATCTGCACAGACCGTGCACAGACAGTGCGCAAGGGGTGAGCGGAACAGCCGCTGGCCTGGTGGCATCAAGGCGGCAGCGCCCGTGACCCTGGTGGGCCCTGTGCTCTTCCCTCCAGGTAGGACGGTGAGTGCCAGGGTCACTCTGGCATACCCTGATGAAGCAGTAAGTATTCGTCTTGGTACCTCTTGACCTGAGTTCGCATCTATCTCACGGTCTGTCACGGGAAACCAAGCACACATAAAACTCTCGCGTCGCACCTGTCGTACGCGGTTGGTCTCGCGGAAGACACACAGTGACTGAGTTGCAAGGGGCACTAGTCGTGTCTTCTTGCAGAGCACCGTCTTTCCTTAAAAGAACAACTGACAAAAACCTGTGATTCAGACTTCGGGACTTAACAGGCATTCTGAATAACAGAACAAAAAGTGTGCCCCGTAAGTTTTCGTTTTCACACTATGACGGCATGTGAGAAACTATGCCTTGTCAAGTTTTGGTGTAGAAAGCTACCCACAGTCAAGGTGGACTGTCTGCATAGACTTCAAACAAAACCACCCACTGAACTGGATCGAATGTAGAAGTGGTTATGAGAATCCAGCTGTCTTCTCGTAATGAGCCAGACGTTAAAGAGCTTTCTAAAAATGTAAAGCAATGATGGCCTTCTCATTACACTGTTTTAATTTTGAAGAAGAGTTATTTTATATAAAATTGTATCATTTATAGTAGCAGGTAATGCGTTTATGTGTGTCCATTTTAAAGGAATTAATAAGTAATTTTTAAATTTCTCAGTTTAAATGTCCAATGTGGTAGATGTCAATGGATATTTACCCACAAAATAAACAAAAACCTCTTGGAGGCCCTCAGTAATTCTTCAGAGTGTAAAGGGATCCTGAGCCCCAAGAGCTTGAGAACCACAGCTCCGGTCTTCGCCCTGGGCACCTTCTCCCCAGCGCACTTCCTGCCCTCAGGAGACGCAGCCTGATAGGGACACATGCCAGCAAACAACAATTTCGAATGCTGTGTGATGAATGCTGTAGCCAGAGGCCCGGAATGCAAGAGAGCATGACAAATTCAGCCCCAGAGGAGGGAGAAGGAGAGACACCCCCCCCTCCTCTACCCCCCATTCCCTCACCCCCCCACCCCCCCCTGCCCAGAGGAGCAGGAGGAGGACGAGGCTCCCAGGCAGACATGGAAGATGCCAGTGGGGAAGGAGCATTTCCGGCAGAGAAAGGGCAGAAGCAAAGGCACAGAGGACTGGCATGGCTCATCATGAGTCCTGCAGTGTGAGCACACTGAGCAGAGAATGTGGGAGAGAGAGAGGGAGATGGCTGGTGGGGCAGCTAGAGCCCAGGGCATTCCAGACCAGAAAAGTTGATGATGGGCCATCAGAAAGCCTTTAATCAGGGATGTGACAGAAGATTTGGGCTTAAAGCAGAAAAGCTGTGTCAACAGTGTGAAAAAGGAGTGAAGAGGCACGTGATGAAGAGAGGTAGGGGAGAGGAAGGAAGCTACTGTAATAAGTTCAGGTGAAAAGTAAGCCTAAATTCGGGCACCGGTGATTTGGGAGCAGATGGGGGCAGGTTAAGGCATCGTCACCCAGGAGAGACCAGGAATCGGGAACAAGCCTGTCGGAGGAAAGTCTTCAAGGTGAACTGGGGTGTGCTGACTGTGCTGAATGGGGGACCTCTGGGAAAGACACAGGGTAGGCAGCTAGATGGACTCGGTGTGGTGGTTTGGTGGCGATCACCAAACCAATCCCTGGCTGAGACTCCATCACTCAAAGTACCAAGGAATCCAAGAGGGAGAGGGAGAAGGGCTCCAGGAGATAGGAAGGTACAGTCCAAGGTCCACAGAGGAAACATTCCCTGACCCAAGGAAGATACCGCTGGGACTCTCAGGTTACTGAACTTGAGCCAACTTGCTGGATATTCAAAAACAGATGTGACGAGCCAGAAGATGCTTCCCAATTCACGATCCCGGGGCTCAGCGCTGTGCTTCAGCCTCAGTGGTGGGGGTGAGGGTGGGGACTGAGGCACAAGGCGAGGGAAGGGCAAAAGCAGATTGGTGTTGATTCAGAAGGATTTCTGTCCCTGCTTCAAAGAGAGAGCCAGCCTTCCAAATGAACAGCGACAGCACCAGCGTCGCCTCCTGGTTCCCATGTCAGACACAGACAGAGGAATTTTGGATGAGGGAACCCAAGACTGAGCGAGTTTTGTATCTTACATGTGATCAAAAATGTTTCATAACAATGAACTAATTTTATCTCCAAAGCCAGGAAGCAGATACTCTGGGCTAAAACATGGACTTGTTTGAAATCCAAGGACTCGGCCTAAGCACACAGTCTGGTGGAAAGTAAAGAGCTCTTACCATGTGAAGTGGACTTAGAAGAATGCTTCAAAATCAAGCATTCAGAACCTAGCCTGAACTACTTTCCTGTCTGTTTTTCTGTCTGCCCTTTAGGTTGTTGTGTCTGGGACAGGAACAGTGCTACTTTCATAAGATGGTTTCTATCTTCTCAACACAGATCTTCAACTTTTCAATAATTTCCTTGTTGCTTTCTGCTTTGCAAAAAGTCCTTCCATTTTTTAAACCAAAGGCTTCAGACTGGAGATCTAATTCCTTGCCTCTTCTGTCCTGGGTGGGACTGGGTGATGCCTGACGGCTGCCCGAGAGGATCAAGACTGTGTCTCCCGGGGGGAGGGGGGACAGCGTGAGGGGGGTGGTTGATGGCATGAGCCTGCATCCCTTACAGCTTGCATGGAAAACCTTAGGATCCAGGAGTAACTAGCTGGCTCTTCTCTATGTGTCTCAAGGCTTTCTGTGAAGCCATGACATCAAAGTACTGTGGGGGCTCCATGGGAATGGGACAGAAACAGTGATCCCCACACCCACCAGCCTCACTGTAAAAGGATCACTCCTGCCTCTCCATCTGTGTCAGAGGTAAAGGCATTAAAACGAGAACACGTTTTTTTATAGCATTCTTTTAGGTTAAACTCGGTTTTAAAATATAACTGAGCCAGTGTGAGCCCCTAAAATTGATCTTGAAGGAAATGGGAACACCGCTAAGGACAAGTCTTCCCTGAATTATACAAAACACCTTTTGAATTAAACAAGTAATTCTTTCCACTGAAGTATCTAATTTGAATTTAAACATTTCTTTACATGCTACCTTAATTAGATGCACGTGTCTCTCAGCATCTTAATTTTATGCATTTTACACTTCTAAGCAGCTTGCTAGTGAGGATTGCTTATTTGCATTCATTTACATACAATTTGCAAGAAATGTTGAAAAACCTAGAAAGGGAGAGATTGTAAATTCATGGATTTTTTTCCCTAAATAAAAATGTCAATTCTATGAGGAAACAAACAGTGCATTTTTTCCTTGCTTACCTATAGTACTTTCAAGACTACTTTTAATATTTGTACACACAAAGAGATCCATTTAATGAATACTGGAATAGGAAGATTTCCCCCTGCAAGTTAATAACAATGATGAAAAAGGCTCCAAACTTCTAATCGCCTTCTTAATAAGAACATGAAACATTCTCAAGCAGATGACGCCTCCTGAAAAATATTATTTGCAAAGTGCATCTTCTCATACAATAAGGACATATTTTATCAATTCTACTCTAAAGATTCATCCAATTAAAACTATTTCTTTTAGCAATGGGTAGTTTATTCTGTATGACTTTCACTCGAGTTAATTGGATTTTCTCCACATCCTTCTCCTCTCTTGAGCTTGAATTTATATTCATAATAATTCCGCCTTCCTTACAAAAATGCTAACCGAAGCTGGAGGACCAGTTTGGGCCACTCTTTATGTCAGAAAATTCAGTTGGTTATTTTTCAGAGATGGAAGTTGTTGATACTTTCCTGGTTTGCAATGCCTTGTATTTCTACTAATATCACAAAATATGGGGGGCTCCTCTCCTTGTGACCCTCAGCATGGGCTCAGATAGGGCTCTGGGAATAGATCTCCTACAGCAGCCATTTCTGCAAGGACTGTAGAGGGAGCAAAATGGTAGAAAACACTTAAAATATAAGTGCTTTCGACATTAAAATTTCATCTCCCTAATTTCTTTGGAACATGTCAGGGAGCGCCCCCACCCAAGCTTCATAAATAACGACTGCACTTCCAGAAGGCTCTCCCCTCTACATATTGAAAGCAATTTTCGGTTACTGATCTGAGCTTCATAAAAGAAAGCTGCCTGTCCAAAATAAGGCATGCCTAGGCGAAAATTAGAGTTTTGACATTCTTCTAGTTGTAAAATAATGTTATCTGGCAGATGGAGTTTATCCTTGAAAAACAGTGGAAAGGCTAGGCCCGGAAGTTGCCTCTCCAGAGCTGGAGGGGAGGCAGGGGCAACTCAGTTTGGTGACTGATGTTCCTGACACAGCCAGCTCCAGCAGCTTCCTGGGTGGGCTCAGGCTGGTCACGTGACTTCCCCGGGCCTCAGTCATCCTGATGTAAAACCAAGATCTTGCAGAAAAAGCAAAAACAGATGCTGCACTTGAGATGATCTCTCTAAAGTAAACAAATTAGGGAATTTATACATCAACTGTGGTCTCTGGAAATCAGTGAGAACCGAGTTTCCTAAAATAATTCAAGAAATCACTATGAATATCCTGTAACATGCCAAAGCTATTTTTTTTTTTTTTTTTTTTTTTTTTAGCAAACATTTTTCTCCCTCCATTCTCAAGGCACTGTTAGGTGGTTGATGGAAGATGCACTGTGGGTCACGGATGAAACATATCTAAATTATCACCCACAGTCCCTGAAGAGTACCAGTGGAACTGTAGTGAAAGAAAAAAGAAACACTGTTTTTACCTAAGTGATTAAGAAAACTTTGTTGTTATAAACTTAAATTTTACAGCAGGTGTGATTACATATATAGAGAAAGTGAAATTTGGTGAACTTATCTATTAAGCTAAAATTCAACATATGCTTATTTATACAACAAATTTGCTATTTTTGCTCTAGCAGAATAATTGAATAATTAGATAATGCTCACTCCTGATTTTGTAACATCCTAAACTGTCTTCAAATACCTCAAGATGTGCCCGAGTTCTCTATGCTAAGTTAATAGGAGACTCCGAATTGCTTTTACAAATAGTATTCCGAACAGCATCTCTTAAGGAAAAGCATACCCAGTAGAAGAGTTGCGAAAAACTCGAACACGATGGACCCAATGTTTGTGGGTTCTATCTTACGTTTTGATCTTGTTTAATACCAATGTTAAGACAGACTTGATTTTTTTTTTAATGTGCCCATTTGTAGTCTTCGACAAATAGTAAGACCCTCAACACTACAGCGGACTTTCTTCAACACACTGAGCAAGGTGCCTGCTCTTTTCTTTTCTGTTAAGCAGTGTCTGGCACTTGGAACAGGCCCTCTGTGAATATAATGTATAATAAGCACATTCATAGACTGTCTGCTATGAATACACACACATACACATAAGATACAAAATGAATATTAACTGACAATACACAGAAACATGCTAGGTGCTTGTCAGAGCAAAATTCTTTAAAACAGACAAATGATAAGTATAGACATCAAAAGCAAACATTGATAGTGTGTTTATGCGTTGGGGCAGGAGACACATTTACCGTCCTCAAGAAATTAGCTCCAGTTAGGAGACAGGATGTATTTATATCACTAAGAATATAAGGCATCATATGTTACATAAAAGATGAGAAGGGACAGAAGGTACCGTAAGAAGCAACATTTAAACATGTATTTAGAGTCATGTGGATGGGCACAAACATCCCAAACGGAATTTTCAGAAGAGGTGTGTGATGTCGGCAAATGGAATGGGACGGGGTTGGGGGAGGGCTCTATGTATGCACAGAATTGAATACATACTTGCATCACTCCCAAGCAGAAAGCTTGCACTCATCGGCTACAAAACCTTGGGCAAACTCATTAACCACCTCTTTAAACCTTAGTTTCCTGATCTCTTAAATGTGGATAACAGTAGTCACTCCCTGTGAAAGAGAAATGTTGTAAAAACCAACTGCACGCAAAGCGCTTACGCGGAGCTCGGTGCACACACTATGCTTTCAAGAAATGCGAGCTATAACAGAACTGATTTACATTAAACTTACCTCACCCCCTCTTAGCCCAATTATTCATTCCTATGTCATTTAATTTGTTCTCATAATGACTTTTCCCATCCCTTTAATCAGTCTTGCTGGCCTGGGAGCCCCCTTGTCTACACTTTCTAGAAATAAGTGACCCAGACGGAGTTCAGTGTTGCGGTGCTCCCCGGGGTTACAGACTATGCAATGACTGCATCTCGGCTCCGTGACATAATGCTTTTATGGAACACACCGAACTGTGCTAGTTTCTACCCTATCAGATCTAATTAGGAGCCCTATCATTTGAGAGTCACTCTTTCAAATCATCTTCACTCTTAAAATCTCTGAAGCTCCTTATATTGTGTACTAGTTCTGGTGTCTATGACAACTTTTGATACAATACAGGGATGGTCCTACCTCCCATCTTACGCTGACCACTGTGTGAAATAAACACAGGCTCCCCAGGGAAGCTTTGAACTCATTCTGTCACATAGAATTTCATGGTCCTGGCATCTCCTTACTTTCTTTTAAGTTAATACTTTGTAATACTTAAGTTAAATACTTTGTATTCTTCCTGTTCTGATTACTAATGAAGTTAAGAGGAAGCCCAGAGCCAAAACCAGTATCCGCGTAACATCCTAGGAGCTGCCTCCCTCGGCCCCTTTTTCGATGTGACCACGCGATGTCTGCTTTGTACGTCCATCTTAGGAGATGGCCGGTCGTGCCTGGAAGCAGGTAGACATTACACTTTATGACCCTGTGCTTTCCCATCTGCACTCACTAGATGAGAAAATATTCTGCTCCAAACTAAGTTAAATTAATTTGAATAGTGCAGTATCTTGAAACAATGTCTTCTATTCAAAATTTAAAGTGTGTGTGTGTGCGCGCGCACACACACACACACACACACACACACACAGACATACAGCTCATAACCCTGAACAATGTATTTCAGTCACCAAATACTATGTATGTATTCTTAGGAAAAACACTCGCTTGTTTTTAAGATTCAGTTGGCTTCTGAGTATTCACAGATGGTCTGAGTGTTTTAATTACTCAGTCTGAGGGACTGATTGGCCCAGGACTGGAATGAAACCTCAGCCTCCTGGTTTGTGTCCCACTGGCACTCAGTTCAGACTGAACTCTTAGGACAATCCATTGTTTTCCTCTAAGAAAAAACATAGACCACCTGCCCACCCCCACCAAACAAATAAAAACAACACAATAATAACAAAACCAACCTCCAGGTTCCCAGTATATACATGCTCCTTTGTCAAACCTTCAACAATGCAAGCATCACCAGTTTGGGTTTGATTACGTTAGGACGTCAAAGTTGCTCTAGCCTTCCCTCATACTTGGACCCAGTGCTTACTGAGTGAATAGCAAACTGTGGACTCCAGGTTAACACATCAAAGCATTTTATTTTTAACATAAATTATCTAGTTATTTGCTTGAATACTCCCCCATAGTTTACTGTGTAACCTTAGCTCCTACTACAGAAGAATGTGAATCTGGGGGCACCTGGGTGGCGCAGCTGGTTAAACATCCAACTCTTGATTTCAGTTTAGGTCATGATCTCAGGGTCATGAGTTCAAGCCCCACGATGGGCTCTGCACTGGGCAGGGAGTCTGCTTGAGAGTCTCTCTCTTTCTTTCCCTCTGTCCTTCCTCCCCACCCCTACCCCCATCCCTGCTCGTTCATGTGTGCTCTCTCTCCCTCAAAAAAAAAAAAAAAAAAAAAAAAAAGAATGTGAATCTGTTATTATGTAATGAGATAGAGAGAAATGCTGAGAAATTCTCTTAGACCTTGGCGTCGACATTAGAGCTCTTCACATTAATAACGAGAGCAGCAAGTTTTTAGAAGATGATGCAGTAATTAAAATTATGAAAACATTCTATAAGCATAATTTCTGGCCAAATTAAATTTTAAGATCACTTTATTTTTTTTATTATCAAGAACCCTAATAAATTCAGATAATAAACAGAAGAAGATAAAAATCACTGGTAATCCTAACAATTATGCTTTTAATGTTTTGGTCTTTTTTTGTTATAATCAACAATCAGCAAAAGCTTTATCATATTTCAATAAATTCCACGCAGATACTGATTTTTAACTAAAATTAATTTAAAATCTAGAAGAATGCCCATTTGAAATCACTGGTTGGCATGTACAGGGATATCTGGAAGGGCTGCCCTAGAAGGATCTGGAATATGGCATCATCTTTATTTTTTTTCTTTATGTTTTTCTGCATTTTGAATTTTTATAATGAACACTATTCCTTTTATTATTTAAAAAAACAGAATTATTTTATTTTGGTAGAACCTTTTCCCTGGCTATTATTTTGCTTTATGACAGTCAACCAAATGACAAATGCACCCCGATTTTCCTTTATAGACTACAAAATTGTCAAAAGCAGTTAATTCCCTCAAAAGGTGTCATAAAATAGGCAAATACAAGGGGAAAGGCAAAGTGCCAGATTAAATCCCAGGCTTTGGATTTACCTGGGCAGTGACTTTGATAGCTATGAACTCAGCCTAATATGCCTGTCACCTGCTCTATGTGTTGGGGGGCTGTTTTCATGAAGACTGGCCTCAGCCGGGAGAGGCCACAGAGAAGCCACACGCAAAGCTGGAGAGAAAGCACTGCTGCGAGGACCAAGAGGCAAGAACAGGTGCTCTAAGCTGACAATCCCCGGTGGCTGGTTGGCACAGCCAGAGCCGAGGTAATGAGGCCAAAGTCATGGTTTCTGTGGGTGACCAGCGAGCTTTGCTCTGCTTCACAGCCACTGAGGCCACCGCTAACTCCAGGTACCTGTCAGCAAATGCTGGCCTGTCGTGTTGAGGAAACCTGAATAGCAAACAGCATGAGTAGAAGAAAGCGATCGGTGTATGAAAAACTCGCCTTCCTTACCAGAGGTAGAGAGCCACAGCACGTCACTCCTACTTTCGAGAATAGAAGACGCAACCTTTCTCTTCCGAGCGACTAACCAGAACAGCAGAATCGGCTGGGCCCAAAGAAAGGTGTGAGCTCTGAGGCACAGCCTAGTTCTACCTGACATCCTCCTAGGTCCCTTACCGAAGATTATTCTTCAAATGTGAGTGGCAACTGCACGGCCCAACAGAAAGTAAAATATTTATAGCCATGACAAATGGTCCAGTGGTCCCAGGAGATTACGTGTGTATCCTGAATTTTGCTGAGGCAAAGAAATAACCAAGACAGGCATGGGATGGGATCAGTAGGTAAAGACCTGCTCAAAAAAGCAGAATTTTGTAGATGACCTCTCCTCGAGGCTCTGGTCGTGTAGACCTTCACTATAAGCAGTGATGGTAAGGGTCGCTTCTTGACCTTCAGCTTAAGTTCCTCATGTCACTTAGCCCCCCAAGCCCACGAGACAGGGAGCACCGCGACCCTTCCTTCACAGCAGCACAGCTTAGAGAGGTCAAGGAACTGGCCTCGCGTGACCCCGCGGGCCCGGACTTCCGAGTCCTCCTGGCGACAGCAAAGGAAAGCACACATTGCCCGCAGTTTCTGCAGGGCGGGGGCTATCTGCCGGCGGGGAGAGGAGGTTGGGGGCACACGGCTGCCGGTGTGGAACTTCTGCCAGACACCGAGGAGTTACAACCTCACAGCAGAGAAGAAATGTCAGGAAGTGCACTGAGGGCAACACACGGGATCGAGCGCCTACGTGTTCATCTCTAGTCGAGGGGTCTTAGTCTGTATCAGAGACGGGACACTGCTCGCAGCCCTCGGGCCCATGCAGCACATGCCTTGGTAGTCACCGAATCCTGAGACGGTATCGGTAGCGCATCGGTGCCGGTGCAAGTTCTCGGCTCGACGTACGAGAAAGGACCAGGGCCAGCTGGGACTGAGCATCAGAGATGCCAAGTCGTGACGACAGGAAGGAGGGGACAAAGCACCAGGCACTTGGCCACTGGCTCTTCCCACACGAGGCTACTGCTGCGTCACACAACAAAAGCTCACGTGCGGACACCGGGGCTACGATCGCAGGTGTTTTCAGCGGCTGCCGTGGTCAACAGGCATCCGATGCGGGCGGCTGTCCCTGCACCAGCCTCTGCTGTTTCAGAAACAGGGTCGACGTGGAACAAACTCTTGGCAGATCTCCCCTTTCTCTCCCTCTGGTTCGTGTGCGCGTGCCCGTGTGTGCATACAGACACACACATACACCTGCCACATCATCTTTATGAATGGTATCTGCTCCCAGGGAGGGAGCCTGGAGTGGGAACGGTGTCGGATTCGGACACAGAGCCCCGCCTCTGTCCTAAGCACTACACGACTGCCCCAAGTTCTCTCATTTCTCATGTCAAAGAAGGATACGCACTCACGCACACCGAGGGAGTTTGAAGGATGGAGTAAAGTGCCCCGTGCTAGCAGCCAGCAGTGCTTGCACGTTAGTAGCTGCTTCTCAGGAAATGCTGATAAATCTTATTTTCACTGTGAGAACCTTCTAGGAAGAAAACAGGTCTTCTCGCATTACTTAAAAACAATATTTTGTAACAGAGGAAGATCCTTATCTCGGAATGTGTAAAAGTTCATTTAAATAAATTATTAGAAGACCAAAGAGAAAGATAATTAAAGATTAGAAAGAAATGAGAAGTCACTTCTATTAAGAGGGCTAAGATATTTTGGAGAGAAAAATTCCAGCTGCTGGCTCATCTCTTCAGAGTGCTGACAGTGACCCTTTCAAAAGGAGAATTTTTTTTTTAATTTAAATCAACATAGAGTAAAACTGAGTTTTTGTAGGCTCTGTATGCTAAAATCCATAAAGCACCACCAAAAAAATGTCAATTCTATCATTAAAAAATAAAATGAATTTTAATATACCAAGAGTAAGCAAAAATAAAATTCAAAAATGAAATGAATTAAAAATAAAAATAAGATAAATCTTAAAAATAATTTAAAAATCAAATGAATTAATTTAAACACTAATTTTAAAAATAAAATGCATTTTAATACATCAAAAATGGATTTAAAAATAAAATGAATAATGAATTAGGGGCGCCTGGGTAGCTCAGTCAGTTAAGTGTCTGACTCTCGATCTCAGCTCAGGTCTTAATCTCAGGGTTGAGAGTTCAAGCCCTATGTTGGGCTCCACACTGGGTGTGGAGCTTACTTGAAAAAAAAAACAAAATGAATTAATTTCTAAAGAATGAAATTTACTATATTAAGAGACTCATGTAAGTATCCCACAGTCAGAATACAGAACTTTCACCACCCTAAAAACCAAAGGGGGAGAACTGGGGTTTCATTCAGCAACTGAGTGCTGAGTGCTTACTTAATGCTGGTAAGTGTGGCTGAGTACTAGGGAGACAAAGCTACAGGACACGATCCCTGCCCCAGAACATTGCCGTGTTTGGAAAGAAGGATCATAGATCTTCTAAAATATTTTAGACTATTCAGGCATATTCATTATATCCTTTCTCCATCTTACAGATGAGAGGTGTGAAGAACTTACTAAGATTGAGATCCACTCTTTGGAAGAAGAAAGCATCACTTCTTGTTCAGACATCGCATTGTATCAATGAAGCATAGAGCAGAGGTACAGAGAAGCTAAAGGACTTCACACAGCAGCTCCAGAACCAGGGCCAGGGCCAGTGACCAAAATACTTCCCACTCTATCTGAAAACTCAGTAAGACAAACCTCCTGTTCCTTTTATTTCAAGTGATGTTTTTGCATACTGTGGCATTCCTTATATGTACTGATACAATCAAATCACATTGTAGAATCCATTCTTCTTTTGCGTCTATCCTCAATTTCATAGCAGAGGAAAAAAGGAAAATAGGTCTAAATATGTGTTTAATAGGTCACTTTCCCAGCAATATTTAAGAAACAATACATGGATCTATCTCTCTTATTGTTATTCACACATGAAAGACAAGTGGCTTAGATCCAGAAACAATAAAATTAGTAAATCCGCTCAGTGACGATGGCCATCTGAGCTGGCAGTAGCTGGGCACGTCTGGCATTCTGAGGGTCCAGAGCTTGAATCCACTGAGGTCTGCGTTTGAATACAACCCAGTGGGCATGGCCACCTTTTGCTAGTGTCACCTTCTCCACCACCCACCCCTGCTGCCAGTGTGAGCTCCAATGTACACATTTCCAGTCTCTCCCTCTGCCTGTGACAGCACATCATGACAGTTTAATTTCGAAGGTCATTTTTGGGGTGGGTATAATGCAAGAGAGAGCTCTGTTTTTGCTGCCTCTACCAAGAGATAGAACAGTGAAACACTTCAGTGTGAAGCAAGTGTTCCCAGAGTCCGAGAAATCACTGCCCACCGTCCACACACTTGCGTTTTGCTATAGATCAATGGCTGGGTTTGCTACAGGAGAAAATATAACCAAGTTATTAAATAGTGACAGTGTGAAAGTGTCGTGTTCATATGCAAGAGAAGTTTGGGAGATGCCTGATCTATTTTGAAGAACGTTTTGAATGAGTTAAAGATGCCTCTCATGTCCTATCAAAACCAGTGGCAGCTCGATTATAGTTAGAATACTCATGAATTGAAGTTCTATCCCATCCTTTGATTAGAGGTTTCTGAATAGCGAATGTATTGACTAAGCCTAGATCTCACCTAGAAAATGGAAGCTTAAGTGGAAAGCAAAATATATCAACATTTACTGATAGTATTGATTTCAATGATGGGAACATGTTATCTCTTCAGTGAACGTTAGAAGAGAATCTGAATTAATTTTCCAATTACCTTTTTTGATGTGGACATTAGCCAGCACAAGATTTTTCCTCATACGTACAACAACTGTTTAGCAAACTTTGGATTTACTTCTCTTGTATCTAATTACAAGCATATTAATTTTTATAATCATAATAAAGAACTCCAATAAAACCTTCAGTGACTCAAGGGAAAGGTAGCTTTAGACAGTCAACCGTAAGTAGGCAAAACAACTGTACCAGCATCATTATGACAAGTGTAAGGCATAATTTGAGTCTGGGGACAATAATCTCAAAAAAAAAAAAAAAAAGAAAGAAAGAAAAAAGAAAAACAACACCCCTAAACGTTTGCATCATAAGCACATTTCGTCAACAGCAGCCTCAGGGCTCCACTGAAATCAATTAGCTGTGTTATATATTTAACAATGGAAAAATCTTTGATTTTGTATTTCTTTTTTTTTTTTTTAATAAATTTGCCGTTTTATTTTGTGAATTTTGGTCTTTAATTCATCCCAAGTTTATATTTATATGTAGTGTTGCACAGGAGACTGTTTTCATTTCATCTATATGGTGAGCCAATTTTTTTTCCAAACACCATCTGCAAAACAATTTATCTTTCCTATTGATTCATGGGGCCTCCTTAATCACAACCTGAGTTTCCATGGTCCTTCTGAGTGCTCATTTTGGGGTACCATCATCTGCTGGTCCTTCTACCCATGCTACATGGTTCTTACTATTACGGCTTTGCATTAGGTCATACTATAGGTAAGGCAATCCCCCATGCTTCTTTCTCAAGGTTGTTTTCACTATTCATGTGTTTTTATTTATTTATTTTTTAAAGATTTTATCTATTTATTTGACAGAGCGAGAGCATAAACGGGGAGAGGCAGGCAGAAGGAGCAGGAAGCCTGACTCAGGGCTCCATCCCAGGATCTTGGGAACACTACCTGAGACAAAGGCAGATGTCCAACTGACTAAGCCACCCAGGCGTCCTGGGTTTTTTTTCTTTTCTTTTTCTTTTTTTTTTTTTTTTTTTAAGAAGATTTTATTTAGGGGCGCTGTGTGGCTCAATTGGTTAAGCGTCTGCCTTTGGCTCAGGTCATGATCTCTGGGTCCTGGGATAGTGTATTTCTTAACGAGGAGACATGTGATGCTGGAGTCACTGGAACTTTCAGGTGAGAATCAGCAGGAGCTGAGATCTTTAACACCTGTTTGCTGAACTTGCCTAATCTGACTATATTTAGTCCGTTATACTGATATCTGAACTCAATCTAAAAATACTCCTATGCTGACCTAAACTCTCTTAAAATGCTACACTGGCCAGGTGTAATGAGAAAAAACTTTTCAATATATTAGAAAAGAAATTAATAAAGTATTCAAATCCTTTTGGAGTGTTTAAAATTTTTTAAAAAAATATACTCTTTCCACTCCATTCTCTTGATCAGTTTTTAAAAGTAAATCCATGAACTGTAGTCACATATGATTCTGGTGAGGCGTCAGACACAAAGACAGGCAGACAGGCAGACAGGCTTGGACTTGGGGACTTGGGAGAAGGCTGCCAAGCCCCCAGGAAGTGGGGCCAGAGGGCAGGAAAAGAGGGCACGGTGAGAGCGAAGGTAAAAGTGGGGGCAAGGAAGGAAACGGAGACCAGGTCTTGAAGAAATGCAAGGACTCACCTCCTGATGCTGTTCCTCGGGCTCCTCACTTTCTCAACCTCACCTGGGGCCCAGGAAACGCAACAGATCCTGAGGATTGTCTGACTTGTGTCTGCTGTGGGCATCTCGAGTGGGAGAAGCCAGCACACTGTGGTGTGTGCTTTGGAGAGAGTCCCCCCACCCCCTGGCCTGGGCATCTGAGGGCTGCCGTCACCAAACCCCAGTGGGTCATGGCTGAGGACCAATGCGAGGATGGGGGAGGTGGGCGGGGCGGAATGGAGGTGGAAACCCTTGTTCAGGTGTACGATGACAGTCAATCACATGTATACCTCACTGGACTCCGACTCCATTCTCGTGTGACAGAGAAGGAGGGGTGGAGGGTCCAACATCAGGTGTGAGAGCAGGCTGCTGGGTGACGAGGAGGAAGCAGTGTGCTCTGGCGCAGAGACAGCAAGTGAAAAAGCAGCGAGCTGGCTGGGCAGCAGCCCCATCCCCACTGGCTACGAGTCGCACATCTGCAGTGTGCTGGGGTATGAAACGAGAATTAAAGATCTCACCGTCAGGGCTACCATGACAGTGTTCCAGCAAACCCAGCACTGTCAGTACACAGGAAATAGATGACCTTTGCCTTGAGGGAGCCCCTAAGGCCCTTTATACCCCTCCTTGTGCTACTGAGATTTGTCAAGCTCTTACAGGATCCAGGCCGTGTCCCATTTGTATGTTTCTGGACGAAGTTCTCTTGAATTATAGTCACAAAAAATAGTGGTACCGTCCTAGAATTCAAAAGGCTCAATACTGGACTCCACGAGTTTCATTAACCAGCAGGCATCTAGATGTCACTCCCTTTGTGGCCAGCACTAAGCCACCATCTGTCATGGAGTGTGCCTGCCTGCAGGTATGCTAGTCTGGGTATTTGGTGAGTCTGGGGCAGAGGAGGCCTCCCCGTTTACAGTTTAATTGGAAAAACAAGATTCATTAATCCTATACCTGCAATTTGCTCCTAAAACAATTCCCTCTTCATCTTACAGAGAGACTCATGATTCATTAAGATTCAGTCTTCTGATTATCTCCCATTCAAATGGTTGTTTTGCAACTCCTGGGTTAAAACAAAAAGTAGTAAATAAAATTACGCACAGAAGCAAGTGGTTTTTAGTGAGCAACCTTACACTAGCTGCTGGGAGTGGCTGACATCCTGCAGGCCGATTTAATGTACACAAATCAGCGGGGAGCAAAAGTGAAATCCAGCCCTGGGGGTCCCTGGTAAAAGCATTTCCAAAGTGGGCAGAGAACAACTGACGCCCCGCCCCTCAGAGGCAGTGTCAGAGGTCACTGCTGCTGGGACACCATGGCTTGAGTTTCACTTACTGGGCACAAAGCTAGTTACACAAATAAGGCCTACGGTCACTGAAGGGTTAAATGCACATCCCACCTTTCTTTTACCAAGAAAAGATGATCCCTCCCCCCCTTTTTTTCAAATCCCCCAAAACACACACTAATAAAGACACACAGTAAACCTCATGGGAATTCTCAATTGATATTTATCAAGAGGGTTTCATTTTAAATTTCTCAATCCCAACTTGAAATAAAAATAACCAGTATAATTCTAGTTCTTAAGGTGATTTAATTTCCCTTTAGAGTGGACACTGAAGCTTTATAAGAAAAGTCTGAATGGCTGATTAAAAAAAAAGTGTGTGTCCCCTGTCTTCTTTCGGAAAGTAGGGATTTTATGTCAAAAGAGGCAATGACCTAACTTTTTATAAGAGAGAAGAAAGTAATGAGCTCTGTCTGGACAAAATATGCCTGGGATTCTCATGCAAAGAACATACTTCTCCAATTTTTCGATGCTTAAATATTCTCTGTGGTGTGAAACAATTGTAAGTACTTTTGCTAATTAATGAGCAGCTTTTAGCTATAAGTCAGCAGAATTGCATTTTTTAGAGACACACAGCCATGAACATAAGATTTACTTTTTTTTTCCTTATACATATCATTTTTTAAAAAATTCAATCTGTGTCATGGACACAAGTCAAATCAGGAATAATGAGCCATTCTCTAAAGTGCAGATACTAGCATTCATTAAAGAAGTATTTTAGCAAAGAAAAGTAACTGACAATAAGGAGGACGGGTAAGTGAAGACTGCCTGCAGGTGGCCCCAGTGTGGGAGGCTGGACCGAATCACAGAGGTGTTGCAGGACGATTTATTCAGTTGCTCAAGATGAGAGCGGCAATATTAGTGAGTTCTCATCTAATATTACTAATGACATCCCTCTGTCTTCTATCTTCAGAAACCTTGCCAACACCACCACTGGGGGACGCCAAGGCCCGTAAGTACATTTTTAACGAGGCTGTTTACTAATCGCGTCTACAGCCGACTTCTTGGGGGTCTCGTGGTGCACGGGGTTACCGGTAACGGGAAAGGCAGGGAAGAGTCGCGGCAAAGGGGCGACAGGAATGAGTGATGCATGGCGCGCTGCTTCTCTAGTCCTCCTCTCCCGGGGCAACAGAGCAGCGAGCAGGAGCCGCGCGCCCAGGCGTCAGGCCCTGACGGACACGGTGCTTCATCAGCGGCCACGCCGGACCTTCGCACACAGACCCCCAGGAGCCGACGGCCGGCAGCACCCCGGGCTGCTCCGTAACTACCGACGCGGCACAGGACACGCTCCCTGAGCGCCTTTCAAATGGTGACAGTCGTGGGTTTTAATATCTTGAAAACTGTAAAGGGATTCCACAATTTTTCAGCGAATACTGAATGTTTGAAACCCCTTTAAAAAACAGACCTGTTAGAACTTCTTCAAGAACTTAAATATCTCGTTCCTTAAACTCTCATAAATGTACTTGCCTGATATATCTATATATTTTGGCTAAAGGAGAAAAGTAGTATTATATGAGGATAACCATCACTTTAAGACACTAAGTTTTCCCATATTTGGATCAAAAACAAAAACAAAGAGTGAAACAAAACAAACCTTAATCCTGTCACTTAAAATTAACTAGAGGGGAGGAAAAATGACCAGATTTTCTTTCCACTTCAGTAACCTAAAAATCCCTGATTGCTTTAAACTCCATTTCTCAGGTCAAGAGATGAACAATAGATGAATGCTCTGCTTGTTTTAATGAGAAACAAACTTCATTTCATAGGAAACATCTTCTCATCAAGAAGTCTAGCAGAATACTTAGCTGGACGATTATTGTTGTCAGGAGCCCAGAAGATTCGGTATTACCTCTCTTAATATCATGCTTATTAAATATTCTAGAAATGAAAGAGGGGTAGAAATCACACGGAAGCATTATCAGTGCCAGTGTCAGAGTTTGGGCAAGGAAGTTTCTGAGAAGCAAAGCACCACTGATTCTGTTCTTTGTGAAATAATATTAAGATGAATGTTAAATACTAATTGAGGAGGAACTCCCCTGGGAGTCAAAATTTAACATCTTTTATAAAGAGGGAAAATACTTCTCAGCTCAGTTTTCTTAACCACGAACAGAGACACGGGTTCAAATGCTAACAGTAGCTCCAGGAGCTCGGCTGAGTCACTTCTCCATCTCTGTACACTCTGTGTACTGTCAAGTGGTTTCCCAAAAAAGTGCCCACTTCACGGGGATGCTGTGGAAACTAAAGGAGGAAACGTATGCAAATTCTTGCAAGAGAAAGCACTTAACAAAAATGTTAGCTATTATTAGTTACCATTACCATGGTAATTTTTATCACAAAGTTGTAATGATAGAACTGTATCAGGTAAGATATTTATGGCCAGAAATCCCAGACAGGCACCCAGTTTATCATGAGTGAATAACCTTCGCCTTCAGTTGCCAAAAATCCTACTTAGTGGAGATTAGATTCACTGAATTTTTAACATATATCTTTCTAAAATTATTCACATATTGCAAGGACAGGAAGATTTTTTTAGAATTTCTCCAGTTGTGAGCATCTGCATGTGATATGTGCTCAATGCAAGGCCAGGACTAAGGATTTCCCAACATATAAGAAACACCTTCCATATTTCCTATGTTCCCGCATTAAGTGTAAATATAGGTTGTGTGCACGTGCCCATGTGGTGCACATGCATGTGCATGTTGTGTGTGCATGTGTGTGTGTATGTGTGTGTGTGTGTGGGTGGGAGAGAGAAGAGAGATTGGAGGAACACCAGTAGAGTTGACCCTTAAACAATGCGGGGTTAGGGGTGCGACCATATGTGGTTGAAAATCCACATATAACTTTTGAGAACCCCCAAATTTTAACGACTAGTAGCCTACTATTGACTAGAAGCCTTACTGATAACATAAACAGTCAATTAACACATATTTTGTATGTTATATGTATGATACACTGTATTCTTACAATAAAGAAAGCTAGAGAACACAAAATGTTATTAATAACATCATAAGGAAAATACATTTATAATAGTGTATCCAAAAATATTCATGTATAAGTGGACCTATATAGTTCAAACGTGATGTTCAAGGGTCATCTGTATTGGAGTTTTATTTCTTTCTTCTGTTCATCAAGGTTGTGGTTTAATTCCTCAGTGACATGTTAACATAAATCAAAACTGTTCTTTCATGGGTCAAACGCCCCACATATTTTGCATGTACGTGTTGGATGAGACATTTGATGACACCAGTGGCGATGGAAAGATTTCTTGTAGGATACCACCTCCACATTGAAGCCTGTGGTTTCTACAGCATCTGGAAGAGCTCAAGTTGTATGTTCAAGGAGGAAAGATATACCCAGTGGTACGAAATGGAAATAATTTACCATTCTCTCTTGACTGACAAAATAGATACAAGTGACGACAAATTTGCTACCCGAGAAGATGCCGTTACTGTGACATAGGAGTGACATCACCTCTGTGCCCTTACCTCATTGCCATTACGGCCACAGCCCGGACTTACTTCCCAGGACATGCGGTGGTCTGGAATGATCTCAACCATCAGATTCCTAAGAAAGCTCCAACTCACCCCACAATGCCACTCAGAAACAATTTCTTTTTGACTTAATTTTTCAACATAGTGTGGTGGTAAGGGGTATGGTGCCTTACCCTGCTGTGATCCCGTTCCCCTCAATTCTAGGAGAAGGTGACAGTGCATTGTTTCCTACTCGCTGTACCAAGGTCTTTATGTGTGTTATCTCATTTACTCAGGCCTACTTCACTGGGTTGTCATGAGAATCGAGAATGCATACACAGCCCTGCGGCCTTTTGGCCTATGACCAGCACATTATAAATACCGATAAACGTTCCTCCTCTTCCCTTGACCCTTAATTCTTATATATCTGTGAGGTCAGTGTAATTGCCCCCAACCGATAGACATGGAAATATGTCTAGGGTCCTAAAGACAGGAAGTGGCTAAGTAAAGATTTAGGCCCAGTCTGGCCCATCTGACCCCAAAGTGTGGGCAGGCCCTTTCCTCCCTGCCCAGACATCTCCTGCAGAGTGTGCGTTTCCTCCCAAAGTTCAGAGTCATGATATTGGGAAATGACTGTACATTCAGAAATGCTCAGAATCTGGGGAGGGAATGTTAAGCAGACAGGAGGGAAGACAATGGCAAAGCAAAAAAAGAAAGAAAAAAAAAAGGAGGCAGAAATAAAAAAGAGCAGAGAACCCTGCACTTCCTCCTTTCCATCAAGGGGAAAGGCCACTTTGAGGCATATCGTGCAGCATGTTATTTATTTAGAATCTGACAGTGCTTTAGACTGTCTTTCTTTTTGGCTCCCATGTATTTTTGTTCCATATTTTGCTCCCATATATATTTCTGCCCATTCCTCCCATTCTTAGGACTACTTAAGTGTGCTCAAATCACTATCATCCTAGCTGAATTTATGATACTATCCGTTGAGCTATACTAGGAAATCTGACACTCATAATTATTATTTGCCTCCCATACTTTTATTTTCCGACATTCCTACAACTTCAGCAATATACATTTTAAAAATATCTCAATAAACTCACGCCAGACTTTGACGTCCTGTTATCTCGGCCCATTCTTCTGGATCTTGTGGCTGTCAACACCTCCCCAAGCAGCCTTCCATCTTTTATCCTGTTCTAGCCTGATCCCTGGTGGCAATCTCTTTTAGCCCAAATTAGCATCATGATTTTGTTTTCTGCTTTCTTTTTTCCAGCTTTGTTGCCATGCTTTAGAAGTGAGAATACTCTGCTAGGCTGTGAGGACTACAAAGATATTCCGAAACAAACCTCACTTGGACAGGGAAATAACTCCCAATGTAAAACCCTAAAATGTTACAAACGAACGCAGACAAGACCAAGACATGCCTTGTCTGTCCTTTAGCCCCTCATGGAATAGGGAACGGTGGGACATCGGTGGGAGAGTATGCAGGGGTGCTGGGGGCGAGGCTGCAGTGTGGGGTGAGGGCACCGTGTTCACTGTCAGAGTTTACGATGTCTGGACACAATCGTTTAGTTAACAGGCTAAGAAAGGCTGTTCATGAATCAGCAGTGTGACCATACAGAGGATGGATAGGAGAGAGGAGAAACTCATGACTAAAACCATTAGGAAGCTCTTAAAAGAGTCCAGGGAGATGTCTTATCGTCAACAATACTTTCACTAACCCTCAGGTTCACAAGAATCATGAAAGCCCTTTCATCTCCAGCATCTTACCTCTTCTCTTCCACCCTTCATTAAATCAACCTCAAACTTCAATGGCTTCTCTTACGCTCGTCACCCTACTTTAGGTCTTTACAATCCCTGGGTCTTCAGTGAGATGAAGCTGACCTTTATTCTGTCCTCACTTCCCACATTTTACCCAAACCAAGGAAACCTCTTGGCCTAACTTACTTCAAGTCAATGATTATGTACTTGTTTACTGAGGATTCTAAGTGTATGGCCTCCTGTTTGGTTTGGTTCTGTGGGAGATGTACAGAGGTCCTCCAAGAATTCAGCATCCTGGAGACGAGATAAGACGGTTATGTAAACAGTGGGGATGAGGGCAAGGTACGAGCACGCTGATAGCTCAAAGGGCAAGAGGTGAAGCAGCCAGTGTAACCCCACATTTTAGGGCTGTTTCATTTGGTGATGACAAACCACTGACTTTTTCTGATACACATTTTCCAGCTTATTTTGATTTTTTTACAGGGTAGCTTTTCATGCAGAATTTTTTATATAGACTCTTTTGATTAAGTGGTGTGCCATAATTTACAGCTCTTCAGGGTCCACAAATTGGGAGCGGGTGGGTGTTTGTGATTTCAGAGAACCATAATAAGGTGATTGCCATTATTAACGTGGCTATACATGCAATTCTTATGAAAAAAATTGGTAATTCTTCCTTCCACATCATCAGTGACAAGGGACATTGGCCACAGAGACATTCGCAGTCTCACGCAATATGGGTTGGGGATGCCTTTTCTGCACACAGGAGAGAGCAACTCATGGGCCTCCCATTTGCCCTTCCTTCTAGTTGCTACCACCACTATATGAATGGGGGCCAAAGTGAGGTTGTTTATACTGTCTATCAGATAATGAATGCCTGAAAGTGTCCTATATGGAGGGGTCTTCCACAACTCTTTCTCAGGAGAAGTCTAATATCAGAAAGTGGTATTTTGAAGATAATGAAAACCTTTACAAAATCAGGACTTTTCAATAAAGGAAGGCTATGCCATGAGTTTTCCGCATTTCCAAGAGTCTAGGCGACTTTAAAAACCTAAAATGATCAGGCCTAGTTTCCTTTAAGTATCAGACCCAGTCAAGAAGTTAACCCTCTAGCTTTGCTAACAGATGTCATATTAGCGTTAATTGTAATGGCCCATTTTACTTATTAGGTCCCTCTCACCTATTGGCATTCCAGGCACCTTGCATAAATCCTGCAATAAAGCCAATTAAAATCTCATTAAAAGATAAGACCTAAAACTATGCCAATAAATGCTAAATACATTTTAAACACATTCATTTTGTATCACTCTTGGAAGATATAAAATGGAAAAGAATGGTGTAAATGTTGCAAAGCCAATGAGGACAGTGCCAATCTCAGGAGGTCAACCTGGAAAATACAATTAAATTAGTCACATGTGCCCTGACTTGTCAAATTTCCAAGTCTGGTTTTCATCAGTACTGTATTGAAGGGATTTCCTACATTTTATAAGAAACTCTGTTTCTACCTGTAATAAAGTAAGGGAAATATTTCTGAGATAAATGTGTACTGAAAAATACATAAAATGTCCTGATAGGCAAGCTGAAATGTCACTTTCAAAAATTTATCCTTTTATTCAATTCATAGCACATATGTCTCACCAGAAAGCATGGAATTTTCTCTCTGATCATCTCTTATAGGAATATGGAGTTGCATGTTAGGTATGAAACTTAGCAACTTGTATGAACAGACCTAAAGAGCTGACCTATCAAGAATTTTTCAAGATTCCCACCTCCAGGGATGAAAAAAATGCTTTTCTGTTACTCTCTACAGAAGTATGTAAACATAGGCTCATCTTCCGTCCTTTCTATAATGTTTGAAGCAAGGTAAGAGGTAAGAATCCTCTAAGGAAAGTGATACTTCCTTTAACCAAGAAGAATAAAGAGAGAAAATAAAAATAAATTATATTCACAACTAGACAATGCTCAGTAATGTATGCATGTGTGTGTACAGTGGGGGGAGGGGAATATTTTTTTAAATATTTATTTATTTCAGAAAGTGAGAGAGAGAGCATGAGGGGGAGGGGGACAGGGAGAGAGAATGTCAAGCAGACTCTGAGCTGAGCGTGTGCTGAGCCCAATGTGGGGCCGATCTCACCACCCTGAGACCACCGCCAGAGTAGAAACTAACAGTCAGATGCCCAAACAACCACGCTACCCAGGCGCTCTGAGACACATATTTTAAAATAATACCTTTAATACATGTATCCAAAACCAAAATCATTGTCATTGGGTAATGACATCTGTGTTTTTCATTGTGTCTTTCTGTATTCTCCATGCTTTTTGCATTAAAGACGTAGTATTTAGTATTAGGAAAGTAAGTGCTCTCTAAAAACATGTGAGTGGGCATTAGAAATATATGAAGTTAGTTGACTAAATCTATTCAATTGGTCCCAGAAAAAAAAAAAAGATATCCAAGTCAAATGGCTGACATTTATTTCTTACATTAATTACATTCTCTCACTTGGGCCCAGCTGACGGTCTAAGATGGCTCCACACCATTCTTGACCTCCTGCCACCCAATCCAGTATCTTTATGCAGATATTTAAGAAACATGCATGACATTGAGCAAGTCGGTTACACTGCTTTAACAATAAGCATTCATAATGCTATTTGTACTACTACCTGCAGAGAATAACACTGGATGATCTCTTTGGAAATTTTATAAATGGAACACTGTCAAATTTATAAGCAACATTTTAGACAGCAAATATGTTGCCTGGATTTTCGCAGTCTTAAACACTGCAAGCAGCTTAACCTTATCTCCCAGTGCCACTGCCTTCCTGGAGTAATTGATGCTTGGAGTCCCCAATTTCACATAAACCAGGCCACTGTGTTATTGTATACGGCAATCTGACTGCTGGCAGAGACAGGAAACTGCACTGAACCCAGATCAATAGACATGTCAACAGTAAGCTGCTTAATCTAATTCAGCCTATCTCATCTTGGGGCACAGAGTTTGCAGTTTTACCGTTGGGTCCCTCTGGCAGGAAATGGTTTGGAAAGTTTAGTCTTAAGAAGTTTAAGTGATATGCTTATCCTTTAGACTCTTGAATGTTTATTCAGCAGAATAGCTGTTTTAAATGTTTTATAAATGGCAGTAATGTAAACAAGGCACGTCTGACTTCCCTCGCATGTGAAAACTATAATGGTGATTTCCTTGACTATGGACATAGAGATTAACACTACAGCCAATTACACTTTAGAGGAAATGGCTTTGGTTCACATGTTCTGGTCTAATGTCTTCTTTAAACTCTAATCCACCTCAACCACTGGCATTCTTCTGAGAAAAATAAACTATTTGTTTTAAATAAGTATTTGTTTCTTCTTTAACTGCATTTTGGACAAATGGCTTCTTTCGTTATGAAACCTCAAATGATTACCCATCAAAGCACTGTTCTTATCCCTCAGAATAGGTGATCAGGAACTATTTCAGGCATGAAGCTCAGAGTCTGAAATCCATGAATTCTGGCCCTCTTCCAGACACCCCCTCTCGGGCTGGGGAAAGCCACCTCACTGCCATCCTGTCCCCGGAAAGCCAGCGGCTCTCTCCAGGAACGCAGAGCTAGACACCACCATCACCACTCGGAAGACAGTGAGTGGTAAGTACCTGTACTGTCTGTAGCACTGGTTCACGTCGTCCTCGAATTATCAGTCATTTTCCACATTCTGTACCAGACTCAGTACTTTCGTAAACCTTTGGAAATAACAATCTGTTATCACTGTCATCCTTAACATGACCTTTAACAGAGGTGTAATGGGTGATGTGAGCCCACCTTATGAATGGAGAGGGCATGGAGGATGGGACTGGAGAAGGAGGGCATGGAGGATGGAGAGGAGGGCAGAGGGCATGGAGGATGGGGAGGAGGGAGGAGGGCATGGAGGACGGAGATGAGGGGAGGAGTGCATGGAGGATGGAGATGAGGGAGGAGGGCATGGAGGATGGGGAGGAAGGAGGAGGCCATGGAGGATGGGGATGAGGGAGGAGGGCATGGAGGATGGGGATGAGGGAGGAGGGCATGGAGGATGGGGATGAGGGAGGAGGACATGGAGGATGGGGATGAGGGAGGAGTGCATGGAGGATGGAGATGAGGGAGGAGGGCATGGAGGATGGAGATGAGGGAGGAGGGCATGGAGGATGAGGATGAGGGAGGCAGAAGGCGTGGAGTACAGAGATGAGTGAAGAGGGCATTGAGGATCGGGATGCAGAAGGAGAAAGAGGGCGGGATGGGAAAAAACAGATTTGTTCTCAGTGGCATCTGAGAATGACAGATCACAAAGATATTTTAAGATCAGTTCTCTGTTTTTGGAAGTTAATTGAGGGCTCCTATACTTAAACTAGCCCCACATTTTCTAAGGCCAGACAGTGAGGACGCCGTGCCAAATATGGGCTGAAAGGGACGCTCACAGAAATGGTGAAGCATTCAAGAAATGTCCAATTGAAAGAGAGTCCAACTGGAAGAAATCAAGTCCATGCTGGTGCCCAGCAGAAAGAGCCCTGAAAAGTAAGGATTAGCGAGGCCAGGGAGAGTCTGTCATAACACACTGAGGACCCGACTGTGGAAAGCCTTCTGCAGGGAAGCCAGGGTGGACAAGCTGCTTCCCAACTTCTAGTTTCCAGCAACCTTATTCCTGAGCTGAAGCTACCACACAAGGCCACCCCTCCAGGGGACAAAAGAGGAGTTTGCTTCACTGATGGGTGCCTGGATTTCAGCACTTTAAGATGGATATTTATCAAAATTCCATGGGTTAAACCTCATTTTTATTCTTGTAAAAGAGAATGATAGCAAGCTAGGGTGAACAACAACAAATTTTCCTGCCTTGGTAAGCACTCAGAGTAACACCCCCAAACCAGACAATATCAACAGCAAAGATATAATAAACAGTCATTTTCAGTGGAGCCCATCACAAGCTGGAGATGAGTCTCCACTCAAGAGTACCCTAGTAGGAAAACTCGTAACACAAATATCAAAATTCTCTTTTTCATGCGGTGAGTACTGAAAACTCTGACAACAGAGAAGCAGAAACTAACGTCACTGGGTGCGTGTGTGTGTGTGGCACTCATACCTACCTGGCAGGGAAGTGCTGTTCTCAGCAGAGCCAGGATTTTTATTCTGAAGTCTTTCTCGGAATTCCTTTAGCCTTTTCTCATACAGCTGCCCATGCTGCACACTGCATAAATGTGCCATATTAAGTGGGTACCATTCGCATCACAGACAATGTCAATGTGTAACTGTGGTGACAACTTTATGGCAGGTAACAGTAAGTACCCTATTTTAATAAAATGCCACAGAGAGAGGAGACAATGAATCTGGAGGAAGGGGTGCCTTTTCTAGGCAACAGGTACAAAAGTGGCTCCTGGAAGCCCTAACTAGCGGTGTACCCAGTTCAGGAGGTGAAAGAGCAGAACTGGACCAGGTAACACACCGGGAAGCTTTGGCTGTCTGCCCAAGTTCTCGCTCCTGTTCCGCTCTCCAGAGCGTGTGCTCCCAGGTCCGCAACTAACACTGAATAAGCAGTTCAAGTCCCCGCTGTAGGACATGTCAGGGATAGGCCAAAAATAGTAGCTGTAGCATTCACAGACCCAGAGGAGAAGAATCCACTTTAAATGTCCACCTTACAAATCAGAACCCATTGAAGGTTTAGGAATTATTAGTTCCCCTTCTCAGCTGGGTCTGCTCATTTAAAACAGGTCACAATGAAAGGATCTAGTAACCTTTCTTCTGGATTTCTAGATAATCTCAGCCTCTCTTGTTCTTCAAGGTTAATCACACAAGGCAATCCTAGGAGGCTTATCTCCCAACTGCGGGGAGGGCAAGGCAGGAGGCACCGTTGTACAACTACTTCCTGAGAAACCGAGAAACAAAATAATGACAAATCCTACTACCAGAAAGAATTCTAGAAGAAACTGGTTCCATTTATTTATGGTACATAATCTTAATTAAAGAGGAGGAAGAACCCTGAAGAAATATGCCATTAGCTCTTTCACTTTAGCTGGAATATGCATCCCCCCTAATTATGAAACAAAGCGCACCTTTATGCACCTGGTGATTTTCTGTGCCATGGTGTAATGTAATGTACAACGGGGATTGTTTTAATAGGGCTGGTAATGAGATCTGGGTGGAAAATCTCTCTGTTAATTTAGCAGTCCTCCTGAGATGTTAAAATTCTAGTTTGCAGGTGTTTTAAAGTTCCTCACCAAGCATGACCCCAGCCTGCCCCCTAGTTTTGACATTAGGTTTTAAATATCACCTGTGAATCTCTTGGTCCATTTATCCTCATCAAAAATCACTTCTACTCTCCTCTTCCCTCTATGCCAATGTGAGTTTCTTTTGCTTTGCCCAATACTATCTAAAATGTTATTGAATTAATAATTTGATGCTATAATAATCCATAAATTTTGAAAACAAGCCTCTATAGAGTTTAAACGCTATGATCTTGTCCCACCAAAGGCAAAGCAACCTCAAATAGGCAGAACCAACTCGAGCTGCTGCTGTCGCTTCTTGACCTTTTTGTTTAAGGAATACATCAGTCCCTATAAGCATACTTAAATAAATGACTTGCAAATTAAAAGAAACATTTTTATGATTCACTGCAGTAGCTTGCTTTTTGGGATACAAGGTTAAAAGTGAACAGTAAACCTTTTAAGGTTATTGAAACTAAATTATTAACGCTGTGTTTCACCTTCCTTTTGTCCTCTTTATGGCGTTCTCCCTGATTACTCACTGCAACTCCACTCCTACAAGTTGTAAATCAAATGAAAAATCTTTAAAGCACAAAAATAGCTGATTAAAATGTTCAACCATAGAGGAACTACAGAGATGATGGGGAGGGACACACCGCACTTCTTTTTAAAGATGAAGCTTCTGATAGCTTTTGAAGAAATATGTTGTGAAAACTGTACACTTTCATCTCCAGAAGTGAGCAAAAGGGACAGTCCCGCTTTTGAAATCCATTTGCAACCTTCAAAATAATGAGTACTTTCTTCCACTTGCATTGCACCTGGTACCTCACACCAGAGTGCTTTTCACCTGTACGGTTTGATGCTCAAACACGAACTGCTTCAAAGGGGGCTGGTGACTGGTGGCAGAGGATGGGCTTTTCTCCACCCTCTGATTCGGGATGACTGACAAAGGTCTGAAATCAGAATTGGGGGGGGGGGCTGCAATGTAACTGAGGAATGCCAAGTTCCACCCTACCTCCATGGAGCCCCCATCTCCTCAGCTGTCAGATGGGCTGATGACGCTTTCTTCTTAGGTCCTAGTTGTGAATATTATTTACACCCCTGAGCATACCCTCAATAAAATATTCATTGGGTAACTCATGCTTTACACATCTTCTAAAAGGAGGGTTCTATGCTTCACAAAACCGTTTGAATTCGTTAAGTGTATTCTGATTAATAAAGCAAGTCCAGTCCTGCCTGGAGCCCCAGCACATTACATCTGGGATTCCCAGAGGAAGCTCCGAGAAGGGAGGAATGAAGCAGAGTGGCAGGTGGGCCAGACGCGGGGGGGGGAGGGGGTGCAGAATGCATGACTCCACGGGGTGGGATTGGCGGGGCTTTCAAAAGCAGCACAGTCCCCCATATCCCCCCTTCCTGACACGCTGGGTAGAACAGCTACCACGAGCAGTGCGTGCTCGTTGGCTGTGCGTCCTGGACTGAAGGGTTCTGCTGCTGCTGTTGTGAAGCCCTTCCTAATTTATCTAAACTTGTGTAAGTGATGTCGGATGGGACGACAGAGCGCGTGAGGAGCGGAGATCCTGCACTGCGCATGTGCTGCGTGGTTCCTATTCGCCCTGTGAGCACAGACCATCCCGATGGTCCCGAGCCCGGGATCTGGGTGGACCCTCAAAGGTGGGAGCTCAGCAGAGGTGCTACCGCCCGAGAGGCTGCTCTTCCCATTCAGACTAGAACTTGCTTTGGATGCAGAAGGCAGGCAGTGGTGTTCTGAGAAACAGAAACGACCAAGGAGCCCTATCCTGTCCTTTCCCACTCATGTTAATTTAGGTAATTAGCCAAACACACTGTAAAGGATGACGCAGAAGGAAAGGGGAAGACGGAGCGACGCACAGATCCTTTCAGTCCTTCCTTACTCATCAGTAAGTCAGAAGGAGGGAGTGTGAGTAGGGTGTGGGCTTATCGAGAAGAGAGATATCAACAGCTGAGTTAGATTTGTTCAGTTTCCCCAGTTGGTTGACAACGCAATATGTATGCGTGTATGAGCTGTGAAACTCGAATTATGTAATTTCAGTGATTCCGCATGCAAGAGAAATGCTCTTGTATTTGTATTTAAAACTGGCATCGATCCCAACAGTGTGAATGTGCTTAGCACTACTGAGCTTAAAAATGGTTAAGATGGTGAATTTGATGTTACGTGGTTTTTACCACAACAAAAAGAATGGCATTACAATGCTATCAAGATGAACGGTAAAGTCCATGCTAATAATTTAAAACTTCAATATTTCTTTACTTAGAACAACATTCAATAGCATATTAAAAACATCATGACAAGCCGGAAAAGAAACTATAAAAGAAAGGAACAAGCTTTCTATTTTCATGCCTTTAACGGCACATTTTTCTTGCCTTTTAAACAAAGGACCCCGAGTTTTCATTTTGCGCTGGGCCTCACAAAGTTCGTAGCTCACACTGACCATGAGCCGGTTACCTGAGTGGAAGTCTTTGTCCTTGGCATGACCTAGGAAAACTGAAGCTGGCCCAGGAAGGACCAGGAGCTGCCCTTCTTGCCGAAAGCAGCAGAAATAAGAGCACCGGGCCCCTCCTCCTGGGGACTGACAATGTCAGGCTCCAACAGGGGAGTCACCGTAAAGACATAGAACCCTCTATCTACTCGACTGCTCTGGCAATAAATGTGAGAACAGAAGCAACAGTCACAGCAGCAGCTTTCTGGCATAACCAGGATCATAACGCATTGAGAGAGGGAGAGATCCATCTGGTGGTGGTGAAGGGAGAGAGTTGCTTCTTACCTTCCTGAAGGCTATCCCAGGTCTGCGAGCATCTGCAGGGTCCAGAGGGGGCTTGCCAGAGGCCCAGGATGGACCAGCATTCGAGCTCTGGGAACAGAAGCCACCAGCAATGCCCTTACTAACTTCTACCCTGAAAGAGAGCTTTCCTGCTTGTGTGGCCATTCAGAATCCTGCTGCTCCAGTGTCTCAGCCGTACCTCTCCTTCTGGACTCCAAGTCACACAGGGTAAGACCAAGAAAGGGAAACAAGACACCCAACCCCCCCAGAGCGTGTGCTACCCTGGACAGCTCTCATTTAGGATGCCCCCTCCTCCCATTCTATGCTGGCCCACCAGGCTCCCCTCTCCCCTATCTGAGCAAGAGCCCTCTGCTCTTTGGCTGCTGAAAGCCTTTCTGGAGGTCTACCACGTGCCTACTATTCTAGGCACATGATTTATCTCCATCATCTCACTGGGAACTCCTAACCATCCCCTGTGGTGTCTATTAGAGCTCCCCTATTTTAGATGAGAAGCAGGTTCCAGGAGATGGAGTAGTGCATGTCAGGTCAAAGAGAAGCAAGGGGCAGAGCAGCAACTGCACCATCTGCAGACCACGCTCCCCACACATCACAGTGCTCCCGGGTCACGAGGAAACACCGGGGCACATCCGCAGTACAGAACATCGTGAAGCAACTGGCCCGGGCTCTGCACAAGCGGTACTGTCCAAAAACATTTAAAAAGGGAGTGGGGACAGAAAGAACATTCTAGATGAGAAGAAACTGAAAAAGACATTGCAATGATATGCATAAAACTTAATTGGATCTTGGATCAAAAACAAACTATACCAATTGGGGGAACTTGAATGTGGATTATATATTGGATACTATCAAATCGATATTAATTTACTGGGGGTTAGTTTTGAAAAATGGACTAGAGAACAAAGACCAACTTCAGGAGATGTCTTAAGGGGGAAAGGTGAATGCAATGGGAGTCGCAGCTGACCATATATGTAATGTGATGTCTCTAATAAGAAATGTAAAGCACGTGCGTACACACACACACACACACATCAAAGCAAAGGACACTGTATGAGGCACAGAATGCTGTGGAGGGATCCTGCAGGCTCGACATGATCAAGTTCACGTCAGCACAGAAGTAGTTAAAAACATTAACAATGACAGCCATTAATTAGCTTATTACACACCTTAGGTCTACACACCTTCTTTATATTCTTTAGTTAGCCTTTATAACTTCTCTGAGACCGATATGAACCCCATTTTACAAAACAGGAAAGGGGCTCAGCGATATCACGTAATATGCTCAGGGACACACAGCCCAAGATTCCAAGCCACGTCTTTGTGGCTCCAAATCCCAGCCTAATCATTGTTCCACACGGCATATTTTAAAGTAGATGAAAGGTGAGGAAATAAAGGTGGATATTAAAGAACTTGTTCTGAAACCTCGAGGATGTACTTGATCCCCACAGTTTGATACGATCAAACCTCTGAGTAGGTCAGCCTCAGGAGGGAGAAGTCTCAGTCTGAGAGCCTTTGCCAAATCCGAGCGTCATTACTGCCCTTATATTCCTGTCTCGAGACAACAAACCTGAAGAGATTGACTTAAAAGCTTTCCGTAGGACATAGTTAAGAAGATCAATGTCCAAATACATTGCTCACCGAATCCTGCTTAAGTTGACAATATGGAAAGATTATTTCTCAGCTGGATTTGGGAAAATCTCACAAGATTTTGCAGAGGTACATGGGGAATTGGAGCAATATTATCAGTATTTCTTCTCCTTCCATCAATGTTTTAAACATATTGAAACCCCTCCTTGGGGGAAGGGCCATTCGTGTGTGTGTGTGTGTGTGTGTGTATGTGTGCGTGTGTGTGTGCGCGCGTGTGTGTGTGCGTGTATGTGTCTCCGCAGGACATAGGGCACAGAGCTTAATACATACTAAACCCTCAGTAAATATCTGTGGAGAAAGTAAACTAGAATCTCTCTCACCTGATTATAAAGAAATACAAACAACCTTTTATTGCAGAAAATTGAGAATAAATCCCCGAGGCAGTGGTTACCGCCTCACCTTGCGCATAGGAAAACCATGCCTCAGGTGCCGCAGCGGGAAGCGTACAGGACAGGGAGATGGAAAAGGGTGCGTCCCTGCAGTCAACAGGGACAACGAAAGCCCTCAGCAAACCAGAGCACAGAGTGACTGCACGTAAATAATAGAGATGGGACCGGCTGTATGTCTGCTGTCGTCTGAGGGTTTCCAGGTTTTCTTAGATATGCTATTTCATTAGGGCTGTAGCCGTTATCCATCACCCTGTTCAAGTCCCATCAAATCACTGTCCTTTTTCATATGTCTATCTCCAAAAGCTACAAAGCAGCTCTGCAGAAATCTGGGTACTGTCAGCTAGAATGATTTATTCCTTTTCCTGATCAAGCTGGTTCCCTGGACTATTTTCATGGTTGTTGTTGTTTCAAATGCTAGCGGGTTTTAAATTCTGAAAGACACACACACACACGCACACACACACACACGGTGGGGGGGAGATTTTCAAGGTTCACAGAGGCAGATATTTAATTAAATTCAACCAAAAATATTTCAGGTTCTACTACGTTTCCAGCACCGAGGAAAGAGTGATAGAGAGGCTCATATTCTGGTGAGGGAGACAGACATAAACACACTGTGACAATACAGGGTCCCACACTCAACATCAGACAAATGTACAAAGAGATAGGGAAGGAACAAATTTTATCAGAGTAGCGAAGAGAGGACATGGAAAACATCACAAAAAACTTAGATATCCAAGACAGCGAGTTCCATAGGATGGACGGGCTTTTGTCACACAGACTGTTGTCTATTTGAACTTAATTATTGGCTAGGATATCCACATGTGTATGAGATGACTTCAGCTCCTTACTCCTCACACCATACACAAAAATCATCTCAAAATGGACCACAGACCTGAATGTAAGAGCTAAAACCATGAAACTTCTGAAGGAAACACAAGAGGAAATCTTCATGGCCTTGGCTGGGGGCAAAAGTTCTCAGATATGACACCATAAGCAGAAACCTATAAAGAAAAACTAAAAATTTGGATTTATCAAAATTAAGGACTTTTGTACTTCAAAAGACATCATTAAGGAAATGGACAAGTGTCCATCAATGGATGAATGGTAAAGAAAATTTACATACACACACACACATACACACACAGATACAATTGAATTTATTCAGTCACAAAAAAGAAGGAAATCCTGCCATTTGTGACTACACGGATGGCCCTTGAGGGCATTATGCTAAGTGAAATAAGTCAGACAGAGAAAGACAAATACCTATGCTCTCGCTTTTCTATGGACTCTAAAAAACAAACAAGCAAACAAAACCCTGAATTCCTAGATACAAAGAACAGACCCATGGTTGCCAGAGGTGGGGGCTGGGGGTTGGCAAAATGAGTGAAGGTGGTCAAAAGGTAGAAACTTCCAGATAAAAATAAGTCATGGGGATATGATGTACAGCATGATGACTATATAAGACTGTGTGATACACTTGAAATTTGCTAAAAGAGTAGATCTTAGAAATTCTCATCACAGGAAAAAAAATTGTAACTGTGAAGTGATGGATGTTAGTAGACATGTTGTGGTGATCATTTTGCAATATACACATACATAAAATTGTTATCTTGTACACCTGAAACTAATATAATGTTATATGCCAATTATGTCCCAAATTTTTTAAAAAATGTTAATTGTGGACTGTAGGGTATTAAAAAAAAAACTGACAAGCCACAGAATGGGAAAAACATTGGTAAGTCACATCTCTGCTAAATGATTTATATCAAGAATACATAAAGGACTCTTAACTACTTGATAATAAGAAGCCAATTCAGCCAATCTTATTAAAACAGAGTAAAAAATATGAATAGTTTACCAAAGAAAAGGTATACAAATGGCTAATAAGCAAAGACATTCAACATCATTAGTCATTAGGAAAATGCAAATAATTAAAATCATAAGATACCACTTCACACCCATTAGGATGGCTATAATAAAAAAAAAAACAGACAATAAAAAGTGTTGACAAGGATATGAATAAATCAAAACTTCCCTCTACTGGTGTGGGAACGTGAAATGGTACCATCACTTTGAAAACCAGTGTGACAGTTTCTTTTTCTTTTTTAACAATAATTTTTTATTATATTATGTTAGTCACCATACAGTATATCCTTAGTTTCTAATGTAGTGTTCCATGATTCAATATTTGCATATAACACCCAGTGCACCATGCAATATGTGCCCTCCTTAATACCCATCACCAGCCTATCCCATTCCCCCACCCCCTTCCCCTCTGAAGCCCTCTGTTTGTTTCCCAGAGTCCACAGTCTCTCATGGTTCATTCCCCCTTCTGTTTACCCACCCTTCATTCTTCCCTTCCTTCTCCTACTGATCTTCCTATTTCTTATGTTCCATAAATGAGTGAAACCATATGATAATTCTCTTTCTCTGCTTGACTTATTTCACTTAGCATAATCTCCTCCAGTCCCATCCATGTTGCTGCAAATGTTGTGTAGTCGTTCTTTCTGATGGCTGAGTAATATTCCATTGTATATATGGACCACAACTTCCTAATCCAGTCATCTGTTGAAGGGCATCTCGGCTCCTTCCACAATTTTGCTGTTGTGGACAATGCTGCTATGAACACTGGGGTGCATATAGCCCTTCTCTTCACTACATCTGTATCTTTGGGGTAAATACCCAGTAGTGCAATTGCTGGATCATAGGGTAGCTCAATTTTTAACTTTTTAAGGGACCTCCATGCTGTTCTCCAAACGGCTGTACCAACTTGCATTCCCACCAACAGTGTGAGAGGGATCCCCTTTCCCCACATCCCCTCCAACATTTGTTGTTTCCTGCCTTGTCAATTTTTGCCATTCTAACTGGCATAAGGTGGTATCTCAATGTAGTTTTGATTTGAATTTCCCTGATGGCTAACGACTTTGAACATTTTTTCATGTGTCTGTTAGCCATTTGTATGTCTTCATTGGAAAAGTGTCTGTTCATATCTTCTGCCCATTTTTTGATTTGATTATTTGTTTCTCGTGTATTGAGTTTGAGAAGTCCTTTGTAGATCTTGGATACTACTCTTTTATGGATAAAAGGTATCCAAATCGGCAAAGAAGAAGTCAACTGTCTCTCTTCGCAGATGACATGATACTCTATATGGAAATATATAGAGTATCAAACTACTAGAACTTATAGAGCAATTCAGTAATGTGGTGGGATACAAAAATCAATGCTCAGAAATCAGTTGCATTTCTATACTGAAGAAAGAGAAATTAGGGAATCCATTCCATTTACAATAGCACCAAAAATCATACATTATCTCGGAATTAACTTAACCAGGATCTATATTCTAGAAACTACAGATCACTCTTGAAAGACATTGAAGAAGACACAAAAAGATGGAAAAATATTCCATGCTTATGGATCGGAAGAATAAACATAGTTAAAATGTCCATGCTACCCAGAGCAATCTACACTTTCAATGCCATCCCGATCAAAATACCAATGACATTTTTCAAAGAACTGGAACAAACAGCCCTTAAATTTGTGTGGAACCAGAAAAGGCCCAGAATCACCAAGGAATTGTTGAAAAGGAAAAACAAAGCTGGGGGCATCACAATGCCGGATTTCGAGCTGTACTACAAAGCTGTGATCACAAAGACAGCATGGTACTGGCACAAAAAGACACACAGACCAATGGAACAGAATAGAGAACCGAGAAATGGACCCTCGGCTCTCTGGGCAACTAATCTTTGACAAAGCAGGAAAAAACACCCAGTGGAAAAAAGACAGTCTCTTCAATAAATGGTGCTGGGAAAATTGGACAGCTACATGTAAAAGAATGAAACTTGACCACTCTCTCACACCATACACAAAGATAAACTCCAAATGGATGAAAGACCTCGATGTGAGACAGGAATCCATCAAAATCCTAGAGGAGAGCATAGGCAGCAACCTCTACGACATCGGCCACAGCAACCTTTTTCATGACACATCTCCAAAGGCAAGAGAAACAAAAGAAAAAATGAACTTGTGGGACTTCATCAAGATCAAAAGCTTCTGCACAGCCAAGGAAACAGTCAAGAAAACTAAGAGGCAGCCCACGGAATGGGAGAAGATATTTGCAAATGACACTACAGTGTGATAGTCCCTTAACAAGGTAAACACAAACTCACTACCCAACTAAACAACCCCACTCCTGGGTGTGTGCCCAAGAGAAATGACATGTGTCCACACGAAAACGTGTATGGAAAAGTTCATAACAGCATTATTCATTATAGCCCCACACTGGAAAGATCCAAATACCCATTTGCTGGTGAATGAAAAAAAAAAAATGTGGTCTATCCACCCAGTGAAATCTTACGGAGCAATAAAGAGGAGGAACTATAGATATATGCTACGATACGGATGAACCCAAGAACATTATGCGAAATCAAATGCAAAATATATGTATATTTTATAGTTCTACTTACATGAAATTTGAAATGTCCAAAAAAAAAAAAAAAAACCGAAACAAATTTAAAAAGACAGAAAACAGGTAAGTGGTTGCTGGGGTTGGGGTAAGAATAGGGAATAACCTCCAGCAGGCACAAGGGATCTTCCGGGGATGATAGGAATATTCTAAAACTGGATTAGAGTGATGGCTGCACAACTCTATAAATTTATGAAAAAGAATTGAATTATACACTTAAAACAAGTGAATTTTATGGGGTGTAAGTTATCTCTCAGTTAACGGTTAAAAATTACTGGTTAAGGGGGCGCCTGGGTGGCACAGCGGTTAAGCGTCTGCCTTCGGCTCAGGGCGTGATCCCGGCGTTATGGGATCGAGCCCCACATCAGGCTCCTCTGCTATGAGCCTGCTTCTTCCTCTCCCACTCCCCCTGCTTGTGTTCCCTCTCTGGCTGTCTCTATCTCTGTCAAATAAATAAATAAAATCTTTAAAAAAAAAAAAATTACTGGTTAGGATGAAAATCGGAGAAAAAGACAAAGATTTTTAGGGAGCATAACAGCTGAATAGTCTGGTGTGTGACTAACATTTGTAAATAAATGAACACAAAATGAGAGACTGAACGACCGTCACAGCCCTGCGGCACGCTGATAAATACTCCCACCACGTGAACCTCTCTTCCCATGTTCCTGGGTTACCCATGCGGGCTTTTGTGGCTAGAGGGATTTTTTTTTTGAATTCTCTCTTCTTTCTGCTTTTCATTTCTATACTCACCTTACCCTGCCTGTGATTGCTCGATCTTCCTTTTACATCCAAATTACCCCAGTCCCCTGGTCTCTGTTTCTCTTGAACCAGGTAAGATGACGGGGTCTACCAGCCGTGTTTCCTGACCATCTTTCTCAGGCTCGAAACCTCCAGTGCCTCACCCCCCCGAAGCAGCTACTCTGTTCCTGGGGAGTGGGCACCCCACACCCAGCCTCAGGACCCTCTACGTGGGATGCTTCCCCTTCTTGCAGGAGCGCGTTATGTCTGTTCTTCAAATGCAGCTTCACGCTCTTCTTAAACACATCCTGCAGCGAGTAAGCCTAAAGATAAACCTCTTTAACGGCACTGTTCGGCTCTTATTCATATGTCCCTTGGTTATTCTTCTCTAGCTGGGGGAGGACGGTGTGCGCGCATGGGTGTCTGCAACCAGATGAAAAACTCCAGGTCACACACCACATCCTGCCCCGTATTTCTCACGCTTTCAGAACACCTAGCCCGTCTTTGTGTTATTTTTGTTGTCGGGCAATAAACAAGTGACCACAGGTAGGAAGGAATGAGGTGCCGATACGACAAGGAAACATTTCTTTCATTTTAAATGTTTTATCCAATTTGCCCATTTGAACACCTTCGCTTACCTACAAAAAGCGAAGCGAGAACTACTCCTCCACTACCCTTGCTTATCATGTGGCTCTCATATTAATTCCCACTCACACTCGGGCAGTTTGAGGAGCCCATAGCTTCTGTTCTTATTTATGCATTTGGCCAGCTATGGGGCGAGACAGAAAACGCAAACGCATTACCGTGAAATATGAATAACCTTTCTTTGCCCGGCTCCGGGTAGGCCCTGAGCTGGGGAAACAATTTGGCCTTTTGGCTCTATTTAATACATTGAGCAACCACAAATCAAAGGCTGCAACCAATAAGGAAACACACACACAAAAGAACATAAACCAACTCAGCCACAGAGACCAGGAAGGCCTCAACCTGGCCGTTTCCTGAGCAGAGAGAAATGCACGAGGCACGGTCCGGTGCAGACCACAACATCGGCTGGGGCCAGAGAGGCTGCACACCTGCTCCGTCTCGGCCTGTGCCTCTACCCCAGACTTGCACCATGAAGACGGATTTCTTTAGAAGATGCATCGGTGAAGCTGAGCCTTCTGTTTACGTTTGTCCAAAAACATAATACAGCCAATATCAAGGTGTTTACTTAGGGAAGAACAGATTGGAAGCTTTCCCTGTCTAGCAACTCCCTCTGGACACTTGAATATAGACCTGGAACATCTGTATCTCCTCCAAATTACACTTCTTTTAGTCAGTTTCATACTGGAGACGTCCTGCCCTATTTTGGCCTTTTACTTTTTAAAGCAAACCAGCCAGCTGGAAAACAAGAACCCTTTTCTTCTATTCTCCTTAAAATGACAAGTTTAGAAAGCAGAGGGGAAAGTCCACAAGCAATAACTTAAAAAAAAATGCACACCAATTTCTCTAAGATTGCTCTTCTGTATCCAAAAGGAGACACTCGTCCCAGCCATGAAGATCTGCCAAAGTGTGCCAAACTTGGTGTAGAAATCCACATATACACAAACATAGACACACGCACACACACCCCCCAACATTTCCTGAAGTGAAATTATATTTCCTCTTACACGAAAAAATATATATACTGTATGAGATGTTTTTCCCTTTTATTTGATGACACGTGCTTTAGTATTATGCTCCTAAAAGACAAAAAAAAAAAAATTATTCAGGAAGCATTTGTTACGAAGAACCAACTTTTGGTTGCTGAACTTTATTATTTCCAGAAGTCATACTAGCTGGAAATGTATGAGTTACCTCTGAAGGTCATAAAATTTCAATCAATTTTAGAATGTCAGCGCTGTCTGCGGCATATTCCAGAACTCACCATTCAAAGTGGCAGTTGTGGCTTAAAGTTGATCATCTTTCAGGTCTATCACTGACTTTCACAATGTTCACAGGGCAGAGATGCACAGAAAACTTGTCTGCATCAAATGCCTCCTCTGGAAAGTCTCCACCGCTCTCCCCAAACAGCCACCCATTGTTCTCGGACATGGACAGACTTTGCTTTAAATCTTCATCTTTTTTCCGAGGCTCTCTTGCTTGTTAATGCCCTGACCTTGGCATCTGTGCGCCAACGACAGCTAATGCGATGTGCTCGAACAATGCTGACTATTGGCAAGGAACATAAGCATGCTGAGTGATGTCACTGAACTCATTAGGGATATATTTGACATTTTGGCCCAAGAGAACATACTTATTAAACACAACCTTCGTGAACAGCAGTGTGGCCTGTTGGTAAGTCAAGTAAAACAATGCATGTTTTGTCTTGCTATAAAAATAGCACTTTGACCAAGAAATAGGGTTTCTGCTCTTGTCTCTCTAATTATGGTAGCAAAGCAAACTGAAAGATAACTTACGTAAGGAGAGATAATCATCTGAAGTTCTCAGGGCTATGTTAGACATTTTACAGAATTTAATGACGGTCCCAATATTAATCAATCACTCAGGAAACGTTCCCTTTTCCGACCCTGGCCCAGGAGCAGAGGCAGCTGTTACTGCTCCTGAGACAATGTTACTTGAGAAAACGTCTTATACGTAGACAAAGCAACATCTAAATTAAGATTTTAGTCTAGATGGCCTATTTGCGGACAGATAAAGTGGACAAAATGTGGTTTCCAGCGACTCCCATCAACTGTGGTTTTATCGCCCCAGCTACTCTGTGAAGGTGGCTTGCCCTGGACGTGACAGCCAGGGAGGGCAGCTGGAAAAGGTCAGAGTAACACTGCTGAGCTCTGGTGTCAGACAGGAGACCCACGGGGCTTCGGACACCACGGAAACACGGCACTGTGGGCCTCACTTTCTGGCCCTCTGGAAAGGCATGCCTCTCATTAGCTCTCAAAAGAACAAACATTTTCTGAGACTCTTTTTCCAAACAAGATGACTTTCAGGCGCGTGCGTAGACTCTCCCTCGCTTACTGAGCAGTACGACGGGAGGAAGCCGGTCAGAAAAGTATTGAGTAACGGATGCCGGGCCATGTAAATAGCTACTTGGTCCTCCAATGATCATGTAGGGAGAGCAATGTGGAAGAGTGGTTGTGATCTTTGTCTTGTGGCGAGCATAAAATAAAGGCTAGGAACAATCTCTGAATTCAAACACGCATTTCTTGCCCAGCTCGGCACTGGGCGCTGAGCTGAGGAAATAATTTGGCCTTTCCATCCCCTCAGGAGACTCTGTGTCACAACAGAGCATGCCTGCCTTCTGTAGACTCTTCTGGCTTCTACCCCATCAGGCACATGGCCAAATGCCTTCATGTGGCTAAATCCACAGTCATGACTCTATCCACATCTTACTCTGTCTACAACTTACTTTCCACACGACTGACCACTGCCTCCTTCCCGTCTTGGTTTCTCCACCACCACACTCTCTCGACTTCCCTTCTAGTATTCCTTCTATCCTGTATCAGTTTCCTTTGCTCTCTCCCGCTCCTGCACTGGTCTCTCAATACTGGAGATGCCCAGGGCCCAGAACTAGCCCTTCTTTCTCTTTATCCTCTCCCTAGCTGGTACCATTCATTTCCACAGTTTTAAATATCATCTGAAAGTTGATGATTCCCACATCTGCGTCTCCTCTGATCCGCATACTCGTCTATCCCACCCCGAACATGTTCTGAACTCAACACTTAGATTTCGCCCTGCACCTGTCCCTCTGGTTCTCCCCACCTCGAGAAACGGTGTCACCACACACGCAGTTGTTCAAGTCAGAAGCTTGGGAGTGAATCTTGACTTCCTGTTCAGTGAAACCAGCCAACGGCGGGTCCTGTTGGTTCCGGCTCCAAAGTCTCTCTCAAATCCATTCATTTGCCATCCTACCACCTATCCTACACCGTTCGTTTCATCTCCAGGCCAGCGCAACAGTTTTCCTGTGCCTGCTACCACCCACGGTGCCAGGTGTTCTCTGCTGTCTCTGCTCCGAAGCCACCTTATATCCTCCACTCTGTGTTGTGAGAGCTGCTTTCTGCACCTATTATTTCTGGATATTTCATTATCTTTTTCCTCTTATAACCCCTGTGTAACCAAGCCCCTTTACTAAATCCCACCTGCTTGAATCCCTAGTACAGTTTCTGTGTTCCTGGGTGACATACCCACCTTATAATCTATTTTCCACATAGCATAATTTAAAATTAGAAGTCAGACTATGCTCACAAGCTCAAAAGCGCTATAATGGCTCCCCTACAGCACCTTGAATAAAACTTATCTTGTAAGCTTTGCCTAGAGGTTTGATTTCCATATACCGCTTTGATTTCATCCCATGCCACATTAGCTTCCTTACAGTTTCTGGAACAGGCTGAACTTCTCCCTGCCTTTCACTTGGTTCATGTAGCTCCTTCTGCCCGGACTCTTCTTTCCTCCATGCCTGCCTTCCTCGTGTTCTTCAGGGTTCAGCTCAAAGGCATCTTCTCAAAGAAATCTCCTTCCTCCTGAAGTATTTCAGCGACCGGATTAAGTCCCTATCATAATCTGTAATTAAATATGTATTCATCGATTTTTTTTTTCATTTAACTCCAATCCCCATGACATAAAAGGCAGGGACTTTGTTGAACAGCACCATGACCTCAATATATATCTGTTCAATGAATAAATGCATGAATGAAAAAGTAAATGAAAGACTACCATTCTTACTATGTTTCTGTAAATGAATAACTTCCAATACCACAAATAATTCAAAAATCAGAAATATCTCTATTGCTTACAAAGGATGATTTGCAAGGCAAATTAATAACATATATGCACTTCAGGGAGAAAACCACTTAAAACATACTAGTCCATGGTGGATTCTTTAGAAACATTGCTTTATTTACCCACTGATATACAATTTGTAATTTTTTCTTATCTATTTACCAAAGCAATTTCTCCAAGGAACTCCATGAATCTGAAAGCAATTAAATTACTATTAATTTTTTTAAGAGTCTATAATTTAGACCACTGATTCAGTTCGGTCTTCCTCTTACCTAACATGAATTTAGTGAGTTTTGCTGCATTTTCTGCATTCATTTTTTTTTTTTAAGATTGTTATGTTACAGAAGTATAAAAATTCTTTTAATCCCATTGGTTGGAATATCACAAATTTTCCTAATAATATCAAGTCTACTGTTTGGTGCGACAGAGCAGAAGCAGACAAGAGAGCCACAAAGTCAGCTCAATGCTACACTAAGCATGAAGACGACTTGGGTCAGAATCAGCTCAAGGGCTGGGAAGATTCCAGGCATTCCTCCAGAGCCTCCCACTTTGACTTTTGGTATAACCTTATTCAAACTGTTTGCCTTTGTCATGTTCTCTCCTACTCATGGACATTTTTGTGATGGATATTTACATATTGGATATTTACATAGTATTATTTACAATTGGTCACTATTCGTGGATAATTTGCTTTTTTCTAATTCATCTATGTGTTTATAAAATGCCACATTAACTACCACTGCTGTTTAGTTACTGAGTTCTAATGACTGACATAAACAAACAAATGTGTGTGTGTGAATGTGACTGGCATGAAATCAGATCTTGCCGCGTTCTGACTAATGATATTCACTTGTGATCTTGGTCTCATTCCGAATCAATGACGCATATTTACAAGAGTGAAGGTTACAATCACTGCTTTTGCACTAGCATGGCCTGCATATTTTACATAGTATTAAGTGATTTTGATCTGTTCTAAGAAAATGTCTGACAATATCCACTTCCATCCATTTCCTAGCTGAAATGCTTCCAAACATGATATTTCCCCTCTGAAAGTATCCAACCATGTAAGAACATTCACACACTTTCACAGGTGCTTGTATTAATGGAGACAGAAGATACCAAGAAAATCCTGCACAACTAAAGGTTGCTAGTAGGACAGTGTCACCTATTCCATAGTTGATGAAATAGTAAATGCTAGAATCAGCATTAGAAGATAATTCTGGAGATTACGCCCAATCCAACCACCTACTGAAGTACGAGGCCAGTTTTAGGGTGTGTGATGGCCATCATAGGACTAATCTAAGGCTTATGATGGAGGGAAACAGGGTGAGAGAACAGGGACTGGAAGGTTAATGACTAAGCTCCACAATCTAACAACCTACTGTCCAGTGACACAATATCAATCAAAGAAAACTGTATCAAGTAATAGATACTGTATTTATTTTAGCACTCACTTTGACTCCCTGCCCCTCTTCAGTGTCCAGGGCCACCTGATCATTTTAGTTTTATTAATATCACTTTTACTAGAGTCTGGTAATTTATTTAACTGTATCAAATAAAGACTAAAAATAATGATACTTTCTTATAACGAGTATATGACAATTAAAAGCTTAATTATAAAAAAATAGTCTCTCACCTCTAGTAAAATAGAAGCCTTTTTGTTGCGGTGGTGTTTTTTTCTGTTTAGCATTATGTAAAAACTGTCTTGAGCCGTGACTGTCTTGCAACACTAGCTCACGGGAAAAAATGGCTCTAGACCCGTGGTGCTGCTCAAAGCCTAAAACTGTTAACAAATGCCAACATTTCTGAACCACGACCAAATATTCAAAAGTTTTTGTGGGATTCAAGGAGAAATAACATGGGATAGACCTTCACAATTCTCTTAGCCCCGATCAAGTCTGAATGATCTCCATTATGTGAACATGTTATTGGCACATGTCTGCGGCTCCTTTCAGCAAGCGAGGTGGGGGGGGGGGGCGGGGATAGGGGCAGGCTGAGAATTATGATCCTTAAAGCATTTGGAAACTTTAACAATAATTGAGCTCCCGGAAAACAGTATTGCCAATACTTTATCATAGTTGATGTTAAAATAACATAGAATTAGATGTTCTACGAAAAGAATTTTTGAATTCCTACTAAGAAAAGAGAAGCTGTAGCTGACAGATGCTGAGGTCAAGCCACGCAGCCTTTTACAGCTAATGCAAAACCTATTACAGCGCTCAGTACACAGCGTTGGTTGTCAGACGAGCATGTGTCTTTAAACTCTTAACCACAGATTAGAGGCTTGCTTCCTGAGGGTTTTTCGTTTCTTTTAAACAGATGGTCCAAAGTGAGGATGAAGGAAGCTGTTTTGATCCATTGTGTAGGTACAGAATGTTATCTTTGTTTTGTTTAAGCATTACACTACCTAGAGTTAAATAACTGGGTGACAATTCTCAGCTTTACTTTGAAGCTAGAGCACATGCGAACAAAGTGTTTCGTAATTTTTCTTAGCATATTTGCATAAATGTTTACTCTCCTGCAAATATAAATGTAAATACAACTATCCTCAGTTATTTAAGGGACGGGCACGCTTCTATACACATTGTTGATTTATGTATTTTTTTTAAGCAACTGTGATCATCTTTGGCAGAAAGGAGAAAAGCTGCTGTTTGCAGAGTTTAAAGATAGGAGGCCATTGCCTTATTGAAGTTGCCATACAAGATCTAACAGCTTTCAAAAGGTAAAAAGTAAATCTTCCTGACAAGTCTTTTGATTTTACAAACTATGAACACATGCATGTGAATTTAACTCTGAAATTTTGATACTTCTGGGCATTTGCATATGACACCATTCTGATATACATTATAATCTGAAGTTACATTACTAAAACAATAAGGCTCAAAGTACTACTTCTCCATGAATGTGGGATTAGGAATAAAGAACACTGTCTTTCTAAGCTTAGCATTTGAATGCATTATTTTATATGCCTCCTCTGGTTTGGCTTCACACTGGTAAATGGTGTTTCATCAGCCCAAATGATTGGGAAGATGGTTCATGAATTTAGTTTATGAATACTGACACATTTCAACCCACAAATGGGGATGTAACACTGCATCAAAATGGAGCTAAAAGAGGAAAAAGAATACAGCAGCCAATGGGAAAATCTAGATGAACTGAACAAAGGCACTTAATTTAATAATGAAAACCACTCCAATGTACAATGTACTGTACTATACCTCTAGCCATTCAATTATTAAAATAAATGCATATTCAGATGTTTCCCAAAGATGCCTTCTTTCTCTTTCAGATTCAAAAGAACGCCTTTCTAATCCAATACAATTCTTTTCACTCTGCATTTCAGCAGCTGTCTTTCCTGATTTCTAATCAAAGCTGATGATAACTGGCTTTGGCAACAGACTGCAGTATCCCAAATGAGTAATTAAAGCTATAAATGTGCTCACTTCTTCCTCAAAACCCAGGGTGCATTTCATAGCCTAACAGATTCAGGCTCAACAAGGCTCTCCTGGTTTTTAAATTTGGTCGGGATCTTTAGTGCATTAATAAAGGAAAGGCTGAGGTTTTGTGTTAGCATTTTTCAATAGGCAGTTCTACTTAGACAATACAAATGTCAGTAGGGTGAACAAACTCCTTCAGTCTCCAATATCTCCCCCACATATGGGCCCAGGATGAAGAAGCTGGCAGCCAATAATAGTGTTCTACTAAGAAAGAGAAATACGGAAAGAAAGAGGATATAGCATTTAAAAAAAAACAGAAGAAAATATTTTCAAAATCAAAGAAAACATTTCAACTATGCAAGGCAAAACACTTTCGATCTCTGAGAAACAGTGGTCAAGGGAGGAGACGTCCCCTCTGAAATGGACTCCACCTTGAAGGGGTATATTCCCTTCTAACCTACCTGCTCCCCTGTAAGAAAGATGAACTCGTAAAAGGGAAAAAAAAAGCAATAGATACACTGGGTCAACGTAAAGCCTAAATAACATTTCCTTTCCAGCTCTTAATAAATGCATGATACAACCATGAATAAATGTAGGTTTTTCATATACTTAATTCAGAACAGACACTTAACTCTGATATTTTAAAGGGGGAATAGACCTTCATTAGAAAGAGAGATGGGTATTTTTTTTAATCCAAAATAACAGAAACAGTTCCACATTTTTTTAATGTTTTTTTATTATATCACGTTAGTCACCATACAGTACGTCCCTGGCTTCTGATGTAAAGTTCAATGATTCATTAGTTGCGTATAACACCCAGTGTACCATGCAATACGTGCTGTCCTTACTACCCATCACCGGCCTATCCCATTCCCCCACCCCCCTCCCCTCTGAAGCCCTCAGTTTGTTTCTCAGAGTCCATAGTCTCTCATGTTTCATTCCCCCTTCTGACTACCCCCCTTTCAGTTCCACATTTCTATATGTGTTTACTTAAATGCTTAACTGAATGGGAAAAAAGGACTCAAAATAAGAAAAGTTTACTTTAAATTAAATCGAACAACTTTTATTGAAGGCTACATGCCTTCTTAAAGTATATTGGTGAACTACTCAACTCTGAGAACAATTTCTTTAGTCTCATACCACCCTGAGGCTAGCTGCCCAATGAGCCCTGAAAGCGGATAAAAAATGAGAGAATCTGGAAGAGCAAGGCTGACCACATTGGAGGGGCACTCCGCTCCCGGCCTTCTTTCGGAGACAGCCGGGTGGGACATCAAACTTGAGCAGAAGGTCAGATCGAAGAGGTGGCAGAGGCCAAGGATGAGACAGACAAAGGCCGGCGGAACCAACTTTTACTTTCAGGTGGAAACTCCTGAAGCAACCTCTTTTATCAAACCAAAGTGTTCTTCCTTTGGGATTTGCCTTAACTAGAAATGCCCTACTGTCTTCCGATTATATTATTTGAAAATAGAGAAAATGGGGATTTTTAAAGTTTAAATATGTGTTAATCAATAAAATACAAGTACGTACTTGAATTTGTAAGAAAGAGTGGCAGGATGGATCAGAATGCATTTTCAGTTGTTAAAAGATAGTAGGAAATGGATAAATATAAACAGCAGCTAATGATCGTCAAGTATTTACTATGAGGCAGACGCTGGTCTTGGTGCTTTACGTGAATTATCTCATTTAATTCCTTTACGCTACTTAAGGCAATATTATCATTCTTTTACAGAAGAGAACACTGAAGTTTAGGCTGTTAAGCCCAAATTCGTTTGACCAAGATAAACCCATAAAATGAAATACTGTAACCATTTAAAAAATACTTTTGTAGGAGAACACTGACTGGCATGGAAAGATGTTTGTGATACAGTAAGTAAAAGGGTCACTAAAGAATTATGTGTAATATAATCCTATTTTTAGTTTTGAAAAAGTATACGTTTGTAAATACCGATCTGCTTATGTGTGTGTGGCTAAGAATGTACTCTAAAATGTTAATCATTATTTTTGGGGGGTGAGATCATCTTTTCCTTTTCTCTATTTTCTAAGTTTTATACAAAAAAGTATTACTTTAATATTAAAATAATTTTAAGGTGTAGTGAAATGAATCATACTATTACTGTATGTTAATCCAATGATAACAGTTTCCAGAAGTTCTTCACTCTATATTCTCAAAGAAGAATTTTTTAGAAGGTATGCAAGAAGGGTTAAAAGTAAAATCTCTGATAAATCAGTTTTTCAATACAGCTGAGACAAGGCAGGATTTTTGAGTTTGGTGAAAAGGAGGTGCTTTAAAAACCTGAAACGGAAAGCACCATAAAGGGAGGACTTGTTTTTTGCTCCTGATGGGGACCACCTTCACGGTGTACCCAGTGGTCAGCACCTGCCACCCAGCAGGATTTTCTGAGAGTAGGTAAGAGTGCTTCCCAAGCAAGGGGAAGGAAGCCCACACCCCCACACAAACATACATATAGCCACGCATTCATATAAAGACACATACATAAAACCTACATGCCAAATACACACATGTATACATGCATAAAGCAAGGATCAGCTAGCATCGACTGCTTGTCAGCCAGCACACAAGAGTTTGCAGACAGACAGACAGGACACATGGGGTCTGTGCTCTTAAAGAGCTATATTCAAGAGGGCAGAATTAGAAACAATAAAACACACGAATGAACAGGGAGGCTGAGATAGGGATACGTGTGCAAACATTGAAGAAGGGTAACGGGCTAGAGAGGGTTGTGGAACTTGGACGGCGCATCGGAAAAGACCACTCTGAAGACTGAGCCTGGATGACAAGAAGAATTCAGTCACGTCAAGATCCAGGGCAGGGCACCCAGCAGACGAAATGCCCAGTGCAGGGGCGTGAGCATGGGAACACTCTCGCCGGCCGCTGTAGCTGGGTAAAGGGGGTGCTAGGGAGCAGTAGCTGTGGGCACAGGGACCCCAGCCACGGCAGGCTCTGCCAGGCGGGCCACAGGAGAAGGAGAGCTGAGCATCCAGAGAGCACGGAGGTGAAAAGGCGAGGCTGGATCCACAGCAGGAGAAATAAAGAGGAAAACAAAAGAAAAGGGTGCAAAGCAGCCTTGATGAAGGAAGCAAGAAAACAGAGTGAGTGCTTAATGCAGAGCACGGTCAACGTGTCTCAGTCATAACTGCAATGAGGGGTCACCACGATGTTTAACAAGACTCTGCAACGAACTGAAGAATAGCCACAGACACGCAGCTCAGGGAGCCACCACCACCGGGGCCAGTAGGGGTGAGAAGGAATTCAGAGGAAATGGACCGATATGTGCAGGGGAGAGCATCCTTCTCAAGCTCTAAGTAAGACAGGATAGTCCACATTGGAATCATGCTGCCATCGTCCACTCACAGATAGTTGTATCTGCTTAATTTAACTATGGTCAACGCATTATAACTACATTGTACATATTGAGCTCTTTAAGGAACATTTTTTTTCTCACTTGAAGTCCAATTAGATCCTTACCTGGGTATTGCTTATAACAGAAATATCTAAGTCCAGGAATATTCCAATAAACCACTAGTATGGTAGGGTGTCCTCTACTTTTCAAAGCTGCTGCATCTACATCTCTGAATTAATGCATGACTCAACATAATCCTAGAGGTCACGGGAGAAGTCACCAGGCAGGGGTAATTTAACAGTGTGATATGCACGGGTAGACCTTTATGTTTTTAAGTACACTTTCACATATATACTTGATTTCATATATACTACCACTTTCACATATATACTATCTTTACATACACTTCCTTGTTGTAACTGGCAGACCACGTCTGATTCTATCTGTTTTATAAGTCTGTAGAAGACTACTCATCATCAGGTGACTCACAAGGCAGCACGCCTATTTGAGGGCGGTGGTCCCACAAGCCCACAGGTTTCCTGACTGCACATCAGCTGTTTTCACCACAGCACCCCCACCTTTAAAGGAAAGATAATGATGCCCAGCAACCACCCTTGCTGACACCTGCACCCCTCAGTTCCCATTTCCGTAAAGTAAGGGGCTGTTGAAGCAGGTGCTCCCAGCGGCACCCGGGTGGCTTGGCTGGTGGAACTTCGGACTCCTGATGTCAGCTCAGGGTTGTGGGATCGAGCCCCATGTCCAGCCCTGTGTCCAGCCCTGCGTCCAGCCCCGTGTAAGGCTCTGCGCTCAGCGTGGAGTCTGCTTGTCCCTCTCCCTCTGCTCCTCCCTGCCCCCACTCGATCTCTCTCTCTCTCAAATATATAAATAAATAAAACCTTGAAAAAAAATCGGGTCCTCCCAGCTCTACAACAGTAGAGACCTACAACTCTAAATAAGTATATTTTAACATAAAATTTAATGAGAACCAGTATTTCATCACCAACAAAAGCAACATTACAGCTGTCAAACCATTACTACCCCTCGTCGTTGGAAACTGAGAAATGATTACCACTTTAAGGACCTTGTTAAAAAGTGTGCACATTAAAAATAATTTACAGAACCAATTCTGTTTGCAGCCACAGTTTAAGAAACAGGAAAATGTATTTGCATTTCTATCTTGTTAATTCCCGTGTTACGCTGGTGTTACTAATAACATAAAATATTTAAAATTTGTGTTACACACAGAGCCAATTATAATTATCTAGTGAGAAAACAATTTTATATGGGAATCTAAAAATAATCTATTTTACCACTGCAACAGATCACACATTATGAAATAAATTCTATCGCCAATTAACGTTACAGTGGTTCATCTACTGACAGTCCAAGTTTGAAATGCTCTCATCCCAGCTGATGCCCACATTCTCAACACATTACTCAGAAAACACTGGATACAAAATTGTTATTATGCGTATGCAACATATATTAAGTGCATTGCCCAATACGTCACGTTCAGGGATTATCTCATTTTATTTACTCCATAGTTTGGCCAGTAGTTTATATAGATTAAATTCCATTTAAAATTAAGTCTAAGATTTTATAATGTACTAAAACTAAATGCTTCTTCAAGTAATTATACCTCTCATTGAATTTTCAAGGTCTACTTATTATTAAAAGGGTTGCTTTATCATAGTATATTTTTGTCAGATTTTTGACCCGCACCACAATTAAATACATTTGTAATACTGCAAGCAGGCTTTATGCCAAATTTTTTTATCTCTGTTATCTCACTTCTCCTACACAACTCTACAAGATAGTGATCATTATTATTTATTTGTATACAGTTATTTCATTGTACGGATGAGGGAATAGAGGTAGTTTCCCAAATTTACAGTGTTTAAGTTTCAAACTTTCGTCAGTATATGGTCCTTCTTTGTGGTTGACCAATTAAATTGATAAACGTGCTAACAAGCTTAACATTGTTTCTCCTGCACCTGGACTTCACTATTGCAATACGGTAGCAGGATGCTCCTTCAGACACTGTTTAATTACCAGCCTCTTGCTTAGAATTTGAAACTAATTGGAATAGGACTTTGTTTAGTATAAACAGACATCTCAAAAGAAGCTGATTAAGGGATAATATGTTTCTTACTCAGGAAACATTTAAAGGAAATCAGCAAAATGTTGTGCCGAGTTAAATGTAGTGGCCCATAGTGCCTGAATAGCTATCTACACAGGAAGAAACACAGACAAGAGTAGAGATATTGAAGGGTCCCAAAATAACCTGTATTCTTTGTTTCCTTGGGATGCCTAGCCTTGAATCCAGCATTATCAGCAGAAGGATATATCATGGTCACTGGCTTAAGAAAGGTATCAGGGGAAAAAATCTGCATATATATATATATATATATATATATAAATACACACACGCACACCCACACACATACCCCTTTATCAATAGTGAATTCGAGTTATTTTGTCCTAGCCAAAAAGAAAAAAAAATTACAGTGTAATAATGGATTTGTAAAGTGACTTATTCTGTTCCATGTCACTGATATGTTCCTGCCAAGTTATATATCACTAATTTATATAAACTGAATCATCCTTAGAGATGCTGAAGTCACACGCTGCATAATCTCAAGTCAATCAAATCATTCAACACTTTTAAGCCAATTTTTTTTTTCATTTATTCATCCACATACCCACCTTTAGATTCTCCAAAAATGTGCAAAAGCATCTGGAAGGTGTAAGAATGAAGAAGGCATGGCCCTGCTCCTTATCTCCTGATAAGAGAAGTCAGCCACATACACAGTGATCACAACCCCGTGCATGAGACTGCCTTCTATCTGCAGTGTGAGTCCTAAAAGCAGCTTTCAGGGAATGCCCTAACGATTTCCCAACATCACTAAAGAAGATATCCAGAACGAAATGAGAAAACATGCAAATCACACAAAAAGTGGAAGGGATACACATAGCTTCTAACTATCCTACACAAACATTTACGGAAATCCTTAGTAGGCAGACAAAATGTTTTGAATCCAAGAAAAAGGAGAGACTCATTCCAACTAGATGGACTACATTTGCAGAGATGGCATCTGGAAAATTAGGATTTTAACAATGGGGATAAAGAGAGCCTTATGTGTCAGTTTCAGACTGATTAAAAAAAAAAAGCTTATGTGATGGGGACTATGGTAGGAAAATGCTTGCCATATTCTGGGATAGGAAATAGCCTAGAGTTTTGACAAGGGCAAACACAGAGGATTAAGACTGTGGTGGTTCACCAGGAGGAGAACACCACACTTGAGAAAGTTTGGACTTGATTCTGCAGTGAGTTTTTCTGAGCAGGAGCAATGCCACCCAGACTAGACTTTAGAAGGGTGAGGTTGACAGGACTGTGTACGATGGATCACAGATCATTGAGAGAGGTGTAGAAATGTGAGTGCTGCTACTCACTACACCAGATAAGGGATAATATATCCCTGAGTCCGGACAAGGAAATAGGTGGGGAAGAATTGGTTAGACAAACAGTACAGAACCAATCAATAAAACCTCATCACTAGATATAAGGATGAAGGAAGGGGATGCAGGAAGAGCACAGGAGATAGGGAGGATGGTGGCAAAAACAGGAGACGGGGTGGGGGGGCACCATAGTGGCTATGGTTTTGATAATACAGAAGACAGTAGACTTGTTACTGTTGAGTTCGTGCTGCTGTCGGTATATCCAGAGAGATATGTGGGAAGCAGGGCTACTACTCAGAAATAGATAAGCTCTGTAATGACCTCAGGAATCTGCTACATATAAGTGACAGTTGAAGGCACGCTAAGAAGAAAACTGGATCAGAAAGTAGGTACTTGAGAATTGCAACATGTAGAGGACAAAAGAACCACCCCACCCCCCAAAAAAAGCGGTGGTCAACAACAAAGACATAAATTAGAGCATAAGAGACGAAGGAAAAAGAGTGTCCTGTAAATCCAATGTGAATGCCTTTTCAAGATGGTGTGGAAGAGCGGTCATCAACACTAAATATTTTAGAAAGAACAAGGAGGAGAAAGACTATGCTATGGTCTCAAAATCTGGCCATAGAAACAGATCCAGAAAATACAGTGATGGTGGAATTGGAGGAACAAGGGCTTTTTAGAAACTAATTTAAAGACAGTGTGTATGGTAAAGGACACAAAGGAAAACACAAACCTGATGAGGAGAGAAATGAAAGATACAAATATTTTGATGGTACCAAGGAAGCGAGGGATGCAATGAGTACTTAAGCATTGATTAGGGGAGAAGACAATCTAATACTGTCATTTCACTGCTGTCCAAAGAAATAAGTGGTATCATGACTCAGAATGATTTGCACCTTGAGCCCTTTATACAAATGAGAAAAGCACAAAATCATACTACTTTAAACCTTGACTATTTAAAACAATACATTACTGCTAAGTATTACCCAACTCCCATGTTTGATGTTCTTCGTGTTACAACACCATTCAAAACCTGGAACCATGTACACACAATCAATTTAGGGTAGTTTTATAACACTTTTAGGCATGCCCAATCAAACAGTATACATTCTTTTCTAGATCATTTCACATACTCGTTGCCTACAGTTCTTTGATGCAACAAATTTCCAGTGACTGATGAGCGGTAATCTGTACTCTATCTTTTAAGAAGGGTGTTTATATCACCAAGAGCTTGGAAAATGGATCAATTCAAAATAAAACATTTTGCTAACAACTTTCATGGTTCACTGGCAGAGAAAAGAAGGCTTATTAGCTTGGCACTCTAGATATGGCCTTGTCCATATGGTAAAAAACATACCAGATTTTTAAAAAGTCAATCAAACCATTCTGGTCTAGCTATTAAAATAAACAGCATGGTCAATAAAACTGGTTGTGTTATTTAAATCCGTCTGTTATTCTCCCAAAAGACTAGAAGAGCATTACCATCAGAGATTGGATCTGTATTTCTCTTTTAGCCCCAATAGCTTCTAACACAGACCATGATGCATGGTTATGAAGAACATATTTTCTAAATATAAAAACCGGGACACAGCTGACATATGGTCTAACAATGGGACAACAAATTTAAAATACAGATGAATTTAACGAGGCTCACAGAGGTTAAATAACTTGCCAAACACCCAAGTAAGTGGCAGAGCCAAGATGCGAATCTAAAGCCGCCCTGGTCTACGACGTCGCCCAGCTACACTTGCTCATGCCTGCGTTCACACGTCAATCAACGGCTGAAAAGCAGGACAGGCAGGTTGAGAGGATCATAAAGATAAAGTCCAGTAAATCTATGTTAAGCTTCCTCCCGGAATCTTGAAGAGTATCCCATGCAAGGACTAGAATTATTGAAATACGAATACTCACACCAAGCAAGTCATGTTAATGCTAATACGTAACAATAAAGTATTTAAAGAAAAGAGTTATCAACAAACATTCCAAAGGTAGGAAAAATGTAAGGAATAGCTCTGGGTAAAAAAGGATTAATAATTTTTAATGGTGAATAATATCTCCTAACACATAAGCATTCTTTTAATTCTCCATTAGTAGATATTTATACATCTATTGGTGGCCCATTAATTTTTTAGACATATTTCTGGAAAAAATAAATCTGGGATGTGAGGAAAGTCAGCATTAAATTTTCTGGGAAATATTAAAAAGGGGAGAATGGTTTCAATCCAGTGAAAATATTTATAATTCTGTACACATATACATTTACCAAATTTTTAAGTGCGCAAGTTTTTATTTCTTAACGTTCAGCAATTTTTGCTCAGCATGAAAACTGTTACAGCTAGTGAAAGTTAATAATACATACTTTACAAAAATTTGCTTAACATGGCTGTGGAAAACAGACATATACTATTTCATAATCAATCTCGAAAAAAATGAAAATACCTATCCATCTACTTATTTTTTTATTTCAGTGCTACCATCAGCTTGTCAGAATCTGTTTGTGCTAGGCATGTTTCCATGTTTTAGGTTAGTTAGTTCCAAAAAAAACCTAGAGCCTATGTATGCATTTAAGGAGGGCTACTTGGGATTTGGAGCTTTAAGAAGTTCCAATCCGATTCCCATGCCCTGAGTGGCTGTGTCTAGCTGCGATCAGTCACATGCTGTCCGTGAACAATCTAAGAAGAAAGAATGGCTCTTTCCTGCACGTGCAGCATATTAACAGGACGGCCCGACTCCTGGCTTCACTGCGTCAGAGCAGCGCTCCCTAGGTGGCAGCACAGAAGCCTGGGACAGGGCCACTCCCCGGGGACACACTGGCACATTGAGCATCTGCGGGTAAGTGCAAGTGTGCATCGAAAGCAGGCGGAGCCGTGTTCTGAAAACAAGGTATGTGCAGATAGGGATCCCATCCGCCCAGTATGCCACACACAAGATGCTTTGTTCTTTCCAACTGATGGCATAGTCTAAGAATGTGTCCAAGCTACTTACTTCTTGACTTTTGCATGTGATAAATCAGCCCTTGTCTCAGAACATTTGAAACAGAAAATTTGCATGTTATTATCAGCGGTTCAAATGATGAAAGAAAACTGCCTCAACACGTGCGCGCTCGCCCACGTGGACGCATGCGCGCACACATACAGCTTTCCACAGCCTAGAACCCTTAGCTTTAAGTACAGTTAAAAAAAAAAAAAAGTTGGATCAATTAGCAGCCCTGTGAAGAATGTCGGAAACATCTTAACAGTGTCTCAGAGATGAAAGAGTATAATACAGAATGAGAAAAAGAGGGAAAGTCAAATTATGTCTGCAGTCATAATGAATCAAAGCCCAGAAGGAGGTCTGCAAATCAGCGGGTTCTAATGAAATATTAAGGTAAGTGATTATTGATGAAAAATGAATAAGCCTTTTTGATTTCAGCAACCTTTAAATCACACCTAGCTAATTAAAACAACTCAAACGCATTCATTTATTCCTTGATGGGCATTTAGCTATCCTCGGGTATAATGAGACCTCGTTTTGTGAGGTATGCACGCAGCTAATCCCAGGTAAGTGGACAAAATGTGCCAGAAAAAGGCACATCATAAAAGAAAACAATCTAGCCCCTTCTCATATCTGATTTATCGTTTCCGAGCTGGGAATAAAAAAAAAAAAATCACAAGGGACATTTCCTGTTTACCATAAATAAAACATCAATAATATTCTCTACTACATATTTATTAACACTGAGCCTCATTTTAATTAATTATCATATAATGAATACAAGGCATTTATAATACTAATATTATGCAATTACACGGTAGTTTTTATTTAAATATATTACAGAGCTATTTAAAATGGACCTATTATTCCACCCCACATTCCAGGAGGAAAACGGTAAGTAGCCTTCCGGAAGCGGGGGAATCACCCCTGGGGTGCATCACGCGCTGTGGGAGAATCTAACCCCAGCCCCAGGCCTGTGCCTTCTTCATTCATGTCCTCAAATATCATAACCCTCATTTAACTTTAGTCTCCTCATTTGGAAACGAATCTGTGGCTATTCAAGTTCAATACTACACCAAATTACTACAGATTAAGTTGCTTCCTAATTACAGAAATCCATCAAATGTCCACAGCAATGCACATTTTAGTACCAGCGTACAATGTAAAAAGCTGCAGACGCCAATTGTGGCATCAAAATAAAAAGTTGAGAAACCTACAATAAATTTCTACCCACAAAAATGCTAAAAAGATACAGAATCATTATATATCAGGCTCACACTAAACAATTCATGCAACAAACTCTTTAGCTTCTAAATGTCCTTAGAATGCAAGAATGCACGGCGCCTGGGTGGTTCAGTTGGTTAAACGTCTGACTCTTAATTTCAGTTCAGGTCATGGTCTCAGAGTCATGAATCGAGCCCCGTGTCGGGCTGTGCTCAGCACGGAGTCTGCTTGAGATTGCCTCTCCCCCCATCCTGCTCGCTCTCTCCCTCTCTCTCTCAGATAAATAAATCAATAAATACTCCCAAGAATTCAAGAATACACAGGATGACGGTGGTGGTAGCATAATAACAACGATGATGTTGATGATGGTAACGATGATAGCAACTAACACTTACTGGAATCTTCTATGTGCCAGGTGGTATTCAAAGTGCCTCATGTGCAGTTATTCATTTAATCCTCACATACATACATAAAAAGTCCCAATGAGGTCAGTAATGTCGATATCCCCATTTTACAGGTGCAAAAACGGTAACTGGCAGAGCTGGCGTGAGAACTCAGACTGTGCCCTTAAACATATCTGTATCATACCTACCTCAGTGTAGCACACTGCATAACACTGTATCCTATCACCTCTCTCTCAGAGTTACATATGCTCTAGGAGACCTGGAAGAACTATGGATCTAGCAGGAGCAAAAGTGATTTTAACAATTCAAATGCTTGGGGCGCCTGGGTGGCACAGCGGTTAAAGCGTCTGCCTTCGGCTCAGGGCGTGATCCTGGCGTTATGGGATCGAGCCCCACATCGGGCTCCTCCACTATGAGCCTGCTTCTTCCTCTCCCACTCCCCCTGCTTGTGTTCCCTCTCTCGCTGGCTGTCTCTATCTCTGTCAAATAAATAAAAATAAAATCTTTAAAAAAAAAAAAAACAATTCAAATGCTTAACTTCCTTTTGCAGATAGAAATTCCACGTTTCTTTTCTAAAGCAGGCCCTCTCTACTTGCGTAGAGCTCACAGTTTTCCTTATCAGACACCAGCGCCCCACAAACTGCCTTTTCTGTGCTGATGAAGAGTTTGGTTTATTCATTCATTTAACATATTCGAATGCCCATATGCCAGGCCTTGGAATACAGCCATGAACAAAACAGACAAAGACTCCTACCTGAAAGTGGAACTTGATTCTAATTGTTGGAGATGGATGAGAACCAGCATTTGTAAAGTAGGACTAGGCCCTATCATAACATCACAAGCACTGGTAAGAAAAATAAAGCAGGGAAGGTAATTAGGGAGTGCAGGGAAGGAGGGGAGCATTGCAATTTTAAATTATTTGCATTTCCTCACATTAACCACCTTTAGTCACCGCTGGCGGCTCTACCTGTTCCCAGCCCCCAGCCCCAGCTGCTGCGGGGACAGAGCCAGGACCCCTCACAGGCAGCTGAGGCCTTTGCAGGTGAGAGTTCTTGAGAGTGTGGCCTTCCGCACAGAAGCACCTGTGACTCACTCCCTCCTCAGGGCTGCAGGGCTGTGGCACCCAGGATGCCCCCGAACGATACACCAAGTTGTGGTCAACTGGCCTGTCTTCCTTGCCCTGACTCGCCATCTTCCCCGCTGCCCTCCTTCCCACCGTTGGCAGCGAAGGTTCAAGCCAGAAGGCCACGTGGGAAGACTCGCCCTGACGGCCGGTGCAAGCCTGGGGAGAGCCCGAGAGCGCTCAGGAATGATATCAGCCCCTGAGGAGGGCCGATGGCTGGCGCTGTATCGATGGGGAAAAGGCCGAGGCCCTTGCTTATGTCTGCCTCAGGCCTGGGTTCTCCCAAGACAGTGGAGTTTATCACCAGATTTTTCATCTCGCTAGGAGCACAATCTCATCCAGCCCTGCGTACGTGTATGTGTGCGGCCTTGGCACAGGGATCTGGCTCGCAAATGTTTTCAATAACGTACTAGACGTAAAAGTGGGAAAGTCATGCTCTCGTGCAATAGCTGTGAAGGATGTCCCAGGAAACCCAGAGCACCTGCCTTTCAAAAACTCAACCAGCACACTGTTTCAGTTTTAAGTCAGATGGGATTGTGGAACATCATGAGCCCCTCAGTCAGCAGGGGGAACACTATACCTACATCCAGTTTGCCCCAATCTTATATAAAAGCTAGAAATAGAAAAACCAAGACAATTCAAAGATGTGCTGATCGTGGGGTGCCTGGGTGGCTCAGTTGGTTAAGCGTCCGACTCTTGATTTCAGCTCAGGTCATGCTCTCAAGGTTGTGAGATCGATCCATGCTCAGGGCAGAGTCGGCTTGACCCTCTCCCTCTGCTCCTCCCCCCTGCACTCTCTCTCTCTTTTTAAAAATATTTAAAAAAAAAAAAAAAAAAAAGATGTGCTGATCTTTAAAAGAAACCAGAGTAGCACATTTTGGATTCATCTATCACAAAGATGGATTATGGGACTCTCCCAGATGCAAATAAAATTCCTTAAAAATAATATCAGAGGGAAAATGAGACCTGCCAATGTTTCTGAACTGGCCTGGCAAGGGAATCTGTGTGTGTCTAGCAGGTGTTCAAAAGACACTGCAACTAACTAACGGAGTCCGTGTCCCTCGATGGTCCCGCGAAGCCTAGAGGCCTGGGGCTATTGCAAACCGCATGCCATTCACTGCCAAGAAGAGCCAGAACAAGAATTTTAGATTCTTCTAATGTTTAAAGCCATACTATACGAAAAACATAAATATTCTCACAGACCTATTTGGATCCATAAGGTCAATATCACCAACCACAGCTCCCACTGACGGCCCCTGAATCCTGGACCCACTGTCAGAGAAACCACCTCCCTGCTAGGGTCAAGCATCTCTGCCTGTCCAGGCTCTCCTTCATTATCCTGCAGGCCTCAAGGCCCCGCCTAACTGAAACGTGACGATACCAAGGGCCCTAAAGGCTAGGCAAGCCTCACTTGCCGAAATCCATAAACCCTTCCAAAAAAAACCTGGCCACTCAGAGAGAAAAGCCACAACAGTACTGCCAGTGGCTTTTAGGGGCAGGAGGTATTAAAGAATTTACATAGCAAAGTGTTGACCATATTTAATATTTACCAGGAGTGTATATATAAATCCAGCACCTTAACTAGACTGCACTGTCAAAACTAGGTTAATATGTAAAGATTTTTATTTATCAACATCTTATAAAGTTTTATTTTTATTTATATAGATTATATATAATATAGTATATATTTATATTATACATATAATATGCATATAATAATATATATTCTATATATTTACATAGATATATACATAAAAGCTCTGACCCACTTAGGTTGCGGCTTGAGCATACCGTGTCTTAGAAGCCCCTCCTTCCCCAACCCGAGTCAATCTCCTTAGCATCGTATTTAATTCATATCACTCTGGGTGCAGTATATTGTGTACGGAACTTGGGAGGTAAATGAGGTCTTGCTCATTTCTGTATCCCAGACGTTTCCACAATTTTCAGCACCCAGTAGCCCCCAGAATAACTGCTGGGGAGGGGGATGAACGGCCACAGAGGCTGTAAGATGGAGACATACAAAAACCTTGGGCTTATTCAAAAACTTTAAAAGCTTAAACATACAGACTAAAGGAAAAAAGGAAATGGAGAAAAAAAGAGAATAATTAGAAATAAGTATTTATCCTCAGCCTTAGTTTCTGTTACAAAGGGGGGTGATTTTTTAAAGTTATGCGAATGCAGCCTGCAAACCCAAAACCAAAAACTCTTCTGTATCGGAATTATAATTACACATTATTTTGGTCATTTTTCTAAGTCTTCCTCCTTTCCCCCACAGGCCACATGGTGACTTTGTGAAATTTAGAGAAAATCCTCATGCCTCCTGTCACTGACTGCCAACTGCCAGAAAATCACCAGAATTGTCCACAACCACAATGACTAGTTTTAGGGTACTCCTAGGGATTGCATAGTGCCTAATTCCTTCACCTATGTCCCCCAACGCTCCCTGGTTCCATTTGCATTCCTTCCATTCCCCCCAATCTTTTTAAAGCATTATTTAAAACAAACAACAATAACAACAAAAGAAAATACCGCGGGGCTTGAACTCACAACGCTGAGATCAAGACCTGAGCTGAGATCCAGAGTTGGACACTGACTGAGCCACCCAGGCGCTCCCAGGAATTCTAAGTGATTAGAATTTATAATAGATTTGGAGTTAAAATTTTACTTTACTATTTCTCTGCCGAAGTGCCTGATGCAGGTCCAATTTATTATATAACCTTCAAAAGACTAAGCAGCTACGGCTGTTCAAACTTTGTACCTGCCATTAAATGACCTATTAAGTAGCAAAGCAGAGACCAGGAAAGAGAGGAAAAAGATACTTGCTATTTGGTTGTTATGTGGATTTATTTGGAGGGAATTGTGTTCCGGTCATGATAATCACTAAGTTCTGATATGGCAAACTTTTTCTTTTAAATCACATTTTTTCTTCACGAAGACAACAATATACCCTTTATTTTTTAAAGTATATTTTCACAATTTCAGAATTACATGAGGTCACCATGAAACTATAGCAGTATTTTTTGTAGGTGGGTAATTTACAATTATTTTAGATACCACTAGTTATAATCTTTGAAATCTATAAAGGAATTTATCTTTTCACTATCAAAATTTTTTTCTTTATAAATTTATAGCAGGGGGACTTATTAGAAGAGAATTTAGAATAACAATTTTCTAATCTGATTGTATTCAAATCAGCAAATGAGTCTCATCTAAACAAAATTTAGGCAAATTTGATTTACGTCTAAATTAGAATAAACAAAATCCATGGTAAAGTTCACAAAATAAAGATTCTCTAATTGAAACTGTTAGTCCTTCATCGGAGTTGCTGGATGTGCTTTAAAGTTCAGAGTATGGTATCTCTGAACATATACTTTAATTCAGACTTTATACTATTTCCTCTATTCAGACCGACATTATCAGTCAGTGCTAAGTCAGAAGATTTTAGACTGATTTCATGTACACCCAGCAAATCCTCCAGACTCCTGAAGGTAGCATTCTTCAGCTCACTTGCATAATAATCTGAGTTCTGCTGTGAACTGGGTTCAGTGGCCTGTTGGTCTTTCCTTTGCTCCAGGTGAAGTCGCCCCTCCCACCCCCACCCCTCCGCCAGGAAGGTTAACAGCACGTGGGGCTGGGCCAGGTGGGCCTCTCTTGGAGGTAACCAAGAATTTCAGTTAAACAGGGTACTAAAAAAGCACAGATGCAGGTTAAGGTTTGTTTCTTGCCCCATATCTGTTCAACTTCTAAAATTATAATACATTTTTATAAAAAGTTAACCTGGAAGAGCCACCCACCTATCCAGACGCCTCACCAAAAGGAATCACCTATGAGATACTTAACCTGGCCCCAAAGTATTTTCTTTTGAGAACAAACATTTTTAAAAGTCTGTATTCCTAAGGATTCAATCCTATAACTTCTGTAGCCTATTAGGTAGAACTAATCATAAAAGACAAAAACTGGGACAGAAAATTCAGTTTTAAAAATATTTGTGAGTTTTACAGAAATGTATATATACACTAATATACATTTATTCATTGATTCATTCATTCTCTGAACATCTGAGTGCCTTTTATGCAATTTCAAATATATAGTCAAGTAATTATTACATATTCACAGAATATATGAATTATCTAGTTATTTTCTGTTCTGTAACAATACAGAAAGCTTAGAATTTCCACATCTCTATATACTCCTCTATTTTGGTGGAAGACAGGAAGGATTTCCCAAACATTTCCTTGATTGGAAAATACAACAATGTTTTTCAATCAACTACTGCTTCTCCTTAAGTTACACACAGTCAACCAATGAGAACTGAGGAAAGAAAAGGAATGAAGCAGCAAACAGACTAATCAGACAGTTATCCACACCGAGGGCTGGGGTGCCTGAGGAAAAGCTCTAGAACATCTGGGAAGTTAATTTAAAAATGGATTTTGGATTCAGGTCTAAAGTCTCCCCAAAAGTTGAAAACGCATCTCACAACAGGGCTCCACATAATCCTCATGAATTTATATTAACAGCGGACTGATATTCCAGCTTTGTTCAGGAGCAAGAAAGAAAATAATACCAATCTAAGACCACGATATACCAATAAGATTGGTACTTGAGTCCATGGGTTCGGACCGTCTACAGGACAGGAGGGCCAGGTGGTTGGGACAGAATAAAAAGATGAGTTATCGTGCCAAGTTGCATTTAAAGCAGGATCTTGGAGCTTCTGTTAGAAGGCTAAACTCAGATGAAATACCAAACAGCTCAAGCAGACTTCAACCACGGCGTGGCTAGCTCATCACCAAAGCCCCAAAAGGTCAGTGCCCTGCAGAGGGAAAGACGTTAAAAGAAAGCGAACACGCTGTGCTGGAAAATTATTTGCCTGATGACTACCAAGGTCTAAGATAGTTTTCCCTTATCCTCATATTTCTGTGGAATATTTAAACCTTCTCTAAGGCTAAAATAAATATATAAACAAGCAACCCCCATTACACATTACTTCTACAAACAAATTGTGGTTTCAGGCAATGTTAATCAACAAAAAGAATTTAAAAAGAAGTCTTTAAAATTAGCCATGACCTTATTTATGGCTTCATTACTTTCACGGTTTCATTTGTTGGGTGGTTTATGTCACCTCAGCCTTTAATTTAATTGCTGCATCTCTAACTATATTAGAAGAGCTTAATGAACGGTGATTGCTTGTTTTTACCCACCAAAATTTAACACTCGCACAACATGTAACGACCAGAGAACCACTTAATTTATCCATGTATTTCATGAAGCTGGGTTTATACTTCCAGAAGACCCTCTGTTAGGAAAGTAGGATGTGAACCAATGTGACACAGTTTGATACAATCAGGACTGAGGCTAAACGGGAGGTCTTGGAGGCCCACAGATGCCATGCTGAGGGCTCGGACTGCATCGTGGAGACAATGAACAGCCACAGAATAGTTTTAACCAAGGGAATGAGATGTCAGATCTTTATTTTGCATAGAAAACCCCAGGTATTGGGAAAAGTAAGGATTTGAGGAGAACAAGACTGGAGCGCATCCGGGAGATGAGTTAGCAGACTCCTGCCAGTCTCCACGTGTCATGGTGCAGAAGGAGAGAAAAGATTTGGAATTATTTAAAATGTAAAACTTGTAGGCCTCTGTCACTGAATGAGGTGGAAGAAGGGAAGCTGGCTTCCAAAGAGAGGTTTATGTCTTGAGTAAATCCGGGGACAGTATTCTTGGAGATTAGGCCCATGAAACTAGAAGAGGCTTAGAATGAAAGTGATGACTTTGGTTTTGGATAAGCTGGGTTTAGGTGCCTGGCAGACACAGGAAGCATGCACTCCCAGCTGGTACTTCACTCCAAGGGTCTGGGACTTAGAGGAGAAGACGGGGCTAGTGCAGGTTAGCCATCACCAGTGCCACACGGTAGTTAAAATTTAAGCCAAAAAACCACATAGGGAATAGCAGTAGTCCAGAGCTAGTTCCCTAAAGAATTCGAACTTAGCAGGCAAGAAGAGAATCTTTAAGGGGACAGTTGAGAAACAGTCCTGTAGGAAGTAGGAAGCAAGAGACGGTAGTACCTTACACAGAAACGCGGAGAAGAGTTCCAGGAGTGCCACAGAGTGACCCAGAATGGGAAGAACCGAAGGGTTGACTGGATCAGAAATGCAGGAAACCAATAGGAAACTACAATTACATTGTAGTTTTGGACGTCAGAAGTCCAGAATGGGTTTCACTGGGCTAAAATCAACGTGTCAACAGTGTTATGTTCCTTCTAGAGGCTCTAGGGGAGACTGTTTCCTTGCCTTTTCCAGCTCCTAGAAACCACTTGCATTCCTTGTCTTGTGGTCCCTTCCTGTCTTCAAAGCCAGCAGACCAGCATCTTCAGATCTCTCTCTGACTCTGACTCTCCTGTCCCCATTTTGCACTTACGACAACTCTTGTGATTCCACTGAGCCCCTTGGGATGGATAATCTGTGAACATCTCCCCATTTTAAGACCCTTAACTCAATCTGATCTGCAATGTCCTTTCTGCTGTATAGACAGAGTGACATATTCAGAGGTTCCGGGGATTAGGACATGAGCATCTTGGATGGGGGTGGGGGGCATTACTGCGCCTACCACATGGAAGGAATGCGATGTGGGAAAGATGATACAGCAGGTTATATCAAATCTAGATTAATCTTTGAAGAAGTCTGGATTGGAAGTGAAAAGGAAAAATAGGGCAGAAAATAGCTAGAGGGCTAAAAAGGATTTTCTCTTTCTTTCTTTCTCTTTCTTTCTTTCTTTTTCTTTCTTTTTTTTTTGTTTGTTTGTTTTAACAGCATGAGAAAGACATCTGCATGGTCACCCGCTCTGTGGAACAGCGAGCAGAGAGGCACAGGCTGAAGGAGGACTGATGGAGCGGGCTCCTTGCAGGGTGGGGTTGGCAGAGTGCGCAGAGAACTGGCCTGCAAGAAGGAGAGCTGACCCGCAGCAAGTAGGGAGAGGGAAGGAGCCGGGCCGCAGAGGGAGGCGGGTGGCAGGTCTGAACACGAGAGGCATGTTGCAGGGAACAACAAGGTGAATGGAGCTGGCCAAGGTCAGAAAAGGACAGCTAAGGGCCCTGAAAAGGGACGGGGTGCAGCACACGAACTGGAAACGGCGACTTGCAAAACTCGTCATGACAACAGATTTACTACCTTTGAGAATGACTTTCTCACATTCCAAGAAAAGCAGAGATGACTAACACCAAGTAAATGGAAGTAAATAAAGTGCTATTTGACTTTCTGAATAGCAAATATAACTTTGTTATGTGACCCAACGTTTTAAGAAGAGCACTTGTTTAATAACTACCTGTATCTAAGAAAATTAGTTTTGTTCTATGTTTGTCACACTTCCTTTTGACACAACTGGATTTCGGTTTTAATGGGGGGGGGAATAAGTTCACAAAGGTCTTTTTTTTTTAAATCCACGTTTTCTTTTTAGTGGTAAAATGCATGCAAAAAGCATATGATTATGGTATTTATGTTTCCATTAAGGTGTCCTGAACAAGCTGGGGGAGTCTAGCCTACTATTTTCCTGCTCTTTAGATTTATAGCAGCACAGTACCTATTTGATTTCAATTATATTTGAGGACAATGCACTCTTGGTGGCGAATGATTGCACGGTGACAGTCAGCAAATGTCCATTAGAGCTGTTTTTCTGTAGAGTTTTTAACTACAGATTCTGGTATCTGGATATAAAAATCTGAATTGCTCGGTGTCCTCAAGTAAATAGAAATATGATTGACCGGCATTCCATCATTTCTTTGTTAGAATTCAAAGCATACGAAGCTTTTAAATTGGAGTTGTATAACTTACATGAAAAGAAACTTTTGGCAAGTGTCAAGAAACACTGAATAAAGTTTATGAATACCCCACCTGTCGTTGACCTTTTAAACGAAATGATTATTTAACCACAGGTGAACAACAGACACATATGAATGCCAAGACAAAGCTATGCCTGATATACAAACTATAAATTATTTCATAGCTTCACTGTTAATAGACCTTAATAAACTTATATTAGAGTCCCATTTCATCGTGTTTGTTTTCATTAACCCAAGGGTAGTGCTTTCCAAAGGGTGAATGGACCAGTTCCATTATAGTCAACTATAATTTGTTGAAAATGTGGGTTCTTAGTCCCTGACCAGACCTCCTGCATCAGAATATGAGGGGCGGTCAACAAACCTGCATTCGTGAGAAGCATTCCAGGTTCCTCGTATACATGCTAAAATTTGAAAAATCACCATTCTAGAACACAGTCTGTGGCAGTTCTTAAGATCATGATTCCTGCCCGTCTGCCCTGCCTGGAGATAACCTGATGTAAATAGAAATGTCAAAATTTTAGACAAGGTTTAAGAAGTTCAGGTCTCTGTATCTCCATGGAGCTTGGCAAGCTTGGAATCAGCAAGAATTTCATGAAAGTACAATACGAAGACCTTCAAATTGTCAAAGGACTGTTATCAATTGAGAGGTTACATTCTTACCCAAGTATCCCCCCTACTTACTCTCTCAAATAAGCCACTTTATGGCACCCAGCACTTACAAGTAATTACACTGAAAAAGTACTCCACGAGGCCTCATCCTGAACCCAGTACATCCTAATTTAAAGAGAAACATTCATGACGTGATGTGATTTATGGAGAATACGTAGAGACCAAGCTATTCAATGACTCAAGTTGTATCAGCAGAGCTACAGGCCCACACTTCCACATGTGTGCTATGTGTAAGGAATAAAACCTATCTTAATTCATTTCAGTTCCACTCCTTGCTTGTTTCTGCATCCATCTGGGGATGCTGCGCCTTCCTGAGGGAAAACACCCATTTCCTAACAAACAATAGCAACATCATACACTTAAATAGGGTTTATTGTGGACCAGGGACAGTGCTAAGTGCTTTTTATGTATTTTTAATTATTATTATATATATAATTAAATGTATAATATTACACACACACACACACACATATATATATATAGCAAGAGCACACACGTGGGAGCAGGGAAAGGTAAAACGGAGAGGGAGAGCAGCAGACTCCCCGCTGAGCATGGACCACCCGCCCCCCACCCATGTGGGGCTTGATCCCATGGCCCGAGATCATGACCTGAGCAGAAATCAAGAGTCAGATGCTGAACCAACCAAGTCACCCAGGTGCCCCAGTGCTTTATATGTATTAACAGACTTAGGCCTCTCTGAGCCTGATAAAGTAAGTGTCATTATTATCCCTATCTTACAGATGAGGAGCATGAAGCAGAGAGTTTACGCAGCCGATGGTGGAGGAACCCAGAACCAAACTCAGGCAGTGTGCTCCATAGCTCAGGCCCTTGTACATTACACTTCATTACAGTACATTACAGTACATTACAGCAGGAGTGTTGGGAGAGGTAGGAGTTGCCAGGAGGTGGTGCTGTATCAGACTGAAGAAGGATGCATGCCGGCAGAGATCTGACTGATACCATGTATTTAAGTACAGGCTAAATAAAGTGAAAAGTGGAAGAGCTACTTGAGCAAGACTAGAAAATTTTGCCCACTACTTAATTTCACAGAATACTGTGCAGATGATTTGACCAGGGGATAGTTCTCCAGACAGTCCTGATCTAAGGATGATTATTCGCTTTGGGCTCTTGTGTGCATACTGCTATTTGGCTCCATAGAACAGAATGATGGAGGGTGGCTTAGATAAGTAGAGGCTCTGCTGCACGAGTCACAAAAAGGCTGGGCATGCTGGGAATGGAACCCTTGTTCAGGGGAAGGGACTGCTTCCCTCTTCCTCCCCGTGGCCTTCATCTTCAATATTGTTAGATAAACCCCACCTTGGAGCACCCATCCAACTGCTAGGCAGGAAGAAAGGGAAATGGCAAAGGGAAAAAGCTGAGTTGGCTCCATTTTTTCCAATCAGAAAAAAACGAGCTTTGCAGAAAAAGTTCCATCCAGATCCGCTTCTAACTCATTAGTCAGAATGATGTCACATAATCACCTTTCACTGCAAAGGAGCCTGGGAAATTGAATTTTTATCTGGGCACATTGCCAGCCTGAACAAAATTGGGATTCTATTAAGTAAGGAGGAAGGAGGGAATAGGTATTGGGTGGGCAGCTGGGTTGTCTTCGATGGTGGGGAAGAAATACATCAGAGAGCACTGTATCAGACTCCCAAGTATCCAGCCGGCTGAAAATATAATAATCAAGCAGGAAACACAATCTTGCCAAAGAAATATAGGGATTACGAATCATTTACATAGCTGAATCTTTGAGGTCTCTGGTTATAATCAGGACAAAATATAAGTACACCAATATTTTTGTGAGTTTAAACCTTGTTATTCACATAAAACAGAAGGGTAGGGTTGGCTTCTCTTTAGCCAATATGAAAAGTGAAAATGTTACCAAGGGCATTAATGAAAAGTAGTAACAATGACACCGTGACCAACACATACCGTCAGATAACAGTTCATGTGTCAGTCGAATTAAACCGGCATGGAAACATTTCTAGGCATAGTATGAACGTACCCCATAAATAAAGCATTTTATAAAAAATCTGTGGAAACTGAGAAAGTATCCTATTTTGACATCAAATTCATAGCACTTAAAGAGTTAATCCTGGCTATTTCCATGCAGGGCTAACAGATGCACATTTCTGACTACAGGATCAATCAAACTGATTAAGCAGTGAAATTCGGAATGCTGCTTTCTCACCGAACAATGAAAAGCCCAGAAACAGACGCAGGCCACGCTTCAGACTGTCAACTGACTATACTCCCATGAAGTCCAAAAATTTGAAGAGTAAAGTTGCACCAGTTCACCAATTGCAAATTTTGGTGAAATTTAATTAACTGATGAGAGTTTCTTTATTTGGTACATTCTTCATATGGGAAATACATTCTGAGGAGTGTTAAGGGTTTTTTTTTTGTTTGTTTTCATCTGAATGATTATTTCTTAATATCAGCATTTCTAGGTCATCTTCTAAGTGTGTTATTTCCCTGTCTGAATTTAAGTCTACAAACACAAAGGCACCAAGAAATGGCATTTTCGCTGTCTCAGGTCACTGATAATCGAAGCAAGTTGAACTTCACGTGTAAACGACGCCCTGCCGTGGCAGACAGGCCAAAGGCCACGGGCACGCGAAAGAACGGCAGAACTCTCACAGAGGAAAGGGATGGGGACGGAGTCGCCCTGGGCTTGTGGCGGCAGGCACGCACACTCAAATGAACCAGCCACGGAGCAGCCACACCATATTAATGATTTGTGCAAGAGTTTAGATTTTAAAACACATTATTGGCCACATTAAATTAATGTTGTTCATTTGAATGTAATGGTTTTGCTGTTTTGTTTGTATTTAATTTGTAAAGATGTTTGGTTTTATAGTTGTATAATGGCTGTAAACAGAAGGAGTTTAGCCCTATTTTATTTTTATACATATTTAAGTAACATTATAATCAAAACTATTTAATTCTGTACTGCAGGATCGAGAGATTATCCTTTAAAAAAAGAGTTTCTATTACTATTCAAGTCTGAGAGCCACTTTCCCACCACTTTCTCTCTGACAGAAAAAGACAATGGAGGTGACACTGTCATTTCCAAGCCAGATCCATACTCGATGATAGGTTGGTAAAGAAGTACTTATAGGTGTGATAACTCCCAACTTTTTGTATTACTAACGTCATTGTTTGGTGGGCATCTTATTCTCTGTAAAAATAAGAATTACAGAAAACGAAAAAGTTCCTGTGATTGTTTTTCAAGAAAAAAATAAAGTCTCTCTCTCTTGAGTTGGCAGTGCCTTAGAAATCCTCTAGTCCAATCACCCTTTGGGGGCACTTGAGGTCCCCAGTGGTACACAGCTGTCTAGGCCATGCTTGAGGGAGACTGAGGGGGGCTTCTGAGTATAGCAATGTCTCTGATGTGATTTTTGAGCTGTTCACTGCCTGGTATGACTCATCCCCAAGACAAAAGTCTCCTCGGAAATGTCTTGTCGAGTGGGTTTTGAGAGAAATTAGTTTAGGAGGCTGAGTTTCAGTGTGGGGTCAGCACGGTGCAGAGCTGAGACCGCAGGCAGGGATGCTGGAGCCCAGTAGCAGATGGTGCTCTGAGCACTTCAGTCCTTTTGAAAATCTGCAGAAATTGTCTCAGGAGATTTAGACTCCTGCGGGGCACCGGGTTTTCAACTGGGGTTTAAACAACCACTTCTAGCCTTCAGGGGCTGGAAAGATCCCTCTGGACTCTGATCTCTCATGTCAGGTGGGACTTCAAAGCCCCTACAAGCACATCCACTACTTACCACATTTCCAAACTAGATGTGGGACGTGCTGGGAATGATTAATATTTTTATCAATGATCAATTTCTTTTAGTTCTTCCAAAAGTTACTAACAGGCAATGCCAATGTCTCTACTGTCCTCCCCCCCCAAAAAAAACCCACTTTCAATGGGACACTCATGGCCTTCAAGGGCTATTTGACCTTCTACAAGCAGCTTTCACAAGTAGAGCAAAAACCAAGTAAGAAGTTTCTTATGAAAATGTCACTGTTACTGATAATGACCTTATTCTTTGAGTCCTGACACATCAATGTTGGTTAGCAAGCACTTTGAACTTTCTAGGTGATCACACTGAAGGAGTTTAAATAAACCATAACCCTTCTGTGTTAACACACATGACTCATTACAGTCAACGTCAAATAGATTTTCATAAAACAATAAAGAAAACCTAAGACAAAGGAAGGAAAGAAAAGAAAAGAAAAATAATCTGACTAGAGTTTTACCTTAAGGCCTGCTTCTCCTTTTGCTATGCTAAAATGCTTCCTTCTGGTTTTGCCTGAGGGTTACCTGTTACATTTGCAAACCTCTATTAAAGCTGGAAGTAAATAACTAAAACATAGACTGCTTGCAGAATACAGCAGCCAAATCACACATGGGTGCTAGAGAGAAACTAATTCCATCTCATCTCTAGTCTTGCAGGGGTTAGTAAAGTGCAGTACCGGAGGCCAGCAGCACCAGCCTCAGACCAGAAAACTTGTTAGAAATGCAAATTCTGGGCTCCACTCCATTCTAGGCTTGCTGAATCAAAATTCTGGCGAAGGGTTAAGCCATCTGTGTTTGAAGAAACCCTCCAGGTGATTCTGATGCAAGCCAAAGCTTGAGAACCACACCTTTTAAGTGAAACCTATTTTGAATGTTCAAAGCCTCACTCCCCTAGAGAGTAATGATTATAAGAAACCATTATAATGTATGATGAGATCAGTATATTGTTTATGATAATAACATGCATATGTTTCAGATAAAAATAAATGAGAATTATTTTCCTTGTGAACTAAACTTTAAAGGTTTTTGAACACATAAATGAATAGGTGCAAAAATATGTTTTTAAAATGTTTCAGAATTTGAAATAAATATATAGCTACTAAAAAATATATAGTCATAGAATCAGTAAAATTTTGAAATAAATATGCGGTCATTAGTACAGAAGCAACCTTTCACTCCTTTGTGCTGTACTAATGTACATAATCACATCTATGGTCTGTGGTTATTAACAAGCAATTTGGAGACTGGCTGTATTATACATCTCATTCACTAATTCTTTCATAATAGAAAATCATGTCACCAAAAAAATGAGGCCCTTTAAGTAAACCATAATTCAAACAAATCAGGCTGCTCTCCACCTATTTAATTACTGTAACTAGAGGCTCTGTTAGCAACAAAAGGAAAAACAGCTTAAGTAGAAGAGCCATAATTTCAAGTTTGCTTTTTATTTGAGTCACAAACTAAAGGTTAGTTCTCCAGTCTAAAACCATTTTAAGGACAAGATGAAATATGTTGGAATCATTAGAAAAGCTATCAAAACCTCTGCTCCTCTTTCCATTAAGCTTCGATTTGTGTAAACTCAATACTTTTAGACACAACGGCTTTCTAAAGGCCATTAATAAAAGGCAGTCCTGGTATGAGAATTGATGAACAATCTACTCCCTTGTCAAAAACTATATAAAAGTTGATTTGGAAGCAATACCTTGATTGCTCCTGGAGCCTACCTGTCTACACATGAAGGTTTGGAATTCCGCGGCTTCTTCACTTGGGCATACAAAGCATCCATCATATGTCCTTCTCTTGGGCTCTGGGGTCTGGCGTTGAGAGCCACAGAACCTTCGTAGGAAGACATTCCCCCATACAGCAACTCATCGTTACAACCCAATGTCCGATGAAAATCTTGGATTTCAGCATAGTCACGCTCTCGAGCTTGTCGCTCTCTAAATTCACGAGTTTTGGCTTGAATCCTGTAAAATTAGAACAAAGTTGGAACCAGAGAAAGGATGCCTTTTCTAAGAACTGCATATAGAAACATTCATCAAAATATGTCGTGAAATACATTTTATTTCATGCAGCTATAAGAAGACTGTGGTATAAACAATGTTATCATCATTTCAGATTGCCAAGGTAATGTCATGGATGCCCCAAGATAATAATAACTTCAGATAGCTTCTGTTCAGGTCAATAAGATATAGTTATGACTTATATCTTAATTTAAATCGCCACTTATTAATTAGTTTTAGAAATTCACCAGGAACAGATAGCTTTAGTCATCGACCTGAGTCTTACTCATGAATTTTTTTAAGGCAAGAAGTGATTTTTTTTTTACGTTACACACACACACACACACACACACACACTATATGTATAGACTTACGTGTGGGTACATAATGTATACATCTTACTCGTTATAAATACGTCATACACATACAACATAGTATGAAACCTAAACATGAATCCACACCATAATTCTCTACTAATGGCAAAAGAAGATCTCAGTTTCATGACACCAGCTTTGATTTTATGTGATGTATACAGAACTGGCAAGTCCTGAGACTAAGCACAAGAAGGCATGCATCCAATCAAATTCTGAAATAAAACTTGTCTGTGTTATAACTAAGCAACAGATCTTAAATAACCTCTTTACTGAAGGTTGTTTAAATATTTCCTAAGATTTTATTGAGCTACTTGGTAGAAAAGCCTTTCAACCTGTAATATATTGATACAATTCATATCCTAAGTTGACCTTAGCTACCTAAAAATGATTAAACAACCCTCAATCAAATTTTAATGATTTTTGTTGGGAAAAGCGTTTCCATTATACACTTAACAAATTTAGCTGCGTACTTAAAAGTGAAGTGTTACGTATATAAAGCAATATGTTAGACTGAGTTTAACATTTTATTGCAAAGTTATTTGCTTTTTTCATATTTGAGGTAAACCACTGGTAGCATAAATGACATGTAAGTATATATTGAAAAGAATACAGAAAAGATGCAAAAGTCAGATGCAGATATTTTACAAAATTAAAAAGCAATGAGTCAATAACCTTCATGAATATAGAAACAAAAATCCTTAACAAAATATTACCAAATAGAATTTAGCACTATATAACAAGATTATACACCATAACCAAGTGATGTTTATTGCAGGAATTCAAAGCTGGTTCAATATTAAAAAATCAACCCGTGTTATCCAACAAATTAGCAGGTTAAAGAAGAAAATTACATGACCATATTAATTGATGCAGAAAAAAGCATCTGACCAAATTCAACAGCCATCATGGCAAGAAGCTCTCAAAAAAACTAGTAATAGGGCATAACTAACTTCCTAAACTTGATAAAAAACATCTACAAAAAACCTGCTAGTAACATCATACATCATACATCATGGAGAATGGCTGAAACTTAAGATTAGGAAAAGGCTAGGGATGTCTGCTCCCCCAGAGGGCTGGAAATTCTAGACAGTGCAATGAGCCAAAAGAAGTGGGTGGTGTACAGAACAGATGGGGGGGGGAGAAATAAAACCATTCTTATTTGCAGATGACATAATGATATCATTGCAGTTCTACCTTCATAGAAAACCCCAAGGAATCTACAAAAGTCTCCTAGAACTAAAGATCAAGTTCAGCAAAGTAACAACATACAGCATAAAAAAACCAAAAATTCATTGTATTTCTATATACTGTCAATGAACATGGATGCTGAAATTAGGAATACAATGCCATTTACAAACACTAAGAAAATGGAATATATAGATACACAGATATAAACTAAAGGTTGGTTTAGAGATATGTATAAACATATAGAGATACCAATCTAACAAAACATGTACAAGACTCATATGCTAAAAACTATACAATGCTGATGAAAAATCACAGAAGATCTAAAAAATGGAGAGATTTACAGTGATCATGAATCAAAGACTCAACATATTAAAGAAGTCAGTTCTCCCCAAGTTGATATCCAGGTTTAATATGATTCCTATAAAAATCCCAGGAAGATTTCTATAGATGTAGACAAGATTATCTTTAAATTTATATGGAAAGGCAAAGGATGGAGTAGCTAAACAATTGTAAAAAAGAGTAATAAAGTGGGAAAAACCACACTTCCTGATTCCGAGACCTGGAATGTAGCCAGGATAATCAAGACTGTGTGGAACACACACAGATCAATAGAACAGAAGAACACAGAAATAGCCAAGTAAGGTCCACTGATTTCTCTTAATTATGCAAAAGCACTTCAATGAAATAAAGCCTTCTTTTCAACAAATGGTGCTGGAACAACGAAATGTCCCTAGCAAAAACCAAACCAAAACAAAGCACCCTGAATTTACGTGTCAAACTTTATACAAAATGAATCCAAAATGAATTACAGATTTAAATGTAAAAATGTAATACTATAATACATTAGAAGAAAATCCTTAGGACCTAATACTTGTGGAATAATATCTAGAAATGATACGAAGAGCATCATCCATAAAGAAAGGGCAGATAAACTGAACATCATCAAAACTAAAAGCATTTCCTCTCTGAAAGACTCTATTGAGAGAATGAAAAGATAAGTACAGACCTAGAGAAAATATTTGCAAACGAAGTATCTGACAAAGAATTCATGTCCAGAATATGTAAGGAACACTTAAAGTTCGATAATGAGAAAAACAATCCAATTAGAAAAGCAAAAGACATGAAGCAGTATTTCTTTGAAAAGTATATCCTGATAACAAATAAACACATGAAAGATGTTTGACATCACCAGCCATTAGGGAAATGCAAATTAGGATTACAATGAGCTATTACTACACACCTATTAGATCAGCTAAAAAGGTGATAACATCAAATGCTCGCCAGGAGGCAAGGAAACTGCACCTGTCATACAATACTGTTGGAAATGTAAAATGGTACAACCACCATGGAAAACAGTCTGGCAGTTCCTCACAAAACCAGACATACACTTACCATACCACTCAGCAACTGCACTTCTAGACCTTTATCCCAAAGGAATAGAAACTTAAGTCCATGCAAAGACCCGTATGCAATTGTTCAAAGACTCTTTATTTCTAATATTCAAAAATTGGAAATAACCAAACTCTGCGACAACAGGTAAATGGTCAAACAGACCAAAGTACGTCCTTATCACAGATTACTACTCAGTAATACAAACAGATCACTGATACACACAGCAACTGGAATCGATCTCAGGGGCAGTTTGCTATGTGGGGGAAAAAGTCAATCTCAAAAGGTCACCTACTTTTGAAATGAAATAAGATTTCATTTATACAGCATCCTCAAAATGACAAAATTAAAGACAAGGTGAGGAGATAGTGGTTGCTGGGATTTGGCAACAGTGGGAGCAGAGGGGCAGGTGTGACAAATCAAGGAGTATCGCGAGGAAGATCTTTGCCAAGGAATAGTTCTGCTTCTTGACTGCAGTGGTGGCTACGTGAAGCACACACGTGATCAGATGACGCAGAACTACAAACACACATGGTAGTGACGCCAGTTTCCTGGTTTTGATATCGTACTGTAGCCATGTACATCTTAGCAGCTTGGGGAAACTGGACGAATAGTACACAAGGCTTCCCTGCACCATCTCTGCAACTTCCTGTAAATCTAAAATTCTTTCAACATAAAAAGGTTTTAAAAAGCCGGAAAAGTGTCACATAGCATTGCAAGCAAAATGTGCATTTTTCTCCCTTGTTTCTTCTTATATCAAACTTACCATCATGAGGCCAGTCTTGTTTATCTAAATTTTGGACCCGCCAGGTCAATTTTTTCTAATTTCGTTTATTTCCCAACTATAAAATGGAAGTACCTAAATTCACCCAGCTCAGTGTTCCCCAACAGGGGTCCAACGACATTTGAGAAAGGGTAATTTGTTATTGTTGCAAAACTTCCTGCATGGCTGCTTTCAGCCACATGTCACCAAGCGGTGTGCCCAACCATGTGGGCAAGCAAAAATGCTTCACACATTCCCAAAACCTCCTGAGAAGGACCTTATTTCCTGAGATGAGAACCAGTAATTTTCTTACTTCATAACAAACTACTGAGAAGTTAGAAATTTTTATCAGGGAGAGTCCTAGATTCTAATAAGCCCCACAACGAGAATACCTATAAGAGAAACAGCAAGTCAAATTCTAATGTCAAATTTAGCTAAATTTATACTCGATTTCTTATTATAGTCAATTTATTCACTTAGGAGCGATTATGACAGTCAAGGATGCTATTATAAAAGCTGATTACCACTAAATACTGGATATTCGTGATGAAAAAGTTCATATAAGCTCAGAGATCATTTTACTCTTTGCATCATACTGTCTTTTTGACTCTGTATTCAGCCAGAAAAACTACAGAAGAGAGAAATGACTTCTTTCTTCAACTCAATGGGATATTCATTTGAAGCTCAATTATGATCACTCATCTGACAATCCGCTTAACTACCGTATTTGGTCACCATCAGAGAACCACCTACCTACAGGGTGGCTGGGCATTCACAGAAGTCTTGAAGTTTGGGAACCTGTAGAAATTTGAAGGGCTACAACAGAAATAAAGCCAAAATCTCTGAATTTGGAGACCCCCCCCCCCCGAAATCAAAGGGAGTAACAGATTGGTTTATAAATGAGTGAGCCCCATGGTACTTGAATCTCAATTCACTAAAAGTGAAGAAAATCCAGCTTACTTACGTTGGAAAATGCAGCCCCGTTCAGAAAGGAAGCCACCAGAAAAAAAGAATATGAACATTTCTCTTCTCAAGGGAAGCATGAAACCTAAATAATCTCCCCAAACTTCTCGCACAATAGTTTCAACGTTTTATTGATGGGTCCTGGAATTGAATGTTCTTTTGTTCCAAATGACACAGAAACTAATCTTCATTTTGGGAGTCAATTTCTAACAAGTCAATTGCTCAGAAGAAGTGCTTGGCAGCACGAACTACTATTCACAAAGCCCAGCTCTTATCTGCTTTCTTTTACCCAAATTTGTACACTAATTACCACTAATCATTGAATCCAATAAACATTACAGTCACATCTATAGCACCTTCTAAAAGCATTAATTTTTTTCTCAGCTCCAATAATGTAAGAACTTATATTTTTTATCGGTTATCTTGTCATCACCAGTGAATTTATCCCCAAAGCCATGAAAGCTGTTTGCATCCCTCCCTGGCGGCTCACCTTGTGCTAAAAACCTCAGAACGGAACTCCAGCATGGCTGTGGCCCGGGGAGTGGGGCTAGAGTTGCAACAGGTGAACGAATCTGGCTACCAGCTTGCCGCAATGTGCGTTTTAAAGTGCATTCTAGGAATTATTGCTACTGAGCTTGTGTCGTGAAAATGGCACTGAAGAGTAGATACTTAAAACCAGGAATGCACTATGGTTTTTGTGAATTTTCGTGACAATTCACAGTCAAATTAACAAAAAGACACAAAGGATTTTCTTTATGAGATACTTTTATGCTTGTATGTCTTATGTAGCCTGAAATGCATAAAGGGACTTTGGAACACAGCCAAGTTATATATACATGTAATATATTTTCATTCTCTCTGGAGAGCTTTAATTAGAAAAGAAATATTTGACTCGGGAGAAAATACTTTTGGTGTCTTAATAAAAACAGTACAGTTTCTTAGGGAAACTTTAAAAAAGACAGTGAGTACACTGCAGTTTAGCCTTTAATAGTTCCAGATGGCCAATGCTATAAAAGGACACCCCCTCTATTCTTTTATCGTGACCCTGAGGTCACAAATTATCTCTAAGATGTAAGAGCCATTCGTTTTTCTTAACAGTCAGGTTGTTGTTTAGCATTATCCATTCAATTTATCTTGGGCCAAACCTCAGCAACGACAGAAGTAACTGATTAGCCCAAAACTTAGCCAAAGAAATAAATGTCTATTGCTTTAAGCATTTCAGACAGTCCTTCGTAGTTATAAACAAGAGCACTATTCTGGGGTCTAGATGATGGCAGACAGCTGTAGTGACAGGGGCTGAGGGGCAACACCATCATGAACGATTTCCCTATTCTTGAAACATAAAAAAGAAAAAAAAATGAAAACTTTAAAAACTTTGAAGACTTTCAACAAGTGAAGAATTTATCATGTCAATTTGTTATGTTCAAACATAAATATCTGCACCTTTTCTTTCTGTTAAAAAAAAAAGGTATTTTCCATTATGATAATGAAATTGCCTTGAACCTGCACAGACAACAATACACAAAATAATGTAATATACTAAATACAGTAATAAGGTTAATTTCTTTCCCGCTGTCACTAAATTCATGCTAACAGTCTCTCTTCAGCTTGACATCAATTAATGATTTTAATTCTAGACTCTTGTCACAGTGTTCACCACCCTTTTCTCTAATTAAAATGGATGATGCGTGATGAAGATAAAACACACAAGACTTCTGTTCTTGTAACATTTCTGTTCATTAGGATTTTTGCTTTTACAATAAATGGCTTTTAGCACTAATTGCAGCAGAGTAAGAGGAAAATAACTGTTTTATGGTTATGAAGGGTGCTCTTTATACAGCCAGAAAAGGTACAGCATGAGGATCACTACTGAGTGACCCACTCCTCAGGATGGAAATCGATGGCGCACTTAAGTTAGTTATATCCCGAACACTTCGCCTCCAAAGTTACGAAACTTGAATACGTGAAACATCCATGATGCATTTTTCAGAACACTCCAAGAAACCAAAATTGACCTTTAGCGATGTTAATTTAAAAAAAAAAAATGCTGTAAACGTCTACAGAAGATAACATATACTAATATCAGTTTACCAGAAAAAATTAAAATGAATTTTGGATGGCTACATATTAGATAGTTGTTAAGAATCTTCAAAACAATGTTTAAAACCTTGCAATCAACTCTTTTGGGAAACATTTTACCCCCAAGTGATCGCACTGCCATCCAGAAGCCTCATTCTAGGAACAAAGTTCCTGGACCTTTTCCCCCCACAGTATTTCCTCTCTCTAAAAATCCGTATTACAGACATTCATCAAATAAAACCTAAAGGTATGGCAGAATGAAATTTAAACTACAGGCTAACTAGAAGGAATGGTTCAATGTAATAGAGTTTGCGTCAACCGAAGGAATGCTGTATTTGCCCCTCGAAACACCTCAGCAGATGGCGGACTTTGGAAATAGCGTGGCTCAACTCATCAATCCTTCAGCTTACCCTGCTGCGTAAATGTGACTGCCCCCTCCGATACGCGTGCTTCCAATGTGGCGTCTACGCTGAATTCCCAGAAGGGGGACAACATTCCAGTACATTTCTTACTTTGATGACAGTCGCCATTTTAAGTGGGATTTTAACCTCTTTGTAATACTGAGGTAAAAGCTGATTGAGAAGAAAAACCTTCCATATTCTAAATGGGTGCTGAAAAAACTTTCTCATGAGGAGCGCCAACTGTTTTGAAGGCACGTTTCCCATTCAAGGGAAGAAGGCAACTTAGAGATCCACAGAGGAATCATGTGATGGGGAAAAGTGAAGCTTCAGCCCTTAATGCTCAAGTGAGATGATATCAGTTTTAAAATATAAAATGGCTAGAAGTTGAAAAAGAGATCAAAGTATTCATAGAGATACTACTAATGACTCCTACAACCACAGTTTTTAACGAATCCAAGGAGTTAGAAGAATGCCTCCTCCCCGTGAGCATGGGTGTCGAATTTGTCCACTGTGCTAAATACGTAAGTTCTTGGGAACTAGAATGACCATCTCCGTGGAGTGTTCATTATTAACTCCAGCCTGTCAATCCAGACCCTTCCCAAAGCTCTGCAGGTACCTATTTTCACACTGATTATATTGCTTTATATCAATTTTCTAATGTCAACAGGCTTAAATCTTTTCTTCCTCTGAACAAAGGCAAGGGATCCCTGAGAGAGGGTACAATAGCATAATACAAAATTTCTACCGTCATATTGTGAAACAACAAAAACTTCTCTTTTATACTAACAGAACACTAGAATAATATTTCACAAACCAACACACACAGACACACACACACTCTCACACATATTCATTCACTCACATTCTGTTCTGACTTTCACGAGTATCAAGGCACCTACAGTTACTTCCAGCTCGAAGAGATGTTGCCATGCCAAATACATCTAAGACAGCTCTCATCAAACATAAAGTTGCCTTTTCCTACTCCAGTTACAGTCTATCAACAAAATTATTCAAATACACACACACACACCCCAAGGCTTAATTTGCCCAAATATTGGTCTAAATAGTGAACTTCCACATAGTTAATAGATTCTTTAAAATTTCTGTTCACCTGCAACAGTAAATTTTTCTTAAAAATGCCTGATGGAACTAATCTTAGTGATTAGAGTTGACTTTTCTGAAGGATTCAAGAGGTCAGAGAAAATATGAAAAATTCTGCTATAGAATAATGTATATTTCCCACTAAAAGGTTAATTTTTAAAAGTCAAGCTTTGTTCAAATGACAATATGTGATCTAAATGCAAAGATCATCCAGGTTATCTGGGTTCTACTGTCAGAATTCAGGGAGCATGAGCACTAAGTTTCAAGCCAAAATGAGTGAAAATTTGTTTTTTCTTTCAGATGCACAGGGAATACACCTATTACAGCTTTCTTGATTGTTCCTCCTATAATTTCACGAACTTTCTATTCATGCATTTTAAACATACTTTACTATGGCATTATGATATTTTAAAATGTTAATTTCTGCAAAAACTAATAAACATATATTAAATTTTGGAAAGGATCTTACCAACTAAGAAACACCACAAAAAAGTTTTTATCAAGATTTCAAGTTATTACGTAAAGCAGATACTGGAAACAATTGGTAAAACCAAAAAAAGAAATGCCAGTGAATGGGAACCACATACAGAAATGCCACACGGAGTTGCAAATGAGGCCCCAAGAAGGGGGAGTACCACTTGTGGGCACAAATACTTCAATGGCCTAGTATTGAAAACACAAACCTTTCAAGAGTGATTATCACTTTGAATAATGGAACGTTTAAGCCGTACATTTCCTTAGCATCTTTACAAATATCCTTCACGTACTGGGAGAATTTCATAAGGCATTCATTTACCTGTTTCATGTCTCCACTAGAAGCATTCGGTCCCCTTGAAAATACTTCCAGGGACAACTTACTGCATAGATAACAGATAAGAATATCAGACTAGGTACCCTTGCTGAGTAACTACAAAACACAAGCCAGTTACATTATGTCTAAGTCTCATTGACCAGGACGAATAACATACGAGGTAAATTTTGAGAGTTGGGGAATCTGGCCAGATACTGGCCATCATCTTTCAGTCCTCTTTCCTTCTTTCTGTCCTTCCTTCCCATCCATCTGTCTGTTCATACAGACTTGGCCTTGTTTCAGAAAAAGTTTAACATGGTTTTCTAAGAATGTATAAAAATGCAAAATAGATGTGGGGCGCCTGAGTGGCTCAGTCAGTTAAGTGTCCGACTCTTGATTTTGGCTCAGGTCATGATCTCAGGGTCGTGAGATCCAGCCCCAAGTAAGGCTCCATGCTCAGCGGGGAGTCTGCTTGAGATTCTCTCTCTCCCTCACCCTCTGCCCTTCCCCTTGCTTGTGCTCTCTCTCTCTTTCAAATAAGTGGATAAATCTTAAAAAAAATGAAAACAGATTTGGCTTTTTAAAAGTATGCATGTGTGGAAATACATATCTTATAGGAAATAAATTAGAAAGGCATAGACCAGTATGTTAACAGTGGTATTATGATGGATAAATTTTTATTTTCCAATTTTAAATTTATGGGTTTTTTTTTTTCAAATTTTCTATAGCTATAGAATTAGAATACATGAGAATTAGACCTTAAAAAGGTATATGTTTTAAACAGGTGAGAAACACGTGGGAAAGAGAAAATGGAAAATGAAAGTTCAGGAATAAGAGTCAAGAACTACACAAAATGGAAGCCATAATGTAGAGGCAGGTCACAGGCACCAGCTCCACACTTGCTCACGATACCATGAAACAATCAACCCGGAGTTCCACAGCCAGTCAGGTGAGGGAGCTGGATTTGGCTGACCCAGGAGCCAACGGCCTTTGCTTGCCACCAGTATTTCCCCAGTGACTGAATTCTGAGACATGTTGGTAATTCACAGAAAACAAACGAAGGGGGATGTTCTGTGAATAAACAAGTTGGGAAATGATGAATCTCTATTCATACATTGGTGACTCACAAGGTACATTAACCAATGTAGGGTTTTGAGAAATAATGGAGTAAAGAAATATGCATAAATTGGTTTAGCCAGATGTTCCTCAAACATATTTGCATGTGGAACCCTTTGCCAGCGTTTGGGAAACTCCCACACCACACAGCTTACGTACCAACCCGCAGAGCCTAAGCAGAGATTCCACTGGAGCAAAAACACAACAGAAAGCCGAAAGTTACTCTGGACACTTGGTCAACATAATGGTAGCTAAGTGGGCCTGAAGTGACACAGATCAATGAATTAAATATGTTCTATTCTGGGTTTGGAGCCCAATCCTTCTGTGTGGTGGAGAACAGCCAACAGGGGCTTTGTCCCTAGGCTTGCTTAAAAGACAAACCAGCAAGAGCAGTGAGCACTGAATTCGTCCTTCAGCTCCAAATACCCACACCCTGCTTTGTTTCCCCACCTAGCCCAAAAGTGGCCAAAAGCATCTCTAAAAGGCTAATAAGGTGCCTCGGTTTGGAGCCTGGAACTAGAAGTCAAAATAGCACATCACAGGACCAGCTAATGTTACCCCTGGTGTTCTCCCCATTCTCCCCACTTCTCAGGAAGAGAGACTAGGCGTGCAGTCTCAGGTTGTTGGCAGGGCAGGACTAGTAGAGTCAGAGGACAGACCCACGCTAGGGTCTTCCTCATCCATTTCTCCTAGGAGGACAGCATTTATTCAAGACCCCAACTCCCAGGGGTGGCAGCAAGTGGAAGGAGATGGGGAGAAATTAGCAAGGATGAAGTCAAATTTAATCTCAGATCCATGCTCAGAAGAATCTAATTCACGTTTGCTATCAAAATAGATCTTAACCTGGTAGGAAAACACATTTTCAGTTCTATTCATTGTCCTTTCACTTGTTCCATATTTATATCTTGAGTCATACTCAGGCTTCATGGATGTATGTGGACAAAAAATATTTTTGTATATGGACATGTCATAATTAATAACCAGGGGATGTCAAGTTTTCTATTTTTCTATGAAATCAACCAAAATAATTTTGGGAACTCAAATAGCTACAATGGTAAATAATGTTAAACGAGGGCCTCTGCTACTACTCTGCAGTGAGGCAAAAGCTATGAGGAGAATATAAGCAGCACTTTATTTTTACTTATTCCTCCACCCAAATTCTTCCCAAAGAAGTTGCAATTTCCATTCTCAAACAAAGCATCATCAATGCCAACAGACAGAACGGAAAGGAGGAAAGAAGGCTTGCCCTGTTCAAATAACAAACACTACACAAGCCCCACTTATGTAATTCAGTAAGTCCCATGATTCACTCGCTCTATTACAAGATCCACGAGTTCAAATTAAACATACTTGTAAAAACTGTTACTGAAATACAAAGTCAGAGTATAATAGTTTTCTTAAATTATGAAGCTAATTGATTTTTTTTAATGGACCATTCACTCGTTCCTTGACCCTAAGAGATTTTTATTCTAGGCCTCCTGTACATTGTAAATTCATTATGACCAACCTAGTTCCCAGAAGTATTGCATCATTAGAGGTACAGAGATGGAGATTAAAAGCAAAACTGAAAGTGAACTGTGCCGTAGGCAAATTAATAATACAAGTGAAACCATTATGTAAAAATCATTGTTTGGCTGCAAAAACTTGACTATGCATTATAATAAGTATCTTGGAAAACGTTGATAGAATTCTGCATTGAAACACAGGAGTCATCTTAAACTGCAAGAAAAGAATATTGCAAGTATGAACAATGGTACGGAATTCATAAAGCTATCCCCTATGGTTGGCATCAAGATAGGGGAGAAGTACAATGTTCCTATCGCTCGGATTGTTCTCTAGCAAAATCACATTATTTGCCTGTGGATAAATCTGAGGACATACATTTAGCTGGTATACACTCTCTTCTATACTCTCTTAGGATCAAAGTGTATAGTACTGAGCAATTAGACGCTATACTGTACACACTAAGGACTATTGTGTGCCCAGGCCTGGCCACAGTGAGCTTATTAGTAATAGAGTTTGGGGATCTCAAAATTGGCGAGGATTAGAAAGAGTCTTAGAAAGCAAGAAAATGGAAGGATTGAAAAAAAAAAACTGGGGAAGAATCAGAAGAATAAACCCAGACTTGCATCACAAATTAAAAGTCCCTGTTCTTCCCACGTATACATTTAATACTCTGAAAAGCTACAAACAGAGAATCAGAGTAACTAGACTAGCCTAAACCCTCAGACGTAGGCGAAAGAGGAGTGGAAACTATCCAAACATTAATTTCTTCTAAAGAAAACCACGGTAGAATATTCTTTCTAGTTCTTCCCTTCATTACGAGTCAGACTTGTGTGACGCTACTGTGCCCCGACTCTAGGATGTGGAGTTGAAGATGCTGGGCTCTAATCTTAGTTACGGACAATATTCAGTCTTTTAGCCTTAATCAAGGCACCCCCATTCCCCAGATTATTCACAGCACAACACGCACAGTGTCTCTTGCTGTGGGGGCTCTGAAACTGCAAAGGACGGACCCAGAGGAGCTGGCTGTGAGCCTGTAAACTCGGGTAACAGAAGTGCCAGGCGGCTTTCTCATCCCCTGGGAATGACAGCAAGAGAAATTCTAATCAATTATCTGCCTAAAGTAACTTTTCATTCATTTCACTGGGCTTTGGGTTCTTACCACGGAATGACTCAACAACATATGATAACAATCTTTCTGGAAGAGATGCAATCAAATTTAAGTGGGAAATGTCACAAAATAGGATAGGGAAATAGAGGAAAAAAAAGAAAGAAATGTCAGGTTCGAGAGGAAAACAACATAGCAAGAAAGGCTTCTCAATTCTTATTATAAATCAAAGTATTTTAAATGAGATATAAAAATTCAAAGTTTTATTTCCAGGGAAATAGACTCAAAAATTATCATAAAATATTATATACTCACAAATGAATGAAATGGAATTGTAACTATTTCTTTGTGATTTTAAAAGTGATCATACGTTCAGTCTTGATGCTTATTTAATTCATCTAATATGCCCTACTATCTTCTAGGCAAAAACCTTAACTCACCCATTAAAATTCACTTTAATGCCTCAAATAAATATACGGTTTTTCTTTGAATCTTTCTTTACATTGTATTTATCCCACAACCATCAGTGTTTGGACTGACACAGAAAAACTAAAAACTCATTGAGTATAAATTCTTCATATTAAAAAAAAGCAAGAAAAAAGAAAAAAGAGTAGAAAGGACACAAAGCTCTATCTGGCGAGATTTAATCAAACGACTGAAATCTACCTCTCCTGCTCCTGCTTCATTCGTAGCCTCTCCTCTTCTGACGTAAGGGGGTCCTGTATTTTTATTTTACCCGTTTTCTCAATCTTGTCATCTTTTCGATGTTTGCCAAACCTGTTGATAACAAAAAATTCTAACTTGTCAATATATACAAAATGAGTTTTCATTCTTTGTGACAAAGACATATATTCTCAATGAAATGCGACCTTCCTCAAAATGAGGGCCAAAAGGTCTCCTGCAATTGTCCAGTTTTTGCCCAATATGAATATTTTCAATCAGATCATGGGATTCATTTTTAATTAGAACTTTCCAGAGACAACCCTTTTGAAAATGGCCTCAATCCCCATTTTTCCTTTGGCAAAACAAAAATAAACAACAACTTTGCAGTTCATCCTTACTGAACAATTAATAAATGTATAGGGCTGAATGCTGAATACTTCAAGTGCGAGAGGCCAAAAGTCTGCATTACAATCGGTTGCTCTTATGACTAGAGAATGGTAATCCACAATCATCTACTTACTACTCTCTCCATAAACAACTATTCTTCTTTATTTTCGCAGTCAGGTTATTGGAAACATTCATCATAGTTTAAAAACGGACAAACAAGGCTATGTTTGCAAGGTTTAAAGTACAAAGGATAATTTGCATTGCTATAACACTTTGAGCTTATTAAGTCGAAAGCGTTAAGGCATTCCCAGCAATAGCTGAATGTGGCATCTTTGCCTTCGAAATCTGTATCTGATCAAAAACAAATATGAGGAACAGACACATGATTCAAAACCAGTCCACACAAACTTTCACAGATGGCCACGGAGCTGGAAGCTCTCTGCGAAAACACTAATACTCCATTCTGGCGTCCAAAATACCTCCAGAGCCTCGCTTTGCTATCAATTCTTTGTCCTGCTCTGTTGCTTTCTTCTAAAAACGACCATTTGCCTGGAATGCATGCATTACATACCCTCGAATAATATTCATCTTACTGACTTAGTCACCAGATATTTCAAAAAAGAAATCTTTTATAGACAGCTACTCAACTAAGCATTCATAAATACATAAAATATATCGAGTATTTCTTTCAGAGGACAAAGTAGGGATCTAGCTTATGCTGAACAATTAATCATATTGAAGAGGAGAAGAGTAAAGAAAAAAAAAAAGGTAGTCCAAAACTAATATAAAAGAGAAAAAAGGTATTTTAATTAATGGCCTGGTTGGTAGCATAGGTCTTTCTTCTATTAACGTAAATCTGATTTCAAACACTGGTTTAGACATAAAGCATACATTGGAGTATCTTACACATTTACTAAAGTTAACACTGTTTGCAAAGGGGGTTATAAATGAGGAAGGGAGAGCATTCTAACAATGTTAGAATAGAAAAAAGTTAAAATACTACCACTACTCATCCTTTAAAAACTATGTATATTATGAGAGAGCATTTAAAACTGCCTATAAAATTAACTTCTATAAAGTAAATCTATCCTTAAATTGTAACAGTATTTAGAAATTGGAAGATCATTGCAATTGCCAAAAAGCAAAAAAAGAAAAAGAGGAAAAAGTCCCTAAGAACTTAAGCCCAGAATCTGACCACTTCTCATAAGGGATAAAATATGCACTATGCTTTTAAAACAAATAGAAAGCATTAAAAATAAAAACTTTCTCTTTCCTTTATTTTTGTCAATATTATCAATAACGCCTAAGAGTCAGGCATAATGACTGACTTTATAGAATGAATTAATAAATAAATGAAAGAGCAAACATAAAAAACTGACACATCTCAGTAGGAGCCAACATCTAAAACATAATGTTCATTCATTTGACAAGCATTTAGTAAGCACCTACGGGGGTTCAGGGGAGAGGACAGAGCTGGACAAATTAATCTAAGCACCACCAGCATGTAGATGATATTGAAAGCCCCCGTGAATTCCCATCCTGAAAATTCTGTAACACGGAGGCATCTGGAAATACAAGACGTATTAAATTCTAATCAAGAAAAGCGTAAGTTCAAATCTTATCCATGATATTTACTTAAAAGGGGGCTTCCTAAAGGAAAATCATTCTAAGCATTTCGTTTTTCAGTTCTTAAATATCCCTCAAATGATACAACGTTGGCATGTTGTTTTGTTTTGCTTTTAAAGATGTGTGCTGGTTCACATTCTAGATTACACACATTCAAACCCGTATCCTATTTAAGAAACACTATGCCACGACACAAGATACACAGTTGACCCTTGAACAACACCGATCCACTTGTACCCAGATTTTCTTTTGATATAGTACAGTACTGTAAATGTACTTCCTCTCCCTTATGTTTTTCTTAATGACATTCTCTTTTCTCCAGCTTACTTTATTGTAAGAATACAGTATATAACACACGCAAAGTATGTGTTAGTCGACTATTTACGTTATCAGCAAGGTCAATAGTTGGCTATTAATAGTTCAGTTTAAAGGAAGTGAAAAGTTACGCATGGATTTCAACTGCACAGGGGGTTGGCACCCCGACTCTTGTTTTGCTCAAGAGTCAACTGGGTATCTCTCTGTACCAAAAGGTATAGTTTAATCTTACAAGAAGATCATGTACGTCATGACTTTGAACTAATAATATGAGAGAAAATTGAGAGTGGTTGACTTTTCCATGTTTTAAAACAGTTTAGATATTTTTGGTCCCAAACCTAACATTGAGTTTAATCAGCTATGTTAGATCTTATCTTTTAATGATCTTGGCCCTACTTTGTGGAAAAAGTTTCAGTTTTAGATCTCGGTCTATTAACTTTCAACTTTCATCTTAAGTATACATGATTTAAAAAGAATAAAGAAGAGTGAATCCTGACTCAGATTTAAGAACTGAATTTTTTCTCATTTATTTGATATTAAAATATTAGTGTCCTAGGCTGTCCCTGAATCACCAGAATATACTGTTTTATTATTTGTAAATTTATTATCAAACTGTTACAGTATACTTTCTTTTTGAAATTACAAATTCAAGATTGATATATTAAAAAGCAAAGAAGGCACAGATAAAATGTTTATAGGTTAGCATTTGGACATTTCCCTTAATGCCTGCTTTAGTTAATAAATTATGTGATTTCTTTAAGGCATACCATAAAAGCACAGCATATTCCTTTATAATTGGGGTAAAAATGAATCCCTTAGTTGTGATTTTTTGACAGAAATAAAGACTGTAGGTGAAAAAAATATACCAAGCCTTCTAGAGTGTAAAAAGAAAAAGAACGTAGCTATGCCCTCATTCCCTCTCATTGCCAATATATTGTAGTGCTCTCTTAATCTATAGTTGTTTAATTTTACCTGCAAAGAGGCGGGATGTCCCTGAAAAATTTTGGCTACACATGGACTTTCAAAGTCAGTTTCACGGTTGAAATCAGTGATCAACCTATGAAGATAATCACTTAATAGAAAACTGCTTAAAACTTGGAAGATATCAACCACATTTATTTTATTATCTTTTAAAAGCCACAGATGAATTTCAAATGGGTCACGTTCCAAAAAATGGCAAGGCTGAAAAAATCATGTACTAATGGTATGTCTAGGAAGCAAACCCATTTTCAGCAAAGAATCAGTTTTGGAACTGCCTTCTGACTAACCTCCCCCCCCAACATGTTCAAACGGAAAACTCGACCATCCAACGGGTGTGACGCTAGGATAGAACACGGCCATGGACCCTACCACCTCAGGAAGATTCTGCTAGTAATACCTCAGGATATATTAACGTAAGGGAATGACTTTTTAAAAACATGGACATGGGGGCACTGGGGTGGCTCAGCTGGTTAAGTGGCAGACTCTTGAGTTCAGCTCAGGTCATGATCTCAGGGGCCTGGGATGGAGCCCCAAGAGGGACTCTGCACTCAGCAGGGAGTCTGCTTGCCCTCCCCCTGCTCGTGTGCTCGCTCTCTCTCTTAAAAAACAAAATGAAACAAAAAAGACACGGAGACAAAAAGAAAAACAGAAAGCTTGAGAAAAAGCTGATACAGAAAAATTTCAGAGGTACTGCTACATGAAGAAGGCGCAGTGAAAAAAATGCCACCAAGTCCCTGAAGACTCCTTCACAGCAAGATACAGCCGGACGGGCCACGTCTTCTCAGAGTAGAATTGATTGTAACATTTCTTAAACATACGGCTTTCTTCATAAAGAATGCAGCGATGTTTTCATTCAGCTAAAGTAATCTCCAAGTAATCTGCTAAATGGGTTTCACTATGACGCGTTACAAATGAGATCATTGCCGGCTGCCAGAGCGGCCATATTTATTACTATAGCAAAGAATAATGGGCAAAACATGCACTTGTTGATGAAAAGAGAAAGAGGAAAAAAAAAGAATAACAAAAGAGTGCAACAAAATTCTGTTGTTTTCATACAGAAAGAACTCTCATTACAAATTTACTGGTGAGAGTTTCGTGCTATTGAACCATCATTTCAGCTTTTAGTAAATTAACCTGCTTCTCTCTGCAGTGTAAATAACATTGAAATAGCTTACTATTGTATTGCTACTAAAATTAGAGACCTTCAGAAAAAATTATGCTGAGTGATATAACGCACAGCATTCGACTATAAATAAAATAAAAATATAATTGGATTTATAATGAATGGCTTTTCCTAGTATCATATTTGAAAACGTGATTTAGTAGAAGTCTTAAAAATCTTCTGCCATACTTAAAAATAGATGAACAGAACACCCAGCACCAATTATCTTATAAGCTCTGAGGAACAATTTTTGAAATAAGATTTTCTTCAAAAAAGAAAATCACTGAAATGTCACCTAGAAAGTTGGTATTTCTCACTGCTAATTACCAAGGTCTTCATTTCTAAGGAGGGCTTTGCTATAATACTTGCCTTACTATTTATCCTAACGAATGTGTAGGTTAAGCGATACTGCTTGCCTGGGGGAGAGAACTGAAATGGCTCAAATACAAATAGAGTGTCAGTGACTAGAAGCCACCCATCCTCCCCCAACACCCAACTTCTCCACTGGAATGGCCGACATGGTCATTTAACCCAATACCCTGCCCTGTATTTTGCCCCTCATTTCTATATATTTGCACCATCACATGATATAACCACTTCCTTTCTTTGGGAACTCATCTCTTTCTGGAACCTTCTAGGTGTTTCTCGTAGACACAGTTAGTACAGCCCTTGTGCTAACCTGTGTTTGACCACTGCCTGCTGTTAGAATGCTGTCATTTACCCTCAAGATCTTGAGCGATACCAACTGTGCACTGAGCTGGATTCAAGATTCTGTACAGAAAACGTGAATACCCTGCCCTGTGTTATTCCTATGTTCCAATCAAACTCTCTGAAATGCCTCGGGAACACACTGTTCACTCAAATCAAAGCAAAATCATGAGTTTTCAACACTATTCCTCTATTGTCCTTTTGTGTCGTACTTGTCCTAAACGGTTTTGATCCAACTTTCTCTAGAAAAATCTTTTCAATTGATTATGGCTCAATCTTTTCTCACATTCTTGGTGTCAGCATTGAGTTCTCTCAATCCATCACTCTGGTCTCTTACACAATTATGAACTTATTTTTTTAAGATTTTATTTATTTATTTGTCAGAGAGAGAGAGAGCACAAGCAGGGGGAGTGGCAGGCAGAGGGAGAAGCAGACTTCCCGCTGAGCAAGGAGCTCGATGTGGGACTCAATCCCAGGAACCTGGGATCATGACCTGAGCTGAAGGCAGACACTTAACCGACTGGGTCACCCAGGCGTCCCTATGAACTTATTTTTGTCTTAAAGCCTTAAATTGTTCTAAATTTTAGTTGAAAGAAAATTCTAGCTATATATCTTTGTAGATTGTTCCGCTGTACTCTTACCCATATGCACTGAAGGTATATTCTGAAAATCAAAGTCTAAAGATCGGTCACCCTGTTCAATGTCTATATTTGACAAAGAAACGGAGGCCCAAGGGGGTATACAGAGCTGCCCGAAGTCACATTGCAAGGTAGGAATAGAGTTCAGGTCACCTCATAGCTAGTTTAAGCGATCTCACTGGGTCTGAACTTGGATACTTCTAGAGAAAGTGAAATTCCTAGACCCAAGAAGTTCATTTTGTGTAAATCCTAAGTGAGACATATCATTGAACACCTGTTGAATGCTCTTTTGATTACTTAATTACATTTAACTAGAATTTATTGCATTTTTATTATGTACTTTATCTCACTGATTTCCACAACCAGCATGTGAGGTAGCGGTTATCATCCTCCTCTTTAGGGGGAACCTCAGGGGAATCCAATGATTTCACGGGCCATGTAGCCAGTAGCAAGTAAGTGCAAAGCCAGACTTTGGACCCAAGACTCTTCCTACCACACCTAGCCCCTCAAAAACTGGAGGAACCAAAGACGATCGGTCACTCTTATGCTTTTATACTCAGGGCAGCTGGTTAAACCATCTTTGTGGAAATAAATGAGATAAAGCTTGCATTTCCTGCAGCAATGAGGTCCAAAGGACAGTGTTCCCAAATGGAACTTGTCTATGAAGGCCACGACTGTGGACGCAAGGTCAAGAACTTATCTCCAACGCAAGGTCAAGAACTTATCCCCAAGGTCAAGAACTTATCCTTTGGAAAGGATCATAAAAACTACCCGCATACCCACTGCTAGGACACTGCCAATATTTCTAAATACAATGATACTCCGCAAGTCAAAACTGTCTGTTCTGACATATGCAAATACTGCCGCCCAGCAGCAGAAGCATGTCGAACTGTCCAAACCCCATCAGAGGGTAAAGCAGCAAGAATTCACCACATGCATTCATCTTTTATAATAACGCACTCATAGTTTCTGGCCCTGTATATAGATTTTTTTTTTTTTTTTTTGGTGCCTCAGCCTCCATTTTACAAATAAGAAAAAGACAAGTCACTTCTAACATGTCCTTCCCATACAGGATCTTACATATTTTAGTGATGTTTTAAGAAATCGCTACCGTGATAGCGCACTGATTTGCTCAGCAGTAGATTGTGGCAATGCTGGATGAATCAGGGAAGAGAAGGCTGATTATGAAAAGCAGAAAGCCCCTATTTAGGCAAAAAAAAAATCTTGGTAATCAACAATGATGAGAACGGAGGCTTAGAAAGGGTACATGACAACTTGATAGTGCTTTTACAAAATGGGATGCAGTTTTAACTTGGCGGAGTGTAGCAGGAGTTCTCTTTAAAAGGAAATTCACAAACTTGAGAACCATTATTTGATTGTGTACAGTTTTCATCAGTGCTAGTCTGATTAGATTTAATAAACTAAATTTGCGTTGCCTGACATCCAGAAAAAAAAGAACTTTTTAAGAAAATATAGCTTCTACTTAACCAAGCCAGAACAGCCTTTAAACATGCGGTGTATGTACCCTTAATGGACAACACACCCTTTTCAGGACTCCCATTAAGTGTCCCTGTAAGTGCACTCTTCCCCTGGCGAAGCCTGCGTTATCTAATCAAGGATGCACTGATACCCTGGTAACCTGACACTTCAGGAGTCCTGGAAGGATACGGAACAAAGAAATATTACAACAACCATGAAGAAATTGAACCCAGCACATTATCAATTTTAATTTTATAAGAATCACTGTAAATCCCAAATATCTTAAAAAAACAAAACCAAAACCAAAAACCAAACACCCCCCCTCCAAACATACACACACAAGACCGACCATGGGATCTAGATAGAGAGACTTAAGGAAAAAAAAACAAAAACAAGCAAACACAGTAATCCTTCAAAACACAAGATAAATACATAAATAACTCTGAAATAATATTTATAATTTGTATTTAGAGCCATTCAAGGAAAATGACAGAAGATGAGTAGAAGTGTATCTTAATTATGATGTTAAAGCTTTTCAGGCATCAGCTAGTTCGTGGACTACATGACATATTCTCTGTAGCAAATAAATTCCCTTTGTAAAATGGGGTCAATCCGTAATTACTGCTCTATACAAGACTTTTATAAGGCTTGATACACCTTATTTTTTTCCAACATATACCCACACAGGTACTCAAACCACACAAACCCCGTAACACCGGACATGCAGATGCAAATAACATGCAAAGTATATTTTTTTGTTTCCCCTTTAACTATACTGACTTTATAATACATTATATATATACGTGTATCTGTACACGTATATATATAATACATAAAATAAACACACACACACCTAAACATAATAAAAACAACACATAATTCTGATTTTTTTCTAAATGCTTAATTTGGCACTGAAATCAGGCATGTCCACTGATGATGATTTTGAGAGTGCCTTTCACACAACTACTTCTACGGATCCTCTCTTTACTACTATAGTCCTAATTCTTGCACTGTTCATTTTAATGCATTATTGTTTCATAATACAATACTCCAAATTGCAAATTACATTTGGCTCAAGAAGTGATTATGAAAAATAGTATCACTGCTGCCTTTGCTCGAATAACTCTGATAATAATGAGAGATTGATTGAGCTTTAAGCAGCCCAAGTGATGAGAAGGGTCAATTTGAACATTTCTATTAAGCTTCTTTTGTTAAATCCAACACTTTGCCAGGTCAGAGGCAAATAATCATACCCTACATCTGGTTACCATGGTTTTCCTTTTCCTAAAGCATCAGAACAATTTAGTAAGTGGTACTGCCCCAAAGGCAGTCCCCATAAGAAATGCTAATAAGACCTAAGTCAAAAAACACATCTATTCAAAAGGGCACTTGAAAAAGAGAAGTAAAAGGTAGAAAGATGCTTTACTCTATACCTTTTTTTTCTATTAGGACAAAGAATCAGGAGTATTTAGTACAGGAGATAATCCCAGTAATTTCTGGTGCCATCTGCCTGATACTCAAATTGGCATCCAGGTTGTAAATGTGTCTGCGGCACTATAAACACATGCACAGTTTAGGAATATCTTTTTTGAGTTGGAAAAATTCACCCTCCATTAAATACGCACTGCAAATCAAATTCCAAGTTTTAACTACTGAGAGGAGATATTTAGTTATGGGGACAGCGGAAAGGCTCTCAAATATGTACTGTACTTCTGTTTACAGAGCAAAGGGAAGTGACGAAGAAAGAAAATATGAGCATTGACGGCTGGGGGAGGGGAGGGGAAGAGACCTTTTGTATAGCTCCTGGAAACTTCGAAAGATTAAAACTTCCCCAAAGATCTCATTATCTGTAAAGTTAAGGTGTCAGTCAGCACTTTTTTCTGTTGATGAGAGCAATTTCTGTTGATTCACATTTCTTACAGAATGCTCTCTACAGAGTAAATTAAGAGGCACCGACTTTCATTTTTTATCTTTTGCATATTCAGATTTAATAGTAGGGAGCTGACACATTTGATAAAGCCCAACAGAAGGCTCTGCGGGGCGGGAGCTGGAGGCCACACCTAATTCTTGCCGCAGAGAAGGGCAAGCAGAGTCCTGCAGAGGCTGCGGGCTGCCCAGGCCTCCCTGCTCACACCCGGGGCCTCCCTGAGTCGCACCATCCTCTCAAGGAACAAAAGCCTCGCAGTCACATCCTTGGGGAAAGTCAGTGTTCCCGCAGCAGGCCTCGGTCCTGGTGAGTTTCACACACACAGAAGAGGACCGGGTGACACGGGAAATGGCCATGGCCTTTCTCCAGAAAAGCTCCTTTCCTCTTCTGCGCTCTGATTCACTCCACCGGCACGCACAGCACTGCCTCTTAGCTGTGACTCAAGCGTGGCTCAGAACGCAGCTGGGTAAGTAGGACCTGAAATCTTGGGGTGGCTCCGGCGCTCGAGTGACAAGGCCTCAGAACCAGGAGGCATGTTTACCGTCTCATCTCCAATCAGCACAGCCCCCACGGAACAGGGAACATGAAATGTGACAAACGGCAAACCACCACGTTTTCCCTTATTTGACGAAATAGTTCAACAAGTGCTTAAATATAGAGCTTGTTGATCTGTGCACGGGCCTGGAATTCCTCTCGTCCCAGCTTATTTCCATCTCCTCGCCACAGTCTCGTCTGCACTGCCTGCTGTGTGGTCTGAGGCCCCACCGACTCCCCAGCAGGCGCAAGCCAAAAAGAGGAGCTCTGCGAGAGTGCGCCCTGCTTGTCCAAGAGACCGTCCTGGAACCAGAGCCAATGCCACGGGTATCAGTTTAAATTCTCAAGTCTCCCCAGTTACGGTTGCTGTTACGGGAGATCATTATGCTCCTTTTCCTTGGCTGAAGTTTGAAACTGTCTGGCCGAAACCAGTGTGTATAATCACGGGGTATTAGCGAACATCACTTTACTGAGGACAGTATATAACAGAAATAGATACACTTGTACCCCAAAAGATAGAAATAACCCCTACATCCTTTCTAGCAAAGGCACTCAGAAGACTTATCTAGAAACTCATAAACGAATGCAGGCATAAGTAATCTAAGGGAAGAAAAGCCCGTGAGAAAAGAACTTGAATAACACGAGCCGACAGATGCACGACACCTTACAGTTCCAAAAAGCTTTCCATACACATTCTTTCACTTAGTTCTTAGAAGAGCATGAGAAGGAGATGTGTGAACGGGAACCGGAGGCTGACGGGTGAAGTGGCAGGGGTGGCGGGGCTGGGTTGGGAAGACAGAGCTTCAAATCCGCATCCCCAGTTCTTCCTACCACCGAATCCTCTTCTCCCCGAGATTGACCTCAGCCTCTCTGAACGCCTCTCAGGTTCCTCATGCTATTTTATATGCTGGCAGCTCAAGAAGTAAAATCTCTATGTACGACACTGAAATCGTATTAAAAATAAACTGAAAGATCACCACGTAAGCCTCCCAGATAGACTGCAACATACCTGACCATTTTCAGCGTAATTCTAACTCTTAAGCATCCGCCAAAACGCACGGGGCAGGGCTCCTCTGCGCGGGCTAGTAACTGAAATGAGCCACTCACGGGGTCCAAGGACAGCCTGACACAAGACACAGAAGCGCTGGGTAGCTTGTCCGAAGATCAACAACCCAAGCACATGTCACATAGCAGTTGCGACTGGCCAGGGACAATGTTTTTCCAACCTTGGCACTCTTGAAATTTTGGCCCAGACAATCCTGTGCAGGGGTGGGCGCGGAGGGGGCTGTCTCGTGCATGCTAGGATGTTCAACAGCGTCTGTAGCCTCTAACTGTACCTGCCGCCAGCACCCCTCCCCGCAGGTGACGACCAAACAAGTCATCAGACACCGCTAGAAGTCTAAGGGGCAAAACCCTGGGGCTGAGGACCACTGGGCTAGGGTTTCAGATGAGCAACTGAGTTCAATGCGATATTTTCATTATTTACAAAAAACAAGAAGAGGCTCACAGGATAGTAAAAGGTCTGTCCTCACCCCACAATGCCCCATTTATTTCAGGACCACTTCCTAAACACTAAAGAAGGAAGTCTCCTTCTCCTGAGATGGTTAAGATTGAATGAGGGTGACCCTCTAAGTCCCAGAAAGCAAGATCTAGCACGCTGTAACCCCATAATACACTTGCGGGATGTACCCATAAAACCAGTTAGGTTAAAAAGGCACCAGGGTCAGTATAATCAACATTAGGGCACTGATTAAGAGCTTGTATTCCAAAATCAGAAAGACGTAAGTTATTTGGTGTATGACAATTGGCACTATTAAATAATAAAAATACTATCCATAAACAAATAGTAGCAAAGATTAAATGCAATCATGTTTTAAAGCATGTAACACCCTGTGGGCAGAAATCACCACTCAATAAATAATATACATGATTTTCTAACAAAAATATCTATCTATTCGTTCCTTCCTCCATGTCGACATAGCTCCTGTAGGATAAGTCGGGAAGACCATGACCATTTCAAATGGTAGATACAGCAAGGTTTTCCAGTCTTTGTGGCCCACTCCCTGTCTTTCCGGTTAAGCCAAAATGATCTGGCCAGTCATGGCTGGTCTTGGCCAGCACAGTAGACGAGGGTGAACAACAGCCCAGGGCTATAAAGCAGCTGCAATTTCAGAGGCCTGAGGCCACCTGCCTTCAGAAACAGTGACTCAGAAAGGTCGCTCCCAGGAGCAGACATTCCCTAGCAGGTGCTGCTGGCTGCTGCCAGTATCCACTCTCCTTGTCCTCCTTAGAAATGGAACCCCAATTTGGTAGGACAGGAAATGTGCCTACTTGAGATAAAATTACTTTCCCCAGGCTCCTTTGAGGACAGGAACAGAAGACAGTAGGAGACAGTTAAGGGTGTAAACCCTGGAGCCAGATTTCTGGGTCAAAATCCCAGCCTTGCCTTACTAGCCATGTGACACACGGCCACATGACTCACTCTGCTTGGACAACTTACTTAACCTCTCTGAGCCTCGACTTCCTCTTTAGTAAAATGCAACCCCCCTCACGGGTTTATATTAAGGATGAAATGAATTACACATGCACACTGCACTGACACAAATAAGCTCTCGATAAATATTAACTAGTTTATCATTACTGTTACTGTTAAATTCTGGCTCACAGAAATTGATATGGAACTTCTGTGAATGATCTGTGGAAAGGGGGTCGATGCCACCGATCCCCTTTCCCCCTTCCTGCTTCCTCTTGCCTAGAATTCTGACAAGATGGCTAGAGCTGTAACCATGAAGTAACCACCAGGGTAGAAATACATGTTTAAGACACTCGTGTTCATCGTGACATTAATTCGCACAAGCTAAAAGGTGGGTGCCAACTAAGTGTCTGTCGATGGATGAATGGATAAACAAAATCTGTGATATACTTACAGTGGAATATTATTCAGCCTTAAAAAGGAAGGAAATCCTGTCACGTGCTACAACATGGGTGGATCTGGAGGACACTATGCTAAGTGAAATACACCAGGGACAAAAAGATAAATACCATAAATACTGTATGATTCCACTTATATGAAGTATCTAGAATAGTGAAATTCAGAGAGACAGAAAATAGAATGGTGGCTGTTACAGGCGGGGGCGGGGTAAATGGGTTTGGTGTTTAAAGGACAGAGCTTCAGTTGTGTGAGATGAAGAGAGTTCTGGGGGCAAATGGCAGTGATGGTCACACGGCAATGTGCATGTTAATGCCCCTGAGCACTTACAAATGGTTAAGATGCTAAACATTATGGCTACTTTACCACAATTAAAAAAAATAAAGAAAAATGTAGTATGGGTGGCTGAATAAACAGGAGGGGGTGACACTGCTGACACTCTGGGTCCAGCATACAAGCCTTGGAGTGCCAATCCGCAGACTTCTTTTAAATTAGAGACAAATAAGCCTTGTCTCGTTTAAAGGACAGTTCCTTGGGTCTGTGCTGCAACCAAACCAATAAAGCAAGAGGAGATAAGAAAGCAAGAAGGAGAGTTCCTTTCATGTATTCGGCTTTCCAAACAGAAAAGGAAAATACATCCTTTGCAACATCTTCGTAAATGATCCCACCCTCCCATCAATACCCCACAATTGAGCCCCACAGTTCCCAGCAACTAATTTGCTCTTCAAGATGTCACCCTCATGGTCAACCCAGGGTGGCCAACAGGGGGCGGGAGGGAGCAAGCAGCCTTCCAAGAGCGTAGGAGCAAAATTAATGGAGACAACTGAAGAAAGCCGCCCACGCGAAGCCTCATTGTGTTAGGCCAACACTGCTGTTCCAGCTGAAAGACTTTCAGCACAAAACCAAGAAGAAAGCAACATTCCATGAGTCAGAAATGATTTTCATTTTCTCCTCATTGTCCTGATGCTATTTGGATATTCTATGGTTGGTGACTAGAGACTCCGTCACACGCTTTCTATTACCTTGGCTGCTCCTAAGTGTTTCCCTCTCACTTAGATGGCTGCCCATCAGCCGCACGTATACACAGATAGAGGACACTTCTGAAGGAAAAGGGGTTTTCCCATGGCTGACCAGACCACCTGGAAATAGTATAAAAATTCTGCTTTACTGAATCACCTAACTTCCATCTCACAAGAAAAATAACACTGAAAGGAATTTTGCCAGACTCCACAGATAGGGTCTACTCTAAGAGTAAAAGCACAGAATTTTGACAGTAAAGATAATAAGACCCGTATGGATAAAACTATATTTAAATATGGACCTTTCCAAACAAGAGTTCCATAGGGAAAATGTTATACACATTTTTTCTATTTGTTCATGAAAATTGAGAAGGCAAATCTAAAATCTTAGTAGTAAACTATTTAAAGACTATAATGGTATCTATGACCAAACAACGGCTAACCAGTTACATTTTCTACTTTTTAAAAAAGTAATACTTAGTTTATAATATTTTATTATTAAAAATATAAAGGAAATCAAAATCGTGTCACAGCAGGAAATACACATAATTCTATACTTTCATGGGAAATATATTCCCAGGAAGAAATCTAGTTGAAATGTTTTTGAATGCAACAATGACTATAAAGTGCATAATATACAGAATGATTCATGATATTAAAAATGCCTGTAAAAAATAATAAAAAGTTTTTTTAAAAATGATGCAGATAGGCAGAGCACAGCCAGGAACCCTTCAGAATGGGCAACAAACTAAAAATAATGGGCACACGCTTAATATACCAATTTCAATAGTTTATATAAGGCACTAATAGCTTGGATATATCCCAAACTTTATATCCCCTTGGATAGAACATAAAAGATGAACACTGTTGCCTTGAAACACAAAGATATCTGTAAATGGTAAATCAGTTTCTTTCTTTCTTTTTTTTTTTTTAAAGAAGCCACGGGAATGGGAGTACTCATGAATCCGGAGAAAATAGGTCCTGAGAAACAGAGTCTGAGAATATACGCAAGTATAGAGTGAGGGCTCCTGCTTATGTCTTACAATGGTTAAATGTCACAATTAAAAAAAAGGGGGGGGCTTTCAAAAAAGATAATTTTAAAGCTGGCACTTTGAGGAAGGAAGCTATTTATCTGACCTAAGTACTTTTATTGTTTTGTAAACATGAGAGAAAATTGGAACCAAGGTCCTATTATAATTTAGAGCAGCTGATGTCATCAGGATCCACATTCACTCTGGTCACATGCTCAGCAGTAACACACCTGCCAACACACGGGAGGAAAGACAAAACAGAGAGCGGGAATGAGAAATTCTCTCACTGATCCCGTCGTCAACAAAACCAATCATTAAAGCTGCTTCTCTTCCCACTTATATTTTGGCAACAATTTACCCAAAAAAAATTAATCCCTCATATTCTAATTTCTGTAATTCTTTGTGAAAATCTGCAACTGGGATTAATACGTCACTTAAAATTTCTATTGCTCAAAAATATAGAAATCTGGCTCAGGTTTCTGGGTTTATGTAGAGAGTGCTGGAAAAAAAGAGTTTTCCTTCTTACAACAGGAATTAATACATCGTATCCTTAACTTGGAACAAGCATTAGCCTCAAGAGCTTCTGTCTGTACTGGCACCCTACAGAAACACTGAGGTAGATGCGTAAAATGGGGAACCACTCCAAACTGGTCAGTGACACGTGCTGCTCTACTGATGCTAGTAATTCCCTGCAGCCAGGGCTGCGAGTCCGTTTGACTTCTCGGCAGAAACGCGGCTGACCACATCCTTCTAATTAATAAAAGACACACTCTTGCCTTGGCTTTAATGATCATAATCTTCTGGTTTTCCACCTGTAGCAGCCTCTCCTCAGTCACCAAAACCTTCCACCACCCCACTCCCCACCCTAAGCTGCCCCCCAATATTTGAAGGGTCCCCAGAACTCTGGCCTTTACCCGCTCCTCCTCCCCTGCACACACGTGTCCCAGACAACCGCTCCACGAATGGCTCCAAATGTCCCCTTTTCTGTCTTTGACGTCCAAATCTCTACAAGCCTCTCCTTCTCATCTTCTCCCTGACGACCTCCACGGGGTGTGTCACAGACAAGCACCAGTCAGATTCAACAGATAAGACGTTCCTCCAGGGTTTCCGCCTCAGCGTCACCACTGTGATCTAGTCCTCAGGCCAAAACCGTAGAAATTACTTCTTACTCTTTTTTCTCTCATTTTTTACATCAGTCGAATCACCAAGTCCCCTAGATGTCTCCTGAAAAATACGTATCCTATCTCTGTCCCACCCCCATGGCTGGCCACAACTTTTACAACAGCCGCCCAGAATTCCTGGCACGCGCTCTGGGCCAGCTCCCTAGCTCACTCCACACACCGCAGCTACAGTGCTCTTTGAATTTTCTAAAAAATGCAAATGTATCAAGCCATTCTCTTGAACGGCTTCCCCTTCTTCTTAGCATCACGTGCAAACTATATCATGAGTCCTTTATGAGAGGCCACCTGCCTCCCTAATGGCTCATTCCCCAACCCCACCAAACCTACAGGATTTCCACCACCTAAACAGTATTTTTCAATTGTGTGTTACAACCCGTTAAAGATGTAAAATCGACTTGGTAGGACTCACCTAGTGTTTTCAAAAAAGTGAGTTACAGCATAATAATAGGAACATCAAGAGCAGCTCACATTTACATAGTGCTTTCTTTCTTTGTACCCGGAGGGGTTCTCAGCTGCCTGGTACACACGTACTCATTTTAGCTTCCACACAATGGGGTGAAGCAGGTAGCATTATAATCCATACTTCACAAGGGAGAAAAGTAAAGCACAAAGAGGTTCATTAACTTGCTCCGAACACAAGGCTGGTGCGTGTACAGCGGGACTTGGACCGAGGTGACCTCACCGCAGAGCCCACTCGACTCGGCCACCTCTCAGCAAGGACATCGGAGCGTGGTGCGTGGAGGAGGGGCAAGCAGCACGCTGTGCAATGTTTGTTTCAGGGACTTGTGTGGGTAGGTCCACCGGCTTGCCAGGAGCCATGTATTTCCTACTGAGGACCACTATCCAGAGTCTGAATGCCACTCACGCAAAATACTCCTTTCCCCCCAAAAGCCCCTTGAAAAAGAGAAAACATCTTTTGGATCTCTGTTTTAATGTCTTCTTCTGGAGGGAGGTGACTCTGACGCCTAGTGTGGGCCACGTGCACCTGCTCTAAGTTCTCCAGCCCCTCCAAAGGGCCACTGGGGCGGGGCCTGTCTTCTCGCAGTGATACCCAAATCCCTGGCCCCGGGTCCAGTGCCCAGCAGACAGCAGGCCCCTGGCAAACACGGTGAATGTATACATTAATGGTTTGACCTCAAAATTACTAAGAAATTCTACACACCCCATAACCAGCCTTGGGAAAACTCCACTCGCTTCACCATTAGAAACTGTTTTTGCCAGGTGAGTAGTACCATGCTCAGAAGTCACTGCCCTGCCCAGTTATTCTTTGCACAAGGCATGTGGATGCCTGTTTTTCTGTGCCTGCCTCAGAGTCCATGCAGCTCCAGCTGGCGGGGTGAGACAGGAGTGGATACGGTCGGAAATGAAGCCGTTCCCTGGAGCAGTGATCCGGGCCAGGAGCCCACACCTGGCCCCCACCAGGAACATGGCCCTTCCTGCCAGAAGTACCCATCAAGGAAATGCAAAGCATCAGGCTACACTTCACAGGCTGCAGACTTCCTTGGCTCTAGAGCTGCGGCTCTCACCAGCCAATTTGCAAAGGAGCAGTGAAAGTTAATCTTTAATAGGATACTTATCATTAAGTGCTGAAGTATGATTGCCCATCAGGAGACTTACTGCTCGTTTGCAAATATACATACCTGAATGTTGAGACGCCACAAGCCAAATTCATTTGAGGGCAATCGCCCTTCCCCCAGTGTGGCTAGGACAACTCAGGGGTGTAGCAGACAACGTCCTGCATAAATGATCATGAATGCTTTGCCACTGTGCTCTAAGCATCTGGATGTTGCTATGATCTAGAAAGTTCATCCAGGAAAAATGTCCATCCTGTTGGAATACCTATCTTACAGTGGGTCCAAAGTTTACTTTCTTAAAACTTCCAGAATCAGCATGTACCATGATTCAATTGATGCTATCATTTCCTCAATTAAAAAAATGTTTTAACACTATGCCCTAAAAAGATAAAATAAAAAAGAAACCTGAAATTCTAGGAATTCTGAGGTAAACTTGGGATGCGTTCCTAATGACTAAAGCAGCTATAAAAGCAGGAATTAGATAAAAGATTATTTCCCTGCAAGCAGCAGTGGCAATTTGCTGAGGCCAGGTACGAGGATCCAGACAGACACAATGAGCAGAGACGCCAGAGAGGCAGGCAGCCCCGAGCCCCACTAGTCTTCCCAAGGCAGAGCCCTAAAGGCGGAGCCGCGGTCTCTGTGGCACACCCAGGGATCGGCAGGACTGCTGATCCCTGTGGCACTGACAGAGCATGGCTGAAAACAACAGGAAGACAGGGAACATCAGAAGATTCACAGAGGAAATAAAGACCGCGAACACACATGGCCTCAGGACCGTTTTAACAGTGGAAAAAGCAAGCACTGTAGTCGAGCAAGATCTGAGATACAAGAAGGTACACAGTAAGGGGAAAAAGAGGTAAAAAACAGGAAAGGACTTAAAGCATTTATAGGACTATGTGGCCATCTTGAAAGAAGAGAGCAGACATAAAGCTAACCTTTTTTTTCTTTTTTTAAATCATCACCAGCATTCAGGGTAGTGTATAGACAGATTTGAGGGTCAGGTGTGGGGGAAGGGACATGGCAATTAGTAATTTTTTCCTATTAACATATAATGTATTATTTGTTTCAGGGGTACAGGTCTGTGATTCATCAGTCTTACGCAACACCCAGCGCTCACCACAACACATACCCTCCCCATTGTCCATCATCCAGCCTCTCCATCCCTCCCACCCCCCTCCACTCCAGCAACCCTCAGTTGGCAATTAGTAATTTTTAAATTAACAATAAAATTCCTGAGTCCTTAAGAATTATTTTGGGAGAGAAAGGACCCCAGACAGAGGATGCTAAGAAATCCAATAGGAACAAAACTGGAAAGTCTGGTTCAAAAGATACTAACTTCCATACGTCCCAGCTAGCAATGGGGAGCTCTCATTTTTCACAGCATACAATTGCATTGCTACTTCATGTGATTGACCGCTAGCCATCTTGGCTCCCACACAGGTGTCAGGGCAGCACAACGCATTGGAAGAGGCTAAGAAGGTTCAGTTGGTCCAGCAGAATGGGTAGGAACATGGCCTTAGGGGTGGACCAGTATTCAAATTCAGTGTGGCTCTCCCACTGGACCCCGCGTGACCTTGGCCATCAGTATCCCCTGAACCTTTGCGTTCACTTTATCTTTAACAAGTGATTAAAAAGAGCACCTACCCTACAGGGTTATGAAGATTAAATGGGTCATTGAAATAATGTTCTTAGTGGACTGTCCACCAACATCACCACTCAACGAATGCTAAGTGCTTGCCAGAGTACTGGTAGAAGTACAATCCATGAAGGATGCTTTCTCTCTTTAGGGAAGTCCTCATGACCAGCATGTTACCCAACGACATCAGAAACGGGTGCCAATAGGTGATAATAGATAATGAGCTAAGTTACTGGGAGAGTAGAACCAGAGAAACCTTAATACAGAGAGTAGGGATATTATGCAGTTAGTGTCAGTTCAGTTCATTTCAAAGTCCCTGTTCCTTTGTTTGGACAGAGAAGGTAAACTTGCTCTTTTATTCTCTTTTTTTTAAGGACTGAAATTGTTACATAAACCAGAAAGAGACAGTCTTTTTAACACAGAAGAGATGTAAGTTATAGTATTATATAATACATAAATATTAAATATGGTTATGAAGGAGCAACTAAGGAGGTGCGGTTGTCTCCAGCCCCAAGTTACGTCTCATTGCAGAATCAGGAATACCCCAGGCCTCAGGAGGCTGGGCCGCAGGTGCTCAGCTAAGTGTCCTCCCCTCCGGGTGGTGGGGAAAGGAGAAAAGCCAGCGCGCCATCTGTGGCTGGTGGCACCTGGAGAGGACCAGGCTGTAAAGGGCTGTGGGTGTGGTCTTCAGAAGGGAGGGGCGTTTCAGCAGCTCATTCTCTGCCGCTCAGGAAGCTTGTGAAGAGGAAAACCAGGTTTCTGACTTTTAGAGACAGAATCTGACACCATCTCTTGACCCAACATTTTAAGGCTCAGGAAGGCATCACTAGGGCAATTTCAATATTTACTCCTTGCTTGAACCTGTGACCCCTCCATGATACAACCCAAAGCCTGAAGGCTGGGGACTGCTTGGCATGAAGGATTTAATTTGGAAATTGTATCTTTTTTAAAAAGTCTGATGTAATGGAGAATACTTAAATCATTTATGGCTACTAAGAGCAGGGAAAACGGTAACTTGAACAATAAACCAAAGGACGTGATGTAGACCTATGGAGCGTGAAAAAGCCCGTTCTCTGGGGACTGTCCTGTTCAGTCACAGACAGGCTTTGGAAGTGACATCATCTTCCAAAGATGGGAGCAAACACTAGCACTGCCCGGGTGGGATAGCTTGTCATAAATTGCAAAATTACTCCAGGTACAAATGCCTCATCTACATGTCACCACTTACTCTGGGCACTTGATTTATTTATTCATTCATTCAACAAACACATCTGAGTCTGGATTTCAGCAGCAGCAGATCCTGAGACAAGGATTCGGGCAGTGGTTTAATGGAATGATAGGGGAGTGCAGACATGATGGGGGTGAGGGGTGGAAAGGCAGCCCAAAAGGAGTGTTCTCAAGCCCATTGCCACTGTGGCCAAGGGGAGCTCACTCCCGCAGGCAAACTCTGGGAGCAGGGAAGGAGGGGCTGCACAGCCTCTCCCCCCGGGGGGTGCACAGGAATCTCTAGGGCTCCTAAGCTTTGGGTTCTGATGTTAGTAGGTCTGGGGTAGGGCCTAGGATTCTGCACGTCTGACAGGCTCCCAGGTCCGGCTGTGCTCCAGGTCTGAGGACCAACTTTCAGGACAAAGGGCGTAGACTTAACACCTGAGCATTAGAACCCTCTGGGCCGCAGGGACGGGAGCACTTTGACAGTGACTTTCTGGAGTCCTTGGTTGCCAACTGCTCTGAGGACGTGTTACGGCGAGGCGCTGGTGGCAGTCCTACATGGAGAACAGAGTTTCCTTCCACAGCCTGAGAGGTCTCAGGCACAGAGGCAGAGACTGGCCGCTGGAAGCTGGAGGATGTGCTGAAGGCATACGGGCGTCCAGACCTCTGTTACACTTACTGGGCCCTGACAACGCACCAGGCAGGAGCCAAGGTTAAGGATCCCTGCCACTGTCAACCCGTTATTAAACCAAGTGTGATACATCATATGTTAGGCAGTGGTAAGTGCAGAGGAGAAAAGTAATGCCAAAAAGTGGGATGGGGGGTGTCCTGGTGGGAGGGAACGCTATTTGATGAGGCTGGAGTCACCCCAAAAAGCTGACACTCATGAACCTGTGGGTATCTGAGAACAGATGATTCCAGGTGGAGAGCTGAGCAAAGACAAAGGCTCTAGTGGGCCTGGCAGGTGAGGGAGGAGAGGCCAATGCAGCCGGAGTGAGTTCACGAAGGCAGGAGGAGAAGGAATGAGGTCAGAGGGGTGGGGTTAGGAGGCAAGTCCCATAGGTGACTCAAGGGTTTTGACCTTTCCTCGGAATGACTTGGAAGGCTGCTGGGGGTTGAGCAGAGGAGGGAAATGACGTGACTTCCAGCTGCAGTGTTGAGAACGTACCACACGGAAGCAAAGGGGACGCAGGAAGACTGGTTGGAGGATTACTGCTGAAATCCAGGAGATGGAGGATGGGGTGCAAAGTACCTGGGCTTTGTAGGAATTATAAACCAAATGCAGCTTTGCTTTTGTACATCAATAAGCTGGATGTGGAATGTAAGGAAAACATAAGAGTCAAGGATTACTTGAAGGTTTTGGACCTGACCAACTGAAAAAAGAACGGAGCTGCTATTATCTAAGAAGGGAAGAAATAAGGGCACCGGGATGGCTCAGGTCATGATCCCGGAGTCCTGAGATTGAGCCCCGCATCTGGCTCCCTACTCAGCAGGGAGTCTGCTTCTCCCTGTCTCCTTCCTAGCTCGTACGCACGCACACACACACACTCTCTCAAATAAATAAAATCTTTTTTTAAAAAAAGGGAAGCAATATTGAGAATTGAGTTGGAAGCACGCTAAGTGTCGATATTCAAGTGAGCACGCAAAGATGACGCAGGCCCGACAAATAGAGAGTTCAAAGAAGATGCCCAGGCAACGAGAGACGTGAATTTGGGAGTCATCTGCCCATAGACTATATTTGGAATCCAGAGGCTGTTTCCTAAGAATATAAAAACTCTGTTACTGAGAAGGGGAGAAGAGAAGAGCACGAAGGACTGAGTTGGGGGCGGGGCTCCAATACTTGGAAGGACGGAGCATGGCATGGAGTTGGCGAAGGACATGGAACTGCCGCGGCCAGAAAGGAAGCAGAGAGCCCGGTGAGGGTGAGCTCGTGCCAAGTGCTATGAGCAGACCAAGGCGAGGTGAGGGTGCACAGGGAAGATTCCCCCATGAAGGGGTCCCTGGTGACCTCACAGGAACAGGCTGTGGAGCCCAGGGGGATGAGGCTTCACCAAAGGGGGTTTCAGAGACAACAGGAAAATGGAGACGACAAATAAACAAATTTATCAAAGAGTCTGTTAGGGTGCGTAGGAGAGAAAATGAGGTAGTAGTTGAGAGGGCAAGGAGGTTAGGACAGAAGTCCCTCCTAAGCTGGAGGAAGTAACAACAGAGCGTAGGACAAAGTGAATGATCCAATGCAGAAGGGAATCGCTCCTGATGCTGGGGAGCGACAGGGCTGCTGGAGCCATGGGCCAGAATGGACCAGAGAAGAGAGAATGCATCTAGGGGTCTTGGCCTTACCTTAACGCTCATCCATCCTAAAAACACATAAGTAGAAAGGTTAATGGGAGACATGGTCATTTCACTAGAATATGAAATTTAATCCAATTTTAGTCTTTTGTTTCTAAATTGGCTATTATTAAACAGGTCAGAAGAAAACCATCCAACATTCAATTATGTAAGAGGTCACTTCACCAGGGAATTCTTTAAAAGACTATTGGAAAGATCAAACGTTTACCTTTATATAATAATTTGTGGCTTGATAAAAACCTATTTAGGAATACCAGGTCCTTGGATCCATTATATTTAACGTGAAAGATACAGAATCTCTAATGGTAGCCAATAATAACATTCAGAAAGAATATTCCCCGTATATGTTGTGCTAAATGTCATTAGCCGGGCCTGTCTTCCAGTACATTTTTCAATGGTGTGATCGTATTTATTTACCCCGTGTTATTAGAGAGTGAATAGTCACTAGCCTTCAATTTTCACATCAATTGCAGAAAAAAGATTCCATTTTCTACACTGTCTGGAATTGAAATTGACTTAGCATCTCAGAACTGTCAAAAATTTCTTTTACGAAAAGGTTTGCTTTTACAGAGGCTATGAAGCAGGTGTCATCCTTGACACCGGCATTCTGGATTCATGCCGCGGGTCTGTGGAAAGGCAGCGTACAGAGCGTCGGGAAAGGTCTTAGAAAGGCCTCGCCGTCATGCTCCGTGCTCCTCCAGCCTCCTCGCAGTCAGCTTCCGAGCTGCGGATGTCAGGGGCTCTCTATTTAAAACTGCTAACAAGAAGAAGAATCCGAGAAGAATATGATATCAGCTACCCTCGAACCTGCCTTTGCTAACAGGTCAGTCTGACGCTTATTTTCCTGTGTTAAAAACAGAAACTTCTGTTTCCATTCAAATTAGAAGCAGCATGAATTAAGTCCTCGGGACTGACACACTTGAAACTTATTCCGAGGGACCCTCCTCGGGTGCGTGCTCACACAACAGGGCTGGTCTCTGTCCAGCTCACAGACCAGACACCAAGAAAATGATGCCCAGTCTCTCCTTTCAAGTTCTCTCTCTCCTATTACGGAGTACTGTGCTTGTCTCTCACACAGACGGGCAGACTGTGCCACGGGTGTATGCTGACGGCACGCCCTGAACCTGCAGCAGCTGAGACCGAGCGCCCCTGAATGTCACCAGGTGAGACCGGTCACGTTCATCCACAGGGCGATCAGGCCTGAGCCATAAAAATCTCCCAGCCCCGCTATTTCAACAAATGAACAGGGTATGGGCGCCTCCTTCCTGGGACACGGGTGAGGGCTGTGGCCTGGCGGAGCTGGCCAGAGTCCCATCCTCACGGGCACACAACCCAGCTCCACAACGCCCTTTATGCAATGGTCGTCTGTCCCAGCATCACATTTATTTGCAAGTACGATACGATTCCAACATTCTAAAGGAATAAAGCTCACGAGATAGAGTCCTGTCTGCAATTCTGAAGACATGAAGAGTGGAGAGGTGGTGAATTAAGGCTTCTTATAAGCAGAAGGCTTCCTCCTAAAGGAAGGATAGGCTGAGACCCACCCGCACATTCAGAGAGCTGTGATGACAACACTTGTGGTCAGGCAGACTCTTTGCAGAAACACTGTTATGAAAGGGTCTGTGCTCTTAAATACCCATGGTCTCAGCAAACCTCAGAATTACTATTTGCTGGAGCATCTCTACTTTTTTCCCAGGAAGGACTTGCTGGGTCAGCCACCCCCAAGCACACACATCTCTTCTCCTAACCCCCATCTTTTGTCTAAACTCTGTAACCTACGAAGGGACTAAACTTTGCTCAAAAGTACCTTGCAAACTGGCCAATTTGTTTATCAACTGGTGGGTGACAGTCCCAACCCACAGGCCTCCCTGCCCTGGGACTACTCATCCGCCACCTGCCTGTGTCCTGACCACCGTGTCACACAAACCAAACTGGTACGTTACATCGTCTCGAAAGCAGATTCTAACATTGGACTGGTGTGTGCTGATGATTTCTGAATACGCCAGCAGCTAGACTATGGTTTTCCACTATAAAAAGGGGCTAATAGAAATGATAGGAAAAACCACTTCTCTGCCTTTTCAAGCAGTAATTTAAACCCCCAAGCTCGAAATCAAGATGAAAAAGTTCCAAATTGATTAATATGGAAATTACCAAACCATCGAAACTGCTGATGTCGTAAACAAAATTCGTCAACAGCCACTAAGAATTCATTAAAAGTAAATTTATTGTTTGTTTTAAAAATCAACTGTGCAATATGTGCTTCTCGAGACCTTTCTGAATCTGGTTTGTTGTTCATCTCTTCTCAGGCTTCAGTTTGGCAAGGCTAAATGAGAAACACGGTACAGACACAGAGTTAGTAAGTACAGGTAAGGGAAGCAACAATCATTCCTGTTTGTTACTCTCTCAAAGCCTAAAGAGTGTAATCCAAGCTACAACATTAAGTCTTAAAATCTGATCATGTTCACTGTGTTCTGAAAACTATCATATTCTAGAAGGGAAAAGAGAGCAGTGTATCTGATTTCAACCAAACAAGGTTTCAAACGAAATTACCGATTTCCTCTTACAGAACTAAATAAAACAATGCTGCAGGGACCCAGGGAATCATTTTAAATGTAATTGGAGGATTCAATTTTAATGGTAATATTGCAACATTACATTTGCTTTAGCTTTCCATGGCGATAGGTTCTCAGCTGTCACATATGGACAAAAGCACAGAATGAACCTGTGATGTGCACAGTGAGGTCACTTCTAAGAAGCCTTTGCTTTGAGAGTGGATACAATTCTACAACATTCAAAAGAGAACCATTCTAATCTCTTAGGCAAAGCAATATCAAATTGTACTTACTCCAGGGCTGGAAAAAAGGGCAACACATAATTTTTAACCCTTACTATCGGGGACTATTGTCCCAGTACAGGGATTTATTATCGTATCGATAATTTCAATTTGAAGATGGAAACCAGGCAAAAGCATGTTGCTGAATAATGCTGTGGCTTTCCTTCAAACATGAACACATTTGAAACGTTAAATAATAGATCTCTCTCCTTCTAAAGATTTAGTTCCTTCCCTCTTTAGTGACAATTTCATACAACTGCAGAATTCTAAAAAATATTTTATAGTATTAAATTTGAACAGCCAAGCATCTGAGAATCAAATATAAACAAAGACTCAAAATTCTAGACCCTCCCTCTGTTCTGCACTTTGCACAAAGAATGGTTACATTTATAAGTCATGTTTACCTATTTAGTAAGCACACTGGTTTCTTAGCTACAAAGCCATTTTAATTAAGGCAATAGGAGTTCCTTATGTGCAAAAGAAGACCTAGTATATACAATGAGAAATTCATACACACATGAAACACTTTACATTTGTTATTTGATTTCTTATGGATTTGAATTTGTGATTTAAAACTTGCTAAGACAGCTTCTGTACTTCATACACCCCGTAATTTATAAGCAGAAGAGTGATTCGTATGACTCAAAACATTCTTCCCTAGAGCTGTTTATCAATAATTAAATCATCTTTGTGACTACCATTCAATGTGTGAAATAGAAAACCATGTCATCTGTATATACCAATAAATAAAAATAGGTATTTTTATTTTATTTATTTATTTATTTAGGTATATTTATGACACAAGGCGCCATGGTTTTCCTCTGGTGCCCTTTCAAAAACAGGGTCCGTATATTTGGCCGTCTTCGAATTGAACCCCAAATCACAGACAAATCTATCGGGGTAGGAAGAGACTGTGTGTGTTTCCGGGGGAAGGGAGGGGGACGCTGTGAAGGGAGATGGTGGGGAGGAGAGCCCATGAGCCTATTTTTAAAGGAAAACATATTATTACCTCCTCAAATGACTAAAGAGAAAAAGCTCATATGCCCAGGAAGCTAAGACTCCCAATATCTAATGTCCCTGACCCTTAGCTTTTCCTTTCTGTTATCTGAACCAGAACACAGAAAGAAGATCGTAACAACACCTGCACAAACGCACACGTTCACACACAGACACGCACGTCCCTGCTTTGTACTGCAGGCCCACACTGGGAAGCGCACTCGAACCTCCTTACGAACTCTTCTAAGGAATGTATATGTACATACACATTTTGACTAAGCTACACTGCTAAGGAAATCACATGCTATTCTCCGTAAGAGAATAAAAAGAAAGGAAGAGACTAATTTTAAATCGGACTATATTCCCCTATGTTATTAAAAAAAAAAAAGAAAACATAAAAGAATCAACCTGAGAGTGTATTAGTCTCAAACAGTGAGACTCAGTAAGTATGAGAGGTAGTTACAAAATGTTTTGAAAAATCCAACGACACTTTAAGAGTCTTCTCCAATACAAAGAACATAAAATAATGGTGTGAAGGATTAAGAGCCAAGAGTCAATCAGACAAAAAGCTTATTTTATGTTTAATAAATTATTCTCAGATCATTTTCAAGGAGAAGTGTTTGGCAAGCTTCAACCATTTCCCAAAGGACTGAGGCAGTGGTTTGCAACCAGACGGAAGTCAGCCATGACAGTTTCTTGTCTAGAAAACTAGACAAGATACTAAGACTCTGCTTACGATAGATTTACATTCTTCACTTGGTGGCGTGTTGTTCTTCTAGGAGAAGGGGCTCTGTTTTGTGGAACTCATACACTTCCATGGTGGAAGGTCTTCCAACATGGCTCATATTCAACCAGCAGCATTGTGTCTTAAAGGCAGAGCTGGCGAGAGCTGTGTTTGTGCACCCACGTAAAGTGTTAGCACCGTGCCAATGCAAGAGGGGAAATAACCTCAAAAGAAGAGATCGTGGTAAAATGTGATAAAATAATTAGGAACTGGTAAATTTTGAGTACTGCTTTTGATTTTTATAAAACTTATTTAATTTTTGTAATGGCTGTGTTTAACAACTGTTTAGCAAAATTTCTAAACATTGAGCAACTGGCTCTCAAAAGCCAAAGTGGGCTGATTCTAGCGAACCACTGATACTATATTCCCAAAAAAGTATGAACGTCAGTGATTTTCTTTAATAGCTACTCTTAAACACTGGGAGAATACAAGCTAATTTTTTTAGGGGGGAAAAAACAAAGAAACCCTTTAGCCCCTGCATCTAAACATAGAAGTTAGTTTTCAAAAACACTCAGGCCTTTGAAATTACAATTACAATTATTACAAAGCTGGCTTTCACTACAGGGTGCAGGTATAATCTATAGAATTTGGTCTAGAGAAAACATCATACAGTATTTTACAGAACTCTGAGCAACAAGGTGGTTGTTGGGTTACAATTCAGGATCCCTCTGAAACATACACGTCCCCCACACTGTCCACACCTCTGGCCCCCGAAAGGAAAAAGGAAGAACTCTACCATAAAGCCTCTGGAGTTGTAAATTACAGAAAAAAACAACTTATAATGAAAATAATTTATAACATACTTTATAAAGACACACCAGAAAATTTGCTTATTTTTTTATTCCATGAGAAGAACAGAGCACTCTATCTGTCAGATAAATGTGGGCTGATGAAGGAGGAACACTAACAGGCCACTGGCTTTCAGTGCGACTTCAGGAGGGCACCTGGAAACAACACCACACTGCTTGTTGAATACGTAACTCTTGGGAAGGTATCCTCCCATCTCGTAACCTCTAACTTAAAGAAGACAGCGTACACAGTCCTTAACTTTTCACTGATGGCCAAGGGCCTTACGTCGTGTGTTACGCAGGTGCCAGCTTGCACAGAAAGAAAAGCCCGCTGGCTAACACAGAAACTGAAATAAAGTGGCCATGAGAGCGATTTCAACCCTTAGGTGTTCTTGGACACGGCATATAATGAAGAAAGACGATCTGGCTGAGAAAGCATTCAGGAGTAGTACATGAACAAGAAAAACTCGAATGCAAAACTATGAAAATCCCAATGCTCTGCAGCATCAGAGGTGGAAATCCCACCGCAGTTCAATGAAAGCTAACACCGCTGATAGACCAGGCTTTGTGTTATCTGGGTCCCCAGTCTACTTCTGGCATGGACTCGACAGAGTCAGACGCATATAGAGCACAGCTGTTGTGTTGTGTGGCCTGCAGGCTGGGCCCTGAGCCCTCAACTTTGCAGGCTTGACGTATCTTTAACTCCCTGAGTTATTGAGGTCAACCTCAGGATCATAAATCAAGAAATTCCATGAAAATAAAAACTCCCGTTCACATTTTGCAATTAAAAAAAAGTGAAAAGCAAGGGATTCCTAACACAGGGTAACTACTTTCTGAAGAGTCAAGTGGCTATGCTGTATGTTTTCAATTTGAAACCATCATCTTGATATGTTTAGGGGTTTAATTTAGGGAACAATCGAGCAATCTTTATATTTAACATTAAATGCCTGAATATTACAAATCACCTTAGATGAACATTTATGGGAGAGTTTCAGTGCAACTTCTGAACAACTTGTCACTTTTACTGTGGAGCCATGATTTGTAAAAAACGATATGCTAAGTAATCCCAGAGTATAATTTAAGGACACAAAAACAACTGTCAGGAAACAGCCAGAGACTACGTTTAATGAAATCTTTACAGACTGAAGTAATAAGTATTAAATTAATCAACACAGCTTAATTGAAGCTCTATTTGTAACATTTTTTATTAGACTTGTTATTAATGAACCTTTAAATGCTACTACTAACTTGAGCTCTATGTTAAATTTAAATAATGAGCCATTGTTCACACACACAAAAGAACAAACACTGCTTTAATAGCCCTTTGTCTCCATGGGGCTTTTACTCCTATGCGTAGCTAACATGAAGACTTGTCCTTCCCTTCCTCTCGCGGTTATTTACGGGGCTGGCAAGACAGCATCTCTAAGGCTGCCCCAATCGTCTGAAAGAACTACAGTGAAATCCTTGAGAAATTACAAGTACAACAGCAGAGACCGAAGATTAGAAAACATTTTGGCTGACCTCAAAGATAGCGTTTTCAAGTCTGTGCTCGTAGAATTCTACGTAAACCTCACACTCACGCGTCTACGGATGATCCGCTCTGGGTTGGTAAAGACTTACCTGAACATGTCTCCCAAGCCCTTCAGCATGCCCTTCTTGGCTTTCAGTTTGTCTTTCTCCTTGTCTCGGTCTTTCTTCTTCTCTTTGCCAGCTTTACCCTTTCTCCTATCCATCTTATCGCCTTTCTCTTGGTTTCCATTCGTGTGCCTCTCCAGAGAATGTGAAGGCTGATCACTGGCTGTGGATACAGACTCTCTCCCTGATCTTGAACTTTCTTCTGTGTCTTCTTCCACTTGGAAGGGAAACAAACAAGCAAACGTAATTGGATAAGGAATACAGTGAACCGAAAGAACAAAGCAAAGGAGGCTAAAATATATGTGCGGATTTTGCTTTCCCGCATTTTCTACGGTTGTTTGGTCCTGCTAGCAACATGGATTGCAATGCTATTTACTTTTTTTTTTTTTAAGTTTTTATTTATTTAAGTAATCTCTACATCTAATGTGGGGCTTGAACTCATGACCCTGAGATCAAGAGTCACATGCTCTTCTGACAGAGCCAGGGAGGAGCCCCTGTGCTATTGACTTTCAAGGAGAATTAGAATTGAACGTGTGATGATGACTACTAAGCACACGGGTATTCCTATGTGAGGATCATGCGTCAACAGTAGAGAGAAGCAGCTTCCTGGCCAGATGTCGATTCACTCACTAGGGGTAACATCCTCCTTGATACAGCCATGCACTGCCGGTGGGACCAGTAGGCCGTTATCACACAGCACGGACCTGCAAAGAAAACAAGCAGGCCCTCCTCAAGTGCTTCCTTTCATCGTGGGTCAGGACCATGGAGATCTAGTCCAGCCCCTCAGAAACTTGTGCGACTACACCACTCACTGGTAAGCACACCAATACCAGCACAAGGACCTCTTTCTTCAGGCTCCCACATATGTCCATTTGTGATTTCTGCACGCAGAGGACTGGAACTTTATAGTCTCTGTAACTTTCCCTCATACTGTCATTACATAAAGCCAACATCATAAGCAAATGCTACTGTATCTTCCAATCCGAAATAACTCATCTACATAATGACAAGGAAACAAGGATGGATAAAACCATGAAAATGTGTAAATCAATGACCTCACACTCCCCTGAAGTTTGCAGATAAAAGATCTACTTAGTGATAACAATATTCTATTCTTTGAACCAACACTCAGCAAGCAAATGGTCCAAAGGCACTTCAATAGCCCAAACTTTTTGATTCGAAAGAATGACAAGTAACTAGGGTGGGTTTCCACCTACCAAGAGAATTTTAAGAATTTCTATATTAAGTAAGAAACAATAAATGTACATATTAACAGCCACTCTCATAAATCTTTTCTGAGATTGGCTGCCCAAGATTTTCTTCCAAATAGAATAAGAATGATCAGGGCTTCAGATTATCCCTTGACTGCTGAGGTCATTTTAGTCTCCTGCATCAACAAATAAAGCATGAATCAATGTTTTTGAGCTTCTTCTAACAAAGAACCAAATAGAACAGTTGAGCCTTTTCCCAACATTTCACAAAGAACTGACCTCCAAGTCAAGTTAACATATCTTCAGGTGAAATTCAGTCTTGCCTCTCCACCACCAAGGGACACTTGAGTTAGTAATACACAATATCAAAGTATAATAAGACCAGTTAAAACAATCTCAGTTTCTTAGTGTTCTGCTATTAAACCCTCACGAATCTGAGAAAAAGATTATCAGTAATGGCATGACCACTTCAAAGTAATACAGTTCAAAAAAAAAAAAGCAGCTACTTAGCGTAATGCCGAAATAAAGTGTACAATTCTGTTTGTTGACACACTTGGTCAAAAACATGAGCCAACATATTTCTCAGGCCAGCAGGTCATGCCTTCGCACAGCTCAGGAATAAAGGCATCACCATGCCTAAATCAGGAAGGTACTTCAGAGGTCACTTAGACCGACATCTCCCATTTCTCGCTGAGGAAACAGAAAGGTTTGGGGCCAGCATACTCCCAGTCCAGGGCTCTTTCTAGTATTATGTCCCATACAGTTGTACTTCAGCAAGACCCTCATGCACTTCTTTCATCAACTCTGTTTGTGATTGCTCAATTCCATGCTTCACACAACACACATCGAGGTAATCTATCACCTAGTCACCACGCAATTTGCCCAGAAGATAATTTCAGCAGTCAGCAGTGTATTTCAGAAAGCTATTGTCAATCCTATGTATTCATTTAATGCCGTGACTTGTGGCTCATATATTGATGAAATCGCTCAAGAAGCTAGAGCAAATGTACACAAAACTCTAGGAACGGCTAGCAACACAGAAATGACTTTAGAAAGGTCTGCCTCCCTCTGCACTGGGTTATCTAATGGTGAACCACTCCTGCTCCAAAGGACGCGGTAGATTTGTAAAAACTTGCTTTTTTTCTTCTCGGTTAGTTAACATACAAATAGGAATGATACAGATTTGACAAAGAAAGCCTGTTACAACTTGCAGATGGGCTTTGCTAGTGAAAATCACTAGCCTTACAAATACACGCTGAGTTAAGGCTATACTGTTTTGTGGTCTACGCAGAGCAGTGAAAGAGTATCCTGGTCAACTAGCCCAAAGACATGCTAATTATCTGTAGCCTTTTCACACGTGAGTCACGTGAGAGAATACAAATACAGCTTTCGCAGGGATGAAGCACCTTGCCCGACACCCGTAAACGCGGCTGTGCTCCACCTGATAGCGAACTGCTGTTTCAACCCTTTGGGAAACAGATGTGGCCTGATCTTTGAGATCACCATCCGAATCATTATAAAGCAATTCTCAGAAGTTCTCGGGAACTATAAAACCTGGGTCTACTGGTATGCTCAAGATAGATAAATGGATGCTAGTGAATTTTCTAAAATTCCCAACATGCAAACCTCCTTTTACCTATACTTCCATAACTCCTGGTACAAACTTTAATTACTGCACTCCCCATACGAAATGATGACATGTCTGCCTCCCATTCTCTAAATTTCTAAAATGAGGACTGCCAGGCAGACGCAGACAGCAGATGAAAGACTACCGGTAAACCTGACTCATGACTTTATCCCAACCAACCAAATTCTTCTCCAGTCTCTGGGTATCACTGTTCCTCGAGTTTCAGAACAGTATCTACTGTCCTCTAATCGAGCCTGACAAAACTAGCCACACCCCAACTACAACAACATCAGGAAGGCTCACTGTACTTAGTTTTGCTCTAATCAGTTTCTGGTATCTTTTTATGCGATTATTGTTAGTGCAATACGTGTTGTCTGATGGATTTTAGAACCCTCTACAATATCTGAAACTATAAACAAAAAAATGAGCTCAATAAATGTAAATGACTTAGTCTTCCACAGCAACCATTATCATAAATCATGAATGGAAGTATCAGTAGCAGTTCTGCTAGTTTTCCGCCTAATAGTTTTGGCAGAAGTACAAGGGGCATATGTCTGCTCCTGGCTCGGTAACAGAATAAAGGCAGGGCCTTCACAACTGACTATATGCTGAAGTCAGATTTGTTGCCAATTCTTTTCATATTCACAATAGTTTTCTGGTGTATGTAATACAACTTATTTCCTAAATTGGGTGAAACAGAGAAAATTAGTATTAAATTATTTATTAACTTCGGGTTTTGTAACCTCATTTTATAGAATCAAAAATCCTAGCTCCGTCTCCTGCCCCAAGCAAGTGGACTGTTTTAAAATGATACTTGCACGTTTGAGAATTCTTTATGCTTATTCGGAACATTCTAATTTAGATAATACATTATCACAGAAACTCTTCTGGGGGTGTACTGATTTAACTAATCCCTTGGAATGCCAACTAATTAAAAATATTTAGCAATATGTGGCTTCATATGTACAAACATAAGATGTTCTTTTAGAGTATCATAGGATATATACTTTGAACTCTAAGATTATTTGATAGAAAAAAGTCAGAATCTCTCACTTGACCCTGTCCCCATGCAGAATTATGGTGCTTATCAGAAGCTTAAATAAATTGGCTACACAGGTGTAACTGTTTTAAATACGTATAGTCAAGGTCACTGATAATACTGGTGAATTATTCTTTAAAGTTTTACAACCAGTCTTTGTACATTAATACCACCTTTATAACAAGGTACATAAAATACTTTCATTCCTCAAACTGAAAGAAAATACAAAAAAAAAAAATCTGGCAACATATTAGCAGTAAATGGCTTGATCGATTGTGTTCCCGCCATAAATTACAGTGCAAGAACTAATCATAAACTTACTTTTAGGTTGATCCATTTACATGCTATGTTTTACATTTTTTTTCTCTTTAATTTTGCTCATCTTTACAGATTATTTGATTTCCTCTTGCAGATCACCTACACAAAGAAAGATGATTACCTCCTTCCAAACAAAAAGAAATTTCTATTTTTGACTAACACTTCTGCCTATTTTAGCCTGCTCTATGCACTGAACTTTCCCACATGATTACCTAGGAAGGCAGACACGTTTAAGTTTCTCTTTCGGGAGGCTTAACGTGAAGCTGCTCATTTCTCTTTAATGCAGCACCGTCATTCTGCAATTAAAACATACCTAATTACCATGTTTTCAACAGATGCAAATGCAGCTCAATTAAAATTCTAGTCCATGTTACAAATTAAGCTACTTAATTCTGCAAGGTATCATGTTAGGACTGGGTCACCAAGAAGTTTGGAAAAGATTGGGCACCTATATGTTAATGATTATGGAGGAAATGACGTTCGGTTTCAATTGAAACTCAAAGTTCTGCAGCTCCTGCCATAAATAAATACTTCTATCTAGTTACCACAAACATTTTCCGGTCAAAACTTGACTCTAAACCACATGGTCCTGAGAGCATTTTCTCCCCCATTGCTGCTGTTGATACTGTTAATGATTTCTGTTGGTTGCTCATCTACAGTCCATCTCCCCCTTTCTTCCTAATGGAACTCTGACCGTGTTCAGGAACGCAATCTAGCTCCAACAGGTGAATTCAGCATTAGACCAAACTACGAGAGCCTGCCCCTTGATTTAATAGTCCAGTGTTACTAGTCCGAGAATACCCCCACCCCAGCCTGCATAGACAGGCTCCATGCTTGGGGAGATAGCTCACTCTGTTCTGTTGCATATGGACAAGAAAGCAAAAGGCCTCTGAGCTCTGCGATTACCCTCCGGGTAAGCTGAATTGTGGCTAGTGCAGCGAAAGGGGCAGGAAGATGGTGGATCTTTGGTAACACCGCCAGTCTATGGAATCAATGGTCCCTGAGGCTGCGCAACTCCAGAGCTCAGCTATGTAAGACAGTGCATCTCCTCACGGTTACAGCCGGTCTGAGTTGGATTTTCCATTAAATGTAGCTGAAAGCATCCTAATAGGTACACTGTGTAAATCAAACAGTAGAGCAGCTGTGGAAGGTCTACAGTCTATCACAAGTGTAAGAGTTAGCAGTTAATGTAATTCTGGTAGCTGTGACAACTTTGCTAGAATTAAATGATTTGTTCAGACTTGATACTAGAGTTAAATGAATGGTTCAATAGGTATAAACAGGGAAACCAAAAAGAAAACGATAATATTACTTCTTAATCACCAGTAAACAAGTCCTTTCCTCTGAGGGCACAGCTCAAAGAAGCATCATTAAATATTTGTTGAGTGAATGACAGAATGATTGAACAGTCGATCATATGGAGAACTATCCTTTATTGTTCCCTACTTATGAAGCACTACCCTAAGGTATCAGAAATACCTAATGATTGAACCACCTATTCTTGAGTAATTTACAATTTATTTTGGAACACAAAGAATTAAATGGAGTAACTGTATACAGGATGACTAAGTCTTTGGAATTTATCTTCTTAAAACTTAAAATTAGTAAGTTCAAATGAGACATTAGTAATTGGAAAATTTCACTAGACTTAGCAAATCCACTGGCCCCTACCAATTTCCACTGACTAATCTTAGGTTAAAAAAAAAAAAAGTGATAAAAATTAATGAACACTGGACCCCCGGACACTGCAAAGTCCTAAGCAGGATTCAAGAACTTTGGGGATATAAATATTATTTTTGTTTCTTATTTTAGTTGAATATTTTGACTTTGGAAAAGAAGAAAGATGTGGAAAATGAACAGCTAGTGATACAGATGGTGTCGAATAACAGGATCTGCTTTTCTGGACTCTGACTTTTAACATTAGAATGATGAGCTCTTGGCAATGGAAAACTCAGCTTTTTCAAAATGTTAAAAAAAAAAAATACAAAGCTGCCACGAAACATGAAACATGAAGAATTAAGAAGCTTTTACCCTAAAATGTGGGGTGGGAGTAACCGGTAGGATGAAGAACCAAGAGTCTGACTATGAAAGGAGAGAAAGATACGAAGAACTCACATGATATTTGCCATGCGCTATCACAGAAGTGGTTTCAGCAACTGGGGGACAGGTCAAATAGATGATTCCAAAAACACTCTATTCTAAAAGTATATTTAGTTCATTAAAGAAAAACAATAACTGTTTATGTTGAAGAGTTGGGTAGAAGGGCAAAAACAATTAAGATCACTCTTCCAAAGAACTGAAGACTTATTATCAGAAACCATTTTTCCCTTCTACTTTATATTCTAAACTTCTCTTTAATGCATCCCTCCAAATTAAACAGAAAAAATACTCCTGAAGATGCTGGTAGAATGTTACCTCCATTATCCTTCCATTCCCAAGAGAATGCTCAGAACAAGTACAATGCGGGTCATACCCCCAATTTTCTGAACCCTTGCACATTAACTTTCAGCATCTAATTGATTTTTATATTCAAATGATGGTCCACAATGGATACTGCTTCCTGTCCATGGAGACAATGTAGAGTGAAGTTGAAGGTGTTCCTTCTGACAGCCCGGATGCATTGGTTACACAACCAAAATGGCAGCACCCATCACTCTACTGTTGGAACTTCCACTAAAAAATGTCACTTTTAATCAAGGAGTGAGCTTGGCGTCGAATGTTTTAACACCACAGAGTATATTACTTACTGTGTCAAGGTTAAGAGATTCCAGGTCACTGTTCTGACTCTTTTAAGTGAAAAAATACAAAAACAAAAATAAAGAACAACATGTGCAAATGTGATAAAATAGTGAATGGCTAGTCATGCTCTATTTTGCTATATATTGAGAAATCAAAATCACTGTCCCCCAAAAGCCAGTGTTCTAAACTATCAGGCCAGTCCCTACTCGGGAATCCACCAAAACTTCTTGAGGTTAAAAAAAAAAAAATGCTTTATACTAAAAAGTCTCAGACACATTCTACATAATCGGGGCTTTAGAAAGTCAAGGGAAGACTAGATTGCTTGGGAAGAAGTTTCCTGAAGAAGACAGTCTAATGTACCCATGAGAGTGTAGGGGCACAGGCAGGGGGAGAAAGAAGATACACCTCCTGGAGATTACATGGTCTAGGCAAGAATGAACTGGGAGGCTTGAAGGACTCTGAGAATAAGCATGTGATTACCGAGCTTACTCAGCAAATCTACAGATAGCAGGACCAGTCAGGAGAGCCTAACAATAACTTCAGATATTAAATAATGAGGATTTGGGCTAGGTTGAACAGAAGGAGTGAAATTAGTAGATTTCATGGGGAAAATTTAAGAAAGCTTGGTAATGGAGTGATTACACAGTACGATGATGATTCTAAGTTTCAGAGCCTGGAAGTGCTAATGAGAAAAATCACATCATCATCATCCATCTTTATGTGTGAGATGCTAAGCGTGTAAAAGCAGTTTCTTCCTTTTCTTTGGCACTGCCAAGCATCATTACTCACCTGGATTACTGCATTACCGACATATAACTGAGTTTCCTGCCACTGGTACTGCTCACTCACCATGCCGTCCCTGATAACCATCCCCTATCCTACAACCCCAGCAATCATACGCTTACTTGAAGTTCTTCAAAGGTTCTTTAAGATTCTTTGTATAAAATACAAACAATTTAAACAAAGTTGTCTGTGATTTGTCTTCTGTTTTCATCTTAAACCTCATTCTTCATTATGCTGTCACCTGTACTCTACACATCAACCTTAATCAAACAATGGCAATGCAGGGAAGGTCCCCACTCTTTATGTTCCGCATGCTCGCTACATGCCCAGGTGAAGACCGCTCAAGCAATGGCACTCACCTCCATTAATACCTCTTCTGGGAAGGCTTCTCCCCACTACCTCCCTTTCTGCTCTAAGTACACATAGGCTACGTGGGTACCCCAACCTTCAGTGCCATGGTAACATATGCACTACGATGGCCCTTAACCACATTACTTCTTAAGTATGGGTTTATCCGCTGGGTTGAACCACCCCATGGCCCCCAGGAACTTAGAGCCTAAATATCAGATTTTAGGTGCCACAACTCATAAATACACACTTAAATACTTTTAAGTAGTTTTAGTGTAGAGGTTTTCCCATTTGGAAGTTGAGTATTCTAGAAAAATCACAGGACTATGAATCAGAAAGTATGCATGCATGAAGTACGATTCAGTTTCCCAAGTATGCTCTTGGTCAACTATTTAAATACTCTTTCCTTATCAAAAAGTGCTTAAAATGAGGATTCTATAATTCGAACACTTCAGATGTGACTTTTCATCATACCTGCAGCTTAAGTTAATATTCACCTACAAAAAGAAGTGGGAGGAATAGCTTTGGCTGCTTCACATGCTTACACCCATACTGTATTGAGAAACTTCCAAAAATTAATCAAAGCTCCTTTTCTTAAACAGCAGGTGATACTGAAGTATACCAGTTGGCTTAAAAGGACAGGACCGGCTACTCCTAGCATTTCAGAACAGAGTTTTTACAGGTGAACATCCAATTATCTATATTAATCAAATAAGTAACTTTTTACAAAGTATTTTGACGTTGAAACCCATATCCTGAACTCTGTCACAGTACATTTTCTATGATCCAATGGGTTTTGCCAAGATAAAATTAGACCTCGTTTACGTGTTTCACTCAAATCCATAGTACTGAAAAGTGCCTAGCAGTGTGCAGAAGGCAGACCATAGAAAATCTGAGATATCTGCAGAAAACTCCAATATGCTGTTTCATAACTAATAAACAAAAAAATTTACCCATATTAGCTGATTTACTAACATAAATTTACCTTCTTCAAATCTCGTATGGTGAACCTAAGTATGTACATTTTAGAGCCATGTCTTTTCTTATATCCTGATAAAAAACTACAAAAAGGGGGCAAAGTTGTCTGTTTTCAAGGCATACGGTTTTCACATTCAAAATTATAAACTAGATCTATCTTAAAACCAATAGGTACAATTAATAAGAGAGTACATGGTTTCATGATGTTTTATCTCCGGACCCCAACAAAAGTGGTTTCTGTATTGATAGGAAGACTTATAACTTGGCAACTTTTAACAGAAAAAAAAAAGGGACCCTATATTTTTCAAGAAGAAAACAAAGCAATGTTATTGCATGTATTTTCTTGGTAGCAACAGAAACTGATTTATTATGGGAGATGCAGAAGCCACCTGCTGGGAGCCAGGCAGGGTATGTAATTTGCATAGAAGAGGGAGCAGATTGTGGATGCCCTGACCTGTCGAGCACAGGTAGGGCCTCGGAGATAATGGGTCCCAGAATACAAAGCTCCATCTTGATCCAGACAGACACACACAACATGGAGAGGCCAGATGGATTAAATGAGAGACAAAAACGCTGGCTTCTGCCATCTCCACAGGAAGAACGTAAGTGTTACAGAAGATGACAGATACCAGATACCACATGGAGCCCGCCCCAGTCTCTTGGCCCCCGTTGTTGTGCCCATGCCATGATTTCGACACCGCTGAGAAGAGGCAAGCCTGTTCGGAGCCATGAAATATAGTCACCAGGGAGATGCTCGACCCAACTGACAGGAGCAATCAAGCATGCCTATGCCTCAGCATCTTGCCTGAAGGGCTAAGGCGGGAGGAGAAAACAGGAGTTGGAGCAGTCCCGGGGACCGTCTGCCCCGATCCTCGGCCTCGGCTCCCAGCCTCCCAGCCTTCCCGCAACAGCCCACCCTCCATCCCCACACGTCTGGGGCGCAATGGCTGGGGGAACAAAAGGGCTGTCTGCTAGGACAGTGGTCCTCTTTCCGGAACCACGTTCAATAGTGAAAGGGCATTTTCACTGCCACCAGTGGCTGTGAGGGCGTCAGATCACAGCACAGGAAAGCACCCCCTGCCAGAGGCCCACAGAGCACAGACAATGGCAGGACAGAGGCTCGCACGCCACAAGGGCCAGCACCCCGGAAGGTGGGGATGCAGAGTACAACCAGAAACAAGGACGCGGATGCTGGGAAGGAAGTGGTGACAGGTGACAGGAAGTGGACCAGGCCACAAGAATCCGGAAGCCAGACTCGGAAAAGGAGGCTGTTTAGGAAACCAAAGGAAGAGGAGAATGAGCTGGCCTTTCTCATAACTGGAGCCACAGAACACCTTTTTGTATCTAGTCAGATGTCAAGATGACAGTTTAATGATCACCAGCAGTAACACCAGGCCGGAGGGACTTTTTTAGACGTCACTTAGGCACCAAAGGTCTAGCACATATGCAGGTTTAGCGTGGCACAGAAACAGGGATGGCAAAGTGACACCACCACCCCCTCCTCCTGCAGAGTGAAGGTCTCTCCGCTGCTTCTCTCTCTCAGAGACACAATGGTGCTCGGTAAGCAGGAGCTTACTTACTGACGTAATGAGCATTCACTGAATCCTATGGTTTGCCAGGCCCTGTGCTGGTTATGCGGGACTAACACAGACACGGTGGTGCCTTCTTTTGTGGGCCCCACAGAAGGCGAGAGAGCTTAGCAGGCAGGATTTAGGCAGATAAGTGAACAGGTACACAGAATCACGGAATGAGGAACTAGAAAGGACCTCAGAAACCTTTGACATCATCTAAACCAGAGCTTTTCAAGAATTTTCTAAAAAACTGCAAACTACCCTCCGTTAAAATTAAAATTTACAGACAACTACAATGTATTAAAGTAACTTTAAAAAAAAACCCACAAGTGCCAAGGCAACAGAGGGGTGACAGCAGGGTGAAGGGTAAAGCTGGTGGCTTTGCAGAGTCCCAGCTGCTCAGCCTCGCCCTGACTTCTGGACTCCCCCGAAGCCACTGAGGCACCCCTCCTGACCAGAGGTCAAAACACACAACTTTGAGAATCAACAACCCAGTTGTTCAAATCTTCAGTTTCACAACGAGGAACTTAAAGCCCAAGGGTTTGAGGTAGCTTGACCAGAATCCCAAATTCACGAGAAGAATAAGGACTAGGATGCGAGTCGCCTGAATCCCAGCGAGTGCCCACTCCGCTCCACTGATGCGAGCTCCACAACTCAGACCGCGAAAGTCTGAGATGTACAACAGCTGTCTGTCTGTTTTTTTTTTGTTTTGTTTTGTTTTTTTTGTATCCTGAGTTCAAGAGACTGATCTGGAGAAAGAAAATTCAGGACTTTTTTGGAAAACACAGCACTCTGTGGTCGTAGACGCACAAGTCTTTCCCTTCTCCTGTCCAGAACTTCCTCTTTGGTTTACAAAACGTAATTTGTCTATTTGCTTGTTTTTGTCTCAATGGCAGCTGAATGAAAAAGTTTTAACATAATGTATTTAAACCAGTTATTTCGAATTATAAAAAGAAACTAAGTTTGTATAGGGACAAATTTAGTTGTCTCTCCACACTGGTGAGAAACTCTGAAGCCTGTTCCTATCAGAATTAAAAACGTGCCTTGTGTTGATATTTATTCCATCCTGATACATTGGAAATGAGTGTTACATGTGAGAAAATTACATTTACGAGTGAATTTAAATAACATTTTAACCAGAACAAGAAAAAAATTCAAAAGCATCATAAACTGTAGAAGCTTAAAAAAGAACTAATAGTGAGGGGCCAAGGTACTAATATGTCTTAGCAAATACACACCCAGGACAGACAGAAGCAAAACGCTACCATAGTAGGGCTGCACAAGGCATACTGGTGAGGCTGCAGGGGAACCACTGATAAAGTGGGAAGAAACTCAAGAGGGCTGAAAGCGCGTATGACTCAGGATCTTGGAGCCCAGACTTGGCAGCAAAAATACGAAATATGTTCTTCATCTGGCAAGAATAGGTTGCATACATTTGAAATCACTGGCTGGATAAAGTGAAAAAGCTCCATCCAGCTCTAGATGGAGAATGAGGTAAAGCGCCGGAAAGGCGGGGGGAGGGGAGGTAGAGCAGAGCTCTCCCCAAGTTTTGCTTTGCACGCTCCATTGTGGCAGTTTTCGTCTTCCCAAACACATTATATGTGCAACAGGCGAAAACTACGTAATTTCGCTTTCAGTCTCTTCAGAGTATGATTTTTATCTAAAACTTTTCTTCCCCACCACAGTCTTTTTTTTTTTTTTTTTAAGATTTTATTTATTTATTTGACAGAGATAGAGACAGCCAGTGAGAGCGGGAACACAAGCAGGGGGAGTGGGAGAGGAAGAAGCAGGCTCATAGCGGAGGAGCCTGATGTGGGGCTCGATCCCACAACGCCGGGATCACGCCCTGAGCCGAAGGCAGACACTTAACTGCTGTGGCACCCAGGTGCCCCATCCCACCACAGTCTTCCTTAGGTATTTATGACAGGAGCAGCTGACCCAAAAGTTAAACTGCAAGTGAATTACAACCCACGTAAATGCTCTCTGGTCTCCACCTGAACCGTGAGCAGCAGTGTCTCTAACCTTCCTAACAACAGTTAAGTACACAGAGTCACGTTTGAAGTTAAAAACTAAAGTACAAAGTAATAATTCTGAACAACAGCTTTTACTATTAGGGCTCTTAAGCCCCTTCTAAGTAAAGATACTGAAGATTTTCTCTGATTTTTAAAACCAACGGAATGGTTATTTTTATGCCACGAATGTTTAACTATGCAGACAGCTCCCCATAACATGAACATATTTATAAATATTACTTTTTTCTCAATATTCTATGGAAAACATATTGCTCACTCATAATAACCTTTGACTTTCAGTAATCTTAGCTTAAAATATTCTGCAATTTTGAAATGTACACATATACAAATATGCTAGTTCAGATCAAGGGACGCAAGAGTAATTCATAAAAATAAAACAAAAATACGTTTTCAAAAGCATAGATCATTACATATAGTCACTGAAGATATCACATTATAGCAGTGATTTTCAAACATTTTGGTCTCAGGATAACTTTAAATTCCTAAAAATTACGAAGGACTCAAAATAATTTTTATGTGGATTATCTCTATTAGTATTTACTGAATTAAAACTGAGAAGATCTAAAAATATAAATTACTTTATAAAAAAACAAAATTTATGTTAACAGAAATTGTTTTCATAAAACGATAATTGTACCGGCCAAAAACAATGAGTGCAAACAACCGCACTGTTTCATAATTTAGCAAATCTCTTTACTATCCGGCCGGAAAGACAGGTTCTTCTATCTGTTCTGCACTCATTCGACTGCAATATCAGATGACTTGTCTCTAGAAAACCCAACTGTATCCTTGTGAGAGAACAAAGGTACAAAGACAAATGACATCTTATTATTATGAAAAGTTCAGACCTCATTGATCCCTCTGAAGGATAATGGGGATCCCTAGGGCTCCCTGGAGCACACTTTAAGAACTGCTGCTCCCCAGAGCTGTCTGTAATTGCTATGCTTTCAGACATTGTAAACTTACACGTCTCCATGCCTTCATCATCATCATCTCCCGCAGGTTTATCATAAGACTTATCGATGGCAGCTCTGAAGCTCTCATTGCAGCCCCTTCCTCTGATTATCCGCGGCCGTGGGCGGTGGAAAGGAATATCCCCATTCAGAGTCACCTCAGCTACTGCCGTCTGCAGACTCTCTAATGAGCTCGACTTCTTCAGACCCAGGGAAGGTCCTACATCTCTGCTGGGGGAACCTTGGAGATTTACAAAAGTGAAATGTTAGTTAGAATTAGTGGTGAGAATTATATACCGAATATCTCGGATTGTGGGAAACATCAGGGGCGTTAATTATTTGCTGAGTTCTAAAGTGTGGATGCAAATGTTATAGAAATAAAGTAATAGTAACTAATTTTAATTTTTCCCAAGTATATATTAAATTTAGTCTATGTTTTCTATTTTCATTAGGAAAAACTCTAAGTTATTAGTCTCTATTTTTAGCTCAAGAGATAACATTTTGGTCAAATCATTTGCTCCAAGTATGTAAATAATCTAGAAGAACCAGAATAGCCCAGAAGCTCACTTGAGAAGTAGGGATGATGAGAAGGCTTAGATAAGCGACCAAGATAAGCCTTGTAACTTAACTGAAATCATTTACGGCAGAAACTAAACTTTCACCTCAACGAGCTCCAGGAATTCTCCTCCTCGTTACACTGCGGGTTCACACAACTCAGTAGGTAAAACGAGCACAAAAGACCACTAGTCACTAAGACAAGCAGGGCACCCCGGCACCAGGCAGAAACCGGATTCTGGGAAATATTAACGTTCTCTGGAAAGGCCAATGCACGATCCGAATAGAAACAAATTACATAAGGTCTCTCACTAGGGAGCAGTCAAGGAGGAGAGACTCGAGAGCTGAACATGAGGACGTGTATCTCCAGGCTCAGGAGTAATAGCTGCTTGAGGAAGAAGTGATGAGCGGAGGAAAGAACACTTCACAATTAACGAAGGAAATTTCAGTAGGATGGCCGGGGAGAATTGAGGGAAGGAACAATTTGGCTGTTTCTGGAGGATATGGGGCACGGAGGCCTGAGAGAGCACAAGTAGTACCAAGCTTCAGAAGGCAATCAAAACGGATTTCTTCAAGCAAGGAAGACAGCCTCATCCGTCACCGCCCAACCCGGCCCTCAGAGACAGATGAAGTCTGCCTCTCGATGACCGAAATGCCAGCTTTGTACCACCACCAGGGCAACCCAGCTTTAGAACTAGCTTGTCACTGACACTGTTAAAAAGACAGGTACAAAAAAAAGGGAAAGTAGGGGAGAGCAGGTCGTGTATCTGTACGTGGGGTCGTCAGCCCACATGTTAATCAATAATTAAGGCACAGCCTTGATATGTTATCACCTAGAAGGCAAATAATTATGGCATGGGCTTTGCATGGCTCGGGGTAGAAAACAATAAAAGTTACTAAACTGAGAGTCAACAAGAATTATCTTTTTAAGATCCACTTACATTACATCTTTCACCTAATTTTCACAATGGGGTAGCAGTTTTTGTTAGAATAAATATGTCAAAAATGTAACACAGGCAGAAAGGCAGACAGGTGACTCTAATGAAGAAATAATATTCCATCAATTATCGTGCTTGGGAGAAAAAGATGATTTATTGAACTTTCTCAGTGCAGGACTGTATATATTTGATTGTTTTATGACAAAAAATTCCCATGAAATGTTTCTTTCTAGGATGATCAATCTTACTTTTTCTCTTGATAGCACTACAATTTTTGACAAGTTCATGTTCTAAATACCCATAAAAGTCATGTCACAGGAAGGGAAAGGAAGTTTGTTCCAGAACTAAACAAAAAGTAAGAAATCAAGGAGTCAAAGAGAACAGGAAAAGATCACTCGTAGGCAGGGATCTTTTATATTTCCTAGAATTAGCACAGGGAAGGTCTTTTTCCAAATAACTTATGCATATCAATTTTCATAACCTACCAGTTGCATTTGCATCTATAAACACTTATCGGGCAAATATTTGGCACTTTTTTGGGAGCATAAAGGACATGTGTATGTATATATGCATGTGTGTCTATTCATATCTATCTATATTTCTCCAATAAAGATTTCATGCTTCCAGTAAAGATTTTCATAAAAACATCACTTAGGTATATTGTTTTTCTTTATGAAAAGTTAGCTGAGATTTGACTTAATATACTCATAGCACTAAACATTTTAATAATGAAATCCAGAAATAGCATAAGTATTTATTAAAATAAGTGTATGTCTATATATACATGCATATAAATATTTATATACATATACATAAATATATATATATATGTATGTATTAAGACACATACAGGCAAATCTGGTGAAAAAACAATGATGAAAATATAAATAAGCAATAGATACTTTGTAAGCATAATTTAAGACTATCTACTCTTCTCTCTGAAATTATAACACTGTACTATAACATTTTGGCCATCATGTGTACTGTGTATATAGGAAATCGATGAATTACTGCCTCTATATTTATGGATGGTTGAAAATCCTCAGAGTAAAAAGTTATACAAAAAGTCAAAATTTATAATTTGTGAATCTATAAGACGGATCAGTCAACCACAGGCCTAACCTGGAATGTCCATTTGTTCATATATATTCGGTGGCTGCTTTCATGCTACATCAGAATGAAGTAATTGTTACAGGGACTGTTCGGTCTGCAAGGCCTACGTTGTTTACTATCTGGTCCTTTACAGAAAGAGACTTCTAATTTGTAACATGGACATGATACATTGCAGTATGATGCTTGTCAAAGAAACTTTAACAAAGATTTTGTTAAGTAATACGTTAAGATTCTTGAATGAGGGTTACTGAGAACCCTGACATGATAAGCTTAGCATTTACTAGGGATGAAAATTAAAAATGCCTTTCTCTATACAAAGTATGGGCAAAAATTAGTCTTAGTTACACACACACACACAAATCAACGTCTTTTAATTTTAAAATAATATTCTAAAGCTCTTTATAAATCAGGTCATTAGGATACTTTGCTTATGTTTTATATTCAAAGATTAAACTGTTAGAAACCCAATCCAGAAACCCAATTCTCTTCTTATCCTCTCTTTTCTTTCACAAAGAAAATTTACCCCCCAAATGTCAAAAAAGACCCTTAAATCCAGAAATAAAGGGGAAAATCGTAATCATACTATTTTCCCTAGGCCTATTTTTCTACTACCTACTAATACCTCTCTTGCCGAAAAAAAGTAGAGGATGTCTTTTGCAAGGGCAAAGGGAAATGGAATTCAATTTTCATTATGAAAGGCTTATGGCTAGACAGATGATCTGTGCTGAGTGCCTCTGTGGTTCTACCAAAAACCTTTGGACTGACCTGTAAAATCATGATCATCTTAGCAATTCAAGTGAACTCAAGAAAGAAAAATAACTGAAAATCTGTTCACTGTCCGTTATTTCAACGTGGAAAAGATCTAGTTTAGCCATTTTATTCATGTAGATTTTAAACCAATAGACCAAAAAAAAAAAAAAAAAAAAGGTATTGTGGTGTCTATGTAATGATTTTGTGTCCCAAGGTCTTCTAGCTTACTCTGGTAGGATCGATGGCACATAGTGGGGGAAATAAAAGAGAACAGGAAAAGCTTTTTTTTTTTTTTTTTTTTTACCTAGACCCAACATTTTAAAACACAATAAAAACAAAAGATGGAATTAGATAATAAAATCTGTCTTCTCTCCACGAAAGTTATTTTATGTGTTCAATTAAACTCTGGATAACATCATTATTACTTTTTAATTGCACTAATGCTCTTTTCCTTTTAGTAAAAGTGAGTTGGTCAAATTAAATATTTTCCTGACTTTACCTGACTGGCATAGTTTATGAAGTCATGTTCTTTAACCTAAGAAGTTCGAGTTGGCTTTTGTGAACATTAACTTGGACAGGGCTCACTTCTTTAAAAGTACTGAATGCTATTAACTCCAGAACTTATTAGTAATTTACATTTATGAACTATCGAATAGTTTTCCTTTAGCCCTTTTACAGAATTTCAGTGAATTTCACGTTTGATCAGAGAAATAACTACATAATAATGGCTGAAGCTATAGTTAATTGCCTTCCACTACGGTTAATCTTATGATTTATTGGATATAATTTTTACAATCTATCTTTTACTCTACAGAATGTGAAAACTCCAACCACGTCCACACTAATCTTTACATATGTATATAGATACACATTTCTCAAGCAGGCTAAAACTAATTACTACTGCAGGTTAAAAAGGTGAATTGAAGCTAATTAGTGCTAAGTGATGTGACTACATCATATTGGATCTAGAATAATTAAAACACTATTCCAAACTTATAATAATAAATCATAAATGTGCCATTGTACAAAGCACATTATTTTAATTACACATGAAGACTTTTCTGTGATTATTTTTATAAAATAACATAAAACGTAAATTCTAATACAATGAAAAACCCAGTTCAATATAATCTATTGATGCCACATAATGATCTAGGCAGCATTTCAGAAGCAAGCCCTAATGAGTTAAAAAAAAAACAACCAAAAAACTTTAAAATAGGTTCGCAGCGTCAAGACAAGGAGCTGTGTGCATTATATAGTCTAACTCAACGTCAGACAACTATGAGCTAATTCTTGCATCTGAAGAAGAACTAAGGTTTTCCGAGCAAATAAAGATAGCAACATTGGACACTGTCCTTCAGTGAAAACGACTTATGTTTATGCTATTATCCTTCAAATCAAAATCACCACTTTGAGGATCACTGTTTGGACGTCAAGCTAGGCATCTAACAAACGACTGAGACGCTTAACAGTCTACTAGGAGGATCCTGTTTTCAGGATTTGCATTTGTATTTAGTTGTGACAAAACACCTCTACACAAATACTATTAAACTCCAGGTTGTTTTAACATCTTTGAAACACTGAATTATATTTGCACTTAGTATGCGCTACACTGGTAAATTCCTTCTAACAGAAAATCTTTCTTCTCTTGTACAGTTTGATTTCCTACAATAAAAACACCCATGCAAGACTGGACTATTTAGGTTTACACGCAATATGATTGGCAGCTCTATAATTATGATCAGCTCCTTGGACCACAGTTTCTATGGCAACGGCCTAACTGTCCATTCTTACCTGCTTTCAGGTCATCCACTGTACTGAGTTTAGTCTCGTCAGCTACTGTTAAAAGGTAAATGTATACTGGTTAGCGCAGTTAGTCCCCACAGCCCAACGTGCTTCAACCATTTCCGGATCTTTTCAGTTAGGTGATCATTCTTAGGTACTATTTCATGCAAATAATATGAAACATCAAGCAAACATTCATAATCAAAAAAGGGGGGGGAAAGCAGTGTCTCCATGCAAAATGCCAGTCATTTCATTTCACAGACACGTGTGTTATTTATAAGTTAGCATATCATAATTAGCCAAGGCAACGCATCGCCAAATTTTTCTTTTATGCATGTGATAAATTAATGCTTTTAGTCTTGAAGTACACAGCCACCAGAGAACAGCATAAATAAGTTACAGCTGATTAACAAAGGTTTTGTAAATCATTTGATCAGTTTATAGATATAATTAATTATTTTACTTTTTTGTTTGCTTTTTTGGTGGATTTTGATTTAAAAAGAGACACTACCTGATTGGTGTTTGATTGAACAACTATGGTTATTTTTTCCTCCCATTTGCTTCCAAATACTTTCTACAACAAATATTCTCTCAAATTATTACTTCAATTACATGCCTTAATTATCAACACATAAGAGCTTCTGTTAAGTAAACCTTAAAGAATAGCAGTGAAACAAAGATATCATGAAGTAACCAAATTCTACACATGGATTGAGATAATGGTTTCTCTCCAAAACTACTTCTTCTAGTTCAAGAATCCCATAGCCAACCAAATACTATTTCAAAAAATTGGTTTTTAACAGCCAAAATGTTAAAACATTTCATCTTTTCAAATAAAGATGCAGGAATATAGCATGATATGCATGTGTTTGTTTCTTTTATCATCAGGAAACATATATATTAACATATTGCACATATGTAAACATGCCACTTATGAGAAATATGGTTATCGCAAACTCAGAGAAAAACTAATTTTTGCCAAATTGCCACATTTCACATTTATTTTCTCTATTGCTTAAAGTAAACAGACATGTGTTTGGGACTATTAATTTTAATCTGAAAGCATCTAAACCTTATTTAGATAAAGATTCATGGAGATTGTACTCACTACCTAAATCCATGCTTTTTGATTTTCGCGTTTTAACGAAATCCAATTGACTGGCATCTGAAAATTGCTTTGTGCGTTTTTCTGACATACTCTGGCGTCCAAATCCTTCTCGTTGAAAAGCAAGAACTGGATCAACATCTGGACTCAAAGAGCTGGTGTGAAGAGAAAGATAAACATAAAAACATTTACTAAAAATAGAGGACATCCAACTTCAGGAAAGATCATATATACCTGTGTGTATGAAGGTATGCATATGTGTATGCCTAGAAATGCTTCAACTAACATAAATACAGTCCATTAAAAAAAAAAAAAACTGTGGCTGAATAGGAAGTGATAGGAAAATACAAAATTAATTTATATTTAGAGTAACTCTTTCTCCATGTGAGTTCTCTCCTGCTCTCTTTCCTTCAGCTTCTTCACTCTGTTCTCCTATCCATTATTATTTCTAAGTGATTATCAAGGATAACGCTGATGCTGGTGCTGGGGTGGCTCAGGCGGTTAGGCGTCTGACTCTCAGGGTCCTGAGATCAAGTCCTGCATTGGGCTCTCTGCTCAGCAGGGAGTTTGCCTGTCCTTCTCCCTCTGCACTACTCCCCGTCCCCACTCACATGGGCTTGTCCTAAAATAAATAAATAAAATCTGATCTTTTTTTAAAAAGATAAGGCTGATGTCTTTTAGACACTGGGAGGATTGAATATTTGAGGAAAACTTTCGTATACGAATACAAATATTGGCAGCAAACAAGGGACTGTATGAATTGCAATCAAATAGAAGTTTCAAAAAGAATTTGTCTGGTCTTTGTATGTATCCTCTATCCTGTGTTTCAGAAAAGAGAAAAACACCGTTGTGGCATGTAGGTTCACGAGGCTGTGGTTTCTCCGCAATATTTATTCAACTGAGAAGAAACCAACTCAACACATCTTTATTAGAACCTATTCTGATTAACGTGTTGTGCTGGGGACCAAAGTTAAAAAAATAAAAACAAAACGATCTCTGTTCTCTACAAGTGCCTAACGAAAAATACTACACCAAGAGCACAAAGCCAATGCTGTGGATGCAGAGATGGGAGAACGATCAGTACTGAAGGGAGGCAGAAAAAGCACGACTAAGCCCAGATGACATTTGATTTCGGTGACACCGAAAGTCATTCAAGCAGAGAAGAAGCCCATGGCAAATCCTCGGTAACAGGATACAGCTGGAAGAGTTTTCCCAGTGGACGTGGCAAGGGATGACACAGGGTCACTCCCACCTGTAAAAATCTGTGAACACTTTGAAGAGTACTGCTACGTGCTCTGAGCACAGTTCATACAGTAAGGTTGTCTGTGCGCTGGGCACACTGAGTAAATACATAGCTCTCCTGGGTCAGCACCCAGCCACCTTCCCCACCCGGCCACGTAGCAGAAAACGCCTCCACAGCGAGCTAAACATACTAGAAGGTGAGGGGCTGCTTCCGCCATGTCAGCTGGGTTGATGATAGCCTTCCTCATGCTTCTGATGGAAGCAAGCTTCTCTACCCTGTATGGCCGTAGACAATTACCATCCATACTGCTAAAGGAGAGTCATCTGGTCTGGATATCCATCAAAAATGTAGCTGCAGTTTACTGTGCGTGAAATGATAGCTGGCTCTGAGAGAAGAGCTAAAGCAAAAATTGTAAAAAGAAAGACATCAAGCGAAATGCTTCGCCCTCAGGTTAAGTGACCTGAAATGTGTCGGGCCCACGTGTATTAATATGCTCGATTAACAGAATAGCGGCCTCACCCATCTGACAAGGCCAGTAAGAGAATTCAAGGACATAATGTGAAAGCCCTTTGTACACTGCAAACCACCATACAAAGTAAGTTACTATCACCCACAAAGACTGTCTATTGCAAATAATCAACGTAATACAAATTACGATAACAGAAATAGGGTCCTCAAGGGGCGCCTGGGTGGCACAGCAGTTAAGCGTCTGCCTTCGGCTCAGGGCGTGATCCCGGCGTTATGGGATCGAGCCCCACATCAGGCTCCTCTGCTGGGAGCCTGCTTCTTCCTCTCCCACTTCCCTTGCTTGTGTTCCCTCTCTCGCTGGCTGTCTCTATTTCTGTCAAATAAATAAATAAAATCTTTAAAAAACAAAAAAACAAAAACCACACAGGGGAACTGAACACTCCTTCCCGATCTTTCCCACCAAGTACGGAGCACGGCCCCTGGAATGAGACAAGGTAGGTGCCCACGACTCCACATTTAAGGAAGCACTCACTCTCACGGTCATGCAAGTTCAGGGTCCACACCTAAGAGTGACTTCCTCCTTATATTTTGCATCCTGGGCACCTGGCTTGCCTCCCCCTTGTCCTGGTCCAGGTGCTGAGAAGAGAAAGGCTGTATCCCACGGGCACTGGGAACTCAGCCCAGAGCCAGAACAACTTTATGTGGTAAAACTCTACGTTATGCCTAATAAACGGTCTTTTCTCTGCATTCTATAGTCAGTCGTTTCATTTTTAACACACCGTGTTTTTTCTGTAAAACTTTGAATTCATTTTTGAAATCTTCGGGCCCCTTCACATACTGCTAAGCTTGCATGCTGTGTACATATGAATGTGTGCATGCATGTATTTACAGCTACAGCCTGTGTTATACACACAATTACATACTGCTTATGCATATTTCTTAAATTTGTATATGCTTGCATATTATGTTTATGTAGTAGTGTTCAGATACGACTATACTTAATATTAAGCTTGTAACTTCCACATACACCCCAGTTGAAAACTACAGTCCCAGAAGTGAAAACTAAAAACCCGTATGATAAGAAAACTAAAAACCCATATGATAAGAACTATGACCCAATTTTGCAACAGCAAACTCTAAATTACATATTTTCAATAAGAATAATTCTTTCATCTGTTGAAAGCTGATCTTTTCAGTCACTCTGCTCATGAAATATACTTTTAATAGAAATGATTGGTAAGAGCCTTTTCAAAGAAATATAAATTGTTGGTGCCAATGTTATCCGAAAACCACATATTGGCATATTTTTTAAGCTAATATCATATCCTTGGGATTATGTTGCCACTAAGATTAGAATCTGCTGTTTTACCTTGTTTCTCCTTAAAAACATTGCTAACATTCCCTAAATCAATTAATGGATTGAAAAAAGTATACTCTATTCGTTAACAGAAGTTTAGCCATTTGACATATTTACCTCCCACAACTGTGTAGTGAACTGTAAACATACACAATTTAAAATGTCAAATGAGTTTGTAAGTTAATAAGTCTTAAAATAACTAAATATTCTTAAACCATGACATAATTAATTCTTCCCTATCAATATACCCATTAAACTAATTTCAGACACAATAAACAGTATACTGAATACTTAACAAGTTCGATTGCAAAACTGACAGCTGATTCTTTAAAGAATGTAACCATACCCTGACCCCCAATGTCATTAAAATTCCAGTTATTAATCCTGTCTTATTGCCCTTTTGTTTTCATAATATTTTCATCAAGGATTAGGGAGATATTGTCAGGCTGGAAAAGCTTACATTTTCTGCTGTGATTCGGAACAGCTGCCATTCTTGTTTGGATAACCCCTTCATTCATATTCTTTTCCTTGCTCCACATTCCCCACAGCAAAATCACGCAAGTCCTCCCCACTGTATCAATGCCCTCAGGGAAATTAATGCCACAATCTATTCCTGCTAGTTACTTATTTATTTTCACCAATACAGTACTTTAGAAGGCCCTGAACAGATCTATTCCTATGGCCACCTTCACAATCCCCATCACGGTGGAGATTCAAAGGCTTTTGTCCCCGAGTTGAATACTGCCAATATCTAAGCCTTACTTTCCCTGTTGTTGCTTTCTCTCTCAGAAAGAGATACAAACTGCAGCAGTGAATGGAACAGCATCTGCGGATTTCAAATGGGATTTTACTTTATATTGTACTTTCCCCCCGTATGTTGAGCCAAAAACCTCATTCACGGATACGCTATTATCATGCAGGCTGGAGTGTAGCTCTTTTTTAAATCCTGTGTTTTCAATAAGAGAATTTTTTAAAAAAGAAAAAGAAGGAAAGACAGAGATGGACTTTTCAAGGATCCAAATAACAGGTAAGACTATTCCAAGAAAACATCTGCAGAACTCCTAGGTACACGTGCTGGATGTTTGTGTGGTTTTGTAAGGAGTGGGGGAAGAGGGCCGGGGAGAGGTGACTCTGCTAAAATGACCACTAAAATGTTAACACAAATCAACAATGGGCCCCCAGACTCCTCCGATCTAATACCGAATGTTGACACAAGTCTGGGTAAGAGTAGAAAAGAGAACGGGTAAGTGGTGAAGGAACAATGCTGTAACATTTAAATATCATTTCGCTGATGTATTCACGGAACACCCCCAGAGAAAGGGCAATAAGAAAATTCTGGTATAATGCTTCACGTGGCTTATGTTAATTATCACTACAACTTCACAAGGTCATCCCTGGGAGGGACTTGCCTTTTGGCTTATGGATGTGTGTAATTACGAGGCATGCAAATTACAGCACACATCCACACTCAGGGGCCACGCACTGGCTCAATTATATCAAATGCTTTTTTCTGTTTTGGAAGATTTGGGGGAAAGAAACAGCAATAGGCTGCCCCAAAAGTCACAATGTTAGAAGCAAGTGGGAAGCATTTTAAATGGCAGGAGTACAGCACTCTGAACGAACCAACCAACCTTTAAAAAGCCTCCTCCCACTCCAAGAACATAGCAACTATGCATTTGACCAAAGTCATCTGTTATAAACTTTCACTCACCTCAGAGATTGGCTTAGCACTGACTTAATAAAAAAAAAAAAAATTCATCAAATTAAAACATCTAAAATAACAGCGGAGCTTTACGAATGAGTAGGTCTTTCTGGTGAATGGTAGTTCTGTCGTAGATTTGGCTGAGGTGGGAAGTACAGCCCTGGACACGCTAAAACAACGGGGCAAGTTTATGGGGTGGAGGGGAATCTTTTATTAAAAGAGTGATAATTAAGAGTATTAAGACCATGAAAACAGAACACGGCCATAAAACAAATGTGATTAACTGTGCTTAATGACAGACCGTTTAAAAATAAAATGAAGGTGATGGCAATTAAGGAAATGTGTTCCAAGCCCGGAGTGCGATCTTACCAGTCTGCTGAATCACTGATTGCAGACTTCGCCCACGTGCCAGCGTCCGTTGTCATGAAGCCCACGTCATCATGGGAGCTGGCGGATGACTGGTCAGACAGATGTGGAGGAAGCACTGGCAGCCTGTCATCTTCTATAATGACAGTGTCATCTTGGGGCATGTTCACCGTAGGGGACAGCTGGTATTTACCTGCCCGGTGGAAAAAAAAGGTAGAGAAATGCTAGATGTAGATCTAAGATATCTATGCGTATGAATGGTAATACTTTACAGCAGTAGAAAAAGTCTAAATTTCCAAACATCTGCTCAATCTGGTGGAACAAAATAGAATGAAGGAAATTCATTTTTCACAAAAAAAATGGCCACTGGAGGCTCGAGTGTGTTTCCTTCTCTGACACGGCAGCTCTGTAGCTCTTGGCATAGTGTTCAATTTCACTGGATTCAGGTTTCCTAAAGCCACAGATGATCTCCAGAACGTCCTCTAACGTGAAAATGCTACACAGAATCTAAGTTGTGAAGGTCCTTTGAAAAATGTTACCAGGAAATTTATAGAGAAGTCCTGCAGACTTGCATCAATGATTCACCCACTCTTTGCTGGGCGCATACTGTGTATCAAGGATGTAAGACAGACTTAAATCTCTGCCCCCAAATAGCTCACACCCTAGGGAAAGAGACAGACATACAAACAGTGATCACTGATTGGTGGTGTGAAGGACGTGCTAAAAGGACTGTGGCCTTCACTGGGGCTGGTAATTGCCTGGGTGGCTGGAGGCAGAGGACGCTGGGGATCCTTACAAAAGTTAACCTCACGGCTGGGCTTTGAATGATGAATATGATCTTTTCTGGTAGGAGAAATGATGACATTGATTTTACACATTGGCAACAACATCAATAAATTCGTGATGGAGAAAAGCTCCTGGTACGTTCAGGTGACACTTCAAAGATGAGTACCTGCAGAATCGAGACCTCGCAGGCAGGTGGCGGAAGTGATCTTGAAAAGGCAGGGTCTAACTGAGCAAAGGTTTTCAGGCCAAGGCAGTGGGGGCTGTACATTTTCACTTATTCAATTCGGATATAACGCTCTTGGTAAGGAGAGACTCACAACTGTCTATACCGATGAGCTTCTTTCGGGGAAATCTGCTCAGGTGCATGGATCAGCATGACAGACGTTTGTATTTCTTGGGAGAAAATCATCATTCAGGCCCTGAATCCTTAAAGATAAAGCTGGGGTCCAAACGATGCCATGTTCCTCCCCAAAACATCCATACTTCTTCTGGCTTCCTCCTCAAATTTTGTGCCATACTTCTGAGTAAGACCTCACTGGACAAGGCTTTGGTCCAAGTGGATACATCAAGAGAGTCCATGCTCACAGAAACACACATCAGGGTATGATGTAGACCCACTGGCCTGGCTCTCCTGAGAGAGCCAGAATCGACAATTTCCCCATCACCTTACAGCAGGATGGGAAAAGTCTCATTTTAAGTCCAATATTCAAATCTGGTAAGCCAGCTCCACTGGCTCCTACCCAAATAAAACGGATTGCTGTCCTTTCCCTACACTAGAACCATTTTACACTTTACACAGGGCGCTCTTTCCCTTTATTATAAACCACTTTTTAAAATAGCACCACAGCAACATGTGGAGAGTTTTTAACATTTTAACATCAGGCTTAAGATCTAATTTTTAAAATAAACATTCATAAGAATGTGCAAGTGATGACTTTTTGTTTTAACACCATTTTGACAATTATGGGATGGCATATATAGGCTAGAAGGACTTCTAAAATACATATTATTCTAGACATTCAACAAAAGAACAAAAATTAAGTTGATATGTATCTTTTGAGGACAACCCACAAAAGAAGACGTGCTAGACGTTTCGAATACGTTCATTATTTAGCACCGACTACTCTATTATGGAAATACTATATGTTCACTAAAACATCAACACAGCATTTTATCAAGAAAAACACTCTATTTTGATTTGAAATGCATTCATTTTGACAAACTGTGAAAAGTAGCAACTTTTTATGAATGCTCATGATTATAAAGCAAATCAAATTTAGCTTGTTTCCCTCTCCTGAATTCAAATTATTTGTTTACTACAACTTGAGTTTGAGGACTTCAGTACAGAAAGACAGAAATCTGTCTAAAAAATTATTATTCATAAATAAGGCTGGACATCCTAGGACTATCACCAAAAGAAATATTTCCTTCTCAAGTCATACTTTTTTGCCCAAAAAGTGTACAGAATGACAAAACCAGAGTTAGCCCTGACAGCTCGCCACTGACAAGGCACGTGTCACAGCATTAAATGCCAAGTCCTCACAAAGGCAAAATTTACTGGAAGGAAAAATTACAATATAATTATAGTGCACTCGCTTTTAAACACAAAAACGAAAACTCTTGGGTTTCCACAATATATTCTGAGAGACGGCCTAATAAGCAATATGGAACATTGAATCGTTCTTCATATGACAATCCTTTTTTTGTAATATACTGTGTTGAGTAGAAATATTGTACCTTAAGTGATGCAAAATTTTATATATAAATGGTAAGAAATTTTCCTAATAGTAAGAAAACAATTGGTTTTTCCTCTCACAAATGATTCTAGGGGCTAATATTTCAAAAGATTTGAGAATTCACATTTTTCATCAGCTTCCCAACTTACAGTTTTCGAATCTGGATGCAGGGATATATTGGGAGTAACGGACAACTAAATTATCTCACTCTATGTTCTACCAAACTCCACCTAGACAATACCTCTTAATGATGTGTGCGGTACCCGGCACATCGTAAACATGAAACCTGCCAATGGCCACCTGAGAAGTCTTTGATCTGTTTTTTGATGGATAAATATTCCTCCTTCCTCAACTAGTTAACTGACAAACTACAAACTAAAATTTAAACCAGTCAATATCTCACAGAGGAGTGAAACAATGAGATACGAAATGATTGTTTACTAAACATTTATTCATTGGTACATTTACATAGAAGGCAATACCATGCATGACACTAGAAACAGATGAAAACTTTCCCAGTGATTTGACTCACAATAAAAATAACATTAATGTTCTAGTTCTCAATGTTGAATTTCTAACAAGATAAAAATATGCTGAGCATAATTATTTTTTAACTCACCACAAATGTCTGACTATAAAAACTACTGAGGTTAAACTCTAAAACGAATACACCAGATTCTGGTTTTGCCTTGAACAGAAAATTTCTTCAGATGAAAATTTGGGGGAAAAAAAATTAAGGTCCCATGTTCCAAAATGTCAACTTGTGATGTATTTTAGTGAACATGTTGGTTAAATTAACCATGCCTGTTATTGTTTTATGAATATTAGTTAAGACGGTTCAGCAATTTAGGAGATAACATTTTTTTAAGTCTTTTACCATGAAGAAATCCTAGGTAGGCTCTCTAGAGATTTCTTTTTGATGACTATTCAGGATTAAAACCCATGATTAGTGGCAAGTAGGCCCATACAGAAATCTTGCCTTGGTCATAACTCTCGCTGACCCGACCAAAACCTAGGGAGACCGATCCAGGTTGAAGTAATGTGGGACTCATGACTCAGGAAAATATACATCCCAAGTGGTTCAGGAACACAGAAACCTTATGGCTTCAGACTCATCACTGAACTTCTCTGGTCCCTAATTCCTCTGAACAGAAGACAATTCAGCTGGAGTAAATGATCTCTAAGGCTGTTTTCAAAGATGAGCTTTTTTGATTTTTAGAACACAGTGGCTGCCAGAACACAACAGATTCTGGAGACCGTCTAATGCCTTCTGCTTAAAGATATGGATAAACCGACGTTAATGAAGAATGGATGTCACTAATACTTATTGTGTGGTCTCAGTATTCCCTAGAGAGGGCTACTTTTAGAAACAGGAAATAACCAAAAACAACACAAAACAAAAAAATCGCCACGGGATCTTGTGACAATGTTCCTTTATCTGTTAAGTGGGAGAGCGCGGCTGATGACCCCTGACATCCTGCCAAGTCTTACATCTCTTCCTTTTTTGATTTATTTTTTAGAAGCTTTTCTCCTGAGATACGTTCCCATAGAAATGAGTTAGAAAGCCTCCAAGCTCCTTCTGGCCTAGAGTCTCACAGGAGAGTTTTTCTAGGTGAAAATTCACCCTGTTTCCATACAGTGAGTCATTTCTTAAAGTAATCAGCTGGAATTTCAATACAAAGGTCTGTTTGAAACAGAGCAGATCAAAAGTAAATACCATCCCCTCCAGTAGTGTCTACGTAAGAGTTACTCTGAATGTACAGAAGACAATCAGCAAGCAAACAAGATCTACCTGAGAGATTCCCATGTACCTAGATACTGTGCAAATCAACAAATACTAGTGCGATAGATTTCTGCTAACGGAAATTCAGTGCTCTATTATCTTATATTCGGTACCCTGTTTTGGTATTTTGTTGTAAGCTAAGACCCTTTGCAGGACTTTAGGTAGGAACTGACTTAGCAAACTGTTTGTTTCTTAGGGCCACTGATAATGGAATAGGGACTGATGAAGACCTGAGTTCTCGAATTTGTAAAATTCAAGAGAGATCGGGTTAAGCATATCCATTTCTCAGGGCAAAACTAAAAGGATCCCTAGTTTCCAGTAGAATATGTAAAAAACTCTGTTGAGAAAATATCCAAATCGTTCAACATTAACTTGGCCTACCGACAAAGGGTAGAGAGTCTTTCACCGCCCCCCCCCCAAAGGGCACGCACAGTACATCACAAAGTACAGAGTTGGGAGGGAAGTTGCTGCCCAGGGGAAAGCATCTGTAGTCTTAAAAGTCCATTACATCTCTAGAGGAGGGAAGGGAAAACAACAATAATGCAAATGGAAGTGGACTGACGAAGCCACAGCTAACAAAATCAGGGCAACAGACTAGGAAGAAAATGAAGGAATCCTCAACCCATTATATACAGCACTTCAAAAGGTCACTAGGTGAATTTGGGGGTTTTTTGGTTTTTTTAGTTTTAGTTTTTCAGCCTTCCTCTGAAGCATCAGGGATTGGAGGCAGGACGCAGGTTACAGGAACTGGTGGACCAATGGTCTGATTCAGTATGGCAAGTCCTATGTTCCTATAATAAAGGGGAAATTACAGCGTATCACTTTGTATCCACACAGATCCAGGGACACATGCATGCTCTTTCTCTCCCAAGGGGTCTGAATTTTCATTAATGAAAAAAGTATTTAACAAAGATATAGCTTTACACCAAAACCAAGAAAGTATGGAAAATGCAACGGCAGGAAAGAGAACGATCATTAAGAAGCAAAGATCAGTGCGGTGATCTCTGTGCACTGCGTGTCACCTAACGGGTGCACAACGGTTTTAGCATCCTTCCCCTGCTTCCATTTATGCCAAGCAGGCAAAAAGAAAACTACTGACGAAGTAAAACCAGAGGGCTGGCAGGTCTAAGTCCTATGTGCAACAAAATAAGGAATTGAGAATTTAGCAACTTTTCCAAACTAGAAAGCTAGAAGGACCAAAGGAAGGCCAGAAAATTCTACTAGTCATGTTTACATGTTTTTCCTGTCATGCCCAGGAGAGAGTTCTTTGTAGGCAGAAATCGTATCTCACTCATTTTTGTATCTACGGCAAGAGTGCGTACACAAACGTCTTGTCAATAGCAGGCTTTCCATAAACGTCCACTGATGAGTGAAATAAATTCTTGTTCCAATGAAGCTTCATAATGGAAACTTGAATTGTATTAAATCTTCATTAAATGTTTCAAAATGGCGTTAAATTTAGGGTTTTACTTTCGAGCCTTGCAAAACACACCAGCAATAAAAGTGTTTTATGTCAGGTGCGGTTTTAATCAAAACAGCTTCTTATGTGTTAAATTTGAAAACTCTCACAAGTTAATCCCAAGATGAGCAACTCAGGAAATCCAAGCACTCCTGTGGCAAAGCAAGTCTTTATTAACTGGGTCTGTGAGGAGAGAGCCCAACTGCGGCCGAGCACGTGCTAATAACCTCATTACCCACCGGGGGCCGAGCAGACAGTATGGTGCTGAATCCAAACAAAGGATGCAAAACACTAGCTTCCGGATTTTAAAACGAGGGCTTTGAAAAAGTAGAGATGCGACTTAAAAATGGTGACATCCTATTGAGTACAAGCCAAATAAATGGGACTATTTCATCTACATGCAAACGTGTGTAGATGCGTTCGTTTCTCTCCCTGTAAACAGCGCTGCTGTGAAAGAGACAGACTTTGAATCCTCCTTGTCATAAACCACTAAATTTTGACTGTCCTAAAACATGGCTTCACTTCTACTCTCAAACAAGCTAAACACATCTTGATCACTGAAAATATCTGCACGTGAGCCCTTCCTTTTCTTCCCCCCTCCCCACATGTTACAGGATCTAGAATTCACTTAACAAAATCAATGTATTGATTTAGTCTCTTCACTATTAACACTTCCTGGATGATCATCACAAGCCTGCTCTTTTTCCTCCTGAAAACACGGGCCTCCCTTACATTAATATTACATCAATAACCTCCCAGTGAACCGGGAAAGCATAAAAAATAAAGATGTGAAAAACAGAGCTTTACCTGACTCACCCATTATCCTGCTGAGGGCAGCGTTTCTCGTGGGGGATTCATCAAGCCCCTCAATCCCACTGTAGAGGGAATGGGAGATTCTTCGTTCTCGATCATCCAACACCGTTTCAATGGGCAGCTCAGGTCCAGAGGGGCTCCCAGGTGACTTCAGCTACAGAGAAAAGGGGGCAAGGGAAAATCAGTATTGGAGGCCCATTAGCAGCATGGGGGAATTATAACAACTTGCCCAAGGCCTGCATCCAACTGGGTACCAAATGAACTAGAACTTTTCACCCTGTACCAAAATAATTTGTGATGACAGCTCTGCCTAATGACCAACTTTCTCTGCCACTTTACACTGTGCCTCCCATGAAGTTCTGTCAGATTGCAACCATTGGAGGAAAAATATGTATATTAAAAGCTTTTTTTTTTTTTAAACTTATTTTGCTGCTTATTTTTTCAATTCGACTGTTAGTACCTGTTGAAGTCAATTTAAGTTATGGTTTAATTCAGAATTCCTGAGGAGATGTCACTCTGCAAGAACAGAAGGTGCAACTAAGCTGTACCTTCTGTGTCCATCACAGGTACATACACCGAACAATTAGCGCTCATCTCTGTGTGTGCTCGCGAGATTACTACGTGCTCTACAAGACCTAAAGACCGCTCGCGAGCTCAGGAGTCTTGAACGATTCACTGAGCCTACATTTCTTCTGCTAGAAATTAGTAAAAACAATTCATTCTATTCTCTTACTATAATCTTAAATATAAGATAGCGAGTACCTGAAAAACCACATTAATAGAATACAAACCATAGAGAAGCAAGGACCAAATATTCTAATGAAGCAAAGCTGTGTATGTCACAAACATATATGACTGAATAAATAAGCAAAGAATATAGGTCAATTTCCATCACCATGAATTAAAACAGTATGTGGCATTCTTTAAAACAGCTGTGCCTCATAAGTCAGATTCTTTACAAAAATAATGTGAATAAGGAACCTATGTTCATAAGGCCTTGAAACAAATCTGCTTCAAGGAGGAACAAAGCACACTTAACAGCAATCCTCCAAATGTGGGCTCTGAGGTTAACCCCATGGACTAATATCTTATGACTCTCTGGTGCTGGCTTGCAGCCAGAGACAAAGAGGGCTTGGCGGGGAGGGCTGGAGGGGAGAGGGCTGGTGTCGGGGGGGGGGGGGGGACTGAAGGGGGTGCAGCACCGCCAAGTGGAAGAGAGGACCGCACATCCCAAACAGAGGAAACCACAACGGTTGCGGTTCCTTCATTGGAACAAACTATTATTTCTGTTAGAAGCTATCATCTGTTCAATATAAATGAGATATTTAATGAAGTTCCGAATTGTAGACTTATCTCTCCCAGTTTGATAAGCACTGGGGAGATTTAATGCATTGAAGGGTCAACACAATTACAATTGGAGGCACGTCAAACTGCAGGAGAATAATAAACTCACAGCGCTAGTGAATTAGACTCAATAAGGTTTAAATTGTGAAATGAGGATTTGTTTTATTAGTTTTTTTTTTTTTTAATTGCAGATTACAACTGACAGCTTCACAGAAAAGTAAATTAAATATTCAAGGTCTTTGGTGTAAAAAAAATAAAAGAACACTTTCTGAAAGAATACTATACCTCACTTCCAAAGTACTTTGGGGAGGTAAAACCACAAACAAATAAAAGCAATACCCTATGCCGTAGGAACAAGAATGTCTGAAAATTTTAAATGAGCACATACACTGAGGAGACTTGCAATCCAAATCTCTATACGAGACCTTCTCGCTGTACAAGTTATTTTATAAGACAAACAACATATCCTCACATTTGCTTAACAGATACATTTAATTGAACTAGATAACTGCAGTTTTCTAGATGATAAAATCCTTAAAACGCTATTCATGAGAAATCCCTAAATAATCTATGAGGCTACTTTAGAATTTTAGAAAATGAAATAAAAATTCCATTAAAAAAAAAAAAAAAGCACATGCAGGCTTTCTAGAGAAAGAACAGTAAGGTGCCTGTTCAGAAAGAACCTCACACTTGAGCATTTTCAGGGAAAGAGTCTACACCTCCCCTACCTCCCTAACCATGTCTAATTTACATCTCAAAAGACAGATTTAAATGAAGACATCAGTAGCCTACTACATAAATATTTAACAGAAGATACAATGCCTTTTAATTTCTTTAAAAAAAAAACCTGATTGGGGTGCACAGTTTTGTTTTAAATTTCTTGATGATTTTGTTGTTGCTGTTGCAAGAAAAGGAGTTTAAGGAGAGACACACTATGAGGGCACTAAGGCGGTGCAGCCAAGAGGCAGAGCGAGGGGTCCTAGAAGAGAGTCCCGGGGTGGTCTGCACCCTAGGCTAGCCCCAGGCCCTGCAAGTCCCCTTACATAAAAACCTTCTCCAAGTTAAACTTAATTAGAAGAAGAAACCAAAATAAAAGTACTACAATTTTCACTTTGTGGCTTGTTGTTTCAGGTGCGAAAATGTTCTTCAATCTAACTTAATTCAGTCCCAGGTAGCAGTTGTGCTCGGCCCCCTCAGCTCCACCTCTTGAAAAACGGGAAAGCCCTTCCACCTATTAGAGAAAAATTAGCTCTCAGTTGCGGCAAGATAACTCCTACTGGGTAGCGGTCTTTTCTAAAGTAATCTAGAAATGTATATCACAGGTCCAAAAACATCTTACACTCCTTGAGTGGGCCATTTATTTCACTCTGTGGTCACTGCCCTCATAAAATCATAAGCTATGCATATAAAGATTCACATGAATCAATATTTATCATAACATTATTTACAAAGGTATAAAATTGGGAATTACCCCAATACTGAAAAACAATGTAAATGTAGTCCACACTTAGAAAAGATAGTCAAATGATCATATGTTGCTTTTTTATAATCAGAAAATAACAAATGATATGTAATAACAAAGGAACTGGATACTGTCCAATGAACATGCTTTCCATTATATACTTGGACTACTTTCCTTAGAAAAAGTTAAAATTTGGCTTCTTTTAAAAAACTAATATATTTTCTGCAGGGTTTAGCAAATTCTCATGTTGTAGGTAAGCATGAGTGGGTCAAATGATGTCCTTCACATGGAGAAAATGTATCCCAACATCTCGACTATAAGCACTGAAAACCTGGCATAGACACGGCCCTGATCTCTGCAGCAAATTAAAGACTGGGTTGCAGTTAGTAACTGGCACAATCTTATTATTCAACATTTCCGTATTTATGGGCTTATTCTGTTTTATCCCCAATGCCTGGAACAGAGCAGGTACTAAGTGAATAAATGGATGAATAAATTAATTTCCAAGTGAATGACTCAGATTTTCCTCAGAATGGTTTGGAAATCGTACACATACCCGGCCACATGGAAGCAGGCCTAACGCTGAGCGCACAGTACTGTGGAAGGTACTAACATCCAAAGGACAGGTGAACACAGAACAAAGAATAAAAAGACAAGCTTGAGTTTTGGAGAAGAGTGGCCATAGCTCTAGGGTCCAGTTTCAGGCTCTGTTGTCCTGCAGGACATTATATCTCCTTCGCATCCTCCCTCACCCCCCCACCTCCACACCCCAGCCCCTTACCCCCTGGGGGCTACAGCAAGAATCAGAGACAAACAGAGCCTCCCTAAGTCATTCTACCGTAAGTGGCAGACCCAAAATGTAACTGACTGACTGATGCTAAAACCCCTGCTTTTATTGTATGCTACCTCCTACGGCAACCAGAATATGAATGGCCTGAACAACACAGTCAGTCAATTAAGCCTACTCACATGTGTAAGAGGAATGGGCACCTTGCTTCTAAATTACTTTGCCACTACCTTGGCCTTGCAGCCATTAAGCAAATCATTTGACCTCTCTGCATTTATTTCTTAATACATAGACTGAAGAGAATCATAAATGATACCTTAGGCCCCTTCCTATTCTAAGATAGCTTTCTAATTCTAAAAGGATTAAACCTACAGAGAGAACTCATCTTAAAGTAGTCCCTGATGATTAAGTCCTTCAGAATGGGGTCTAAGACAAGGCTCACCTGGTCACATTCTCTACCGGTACTAAGACGAGGCTTTACATGAAATCACGTCTAACATATACAATGAGATGACTGCAAGCTATGTTAAACTGCAGTAATTTCTACAAATATTAATCTCCTTGGAACATCTACAATCAGCATAATCGTCATACACAGGTTATATTCAATCCTCAAGGAATGATGTCAAGTATTTACTCCTGTTTCCCTCTACTCTCCTTCAAAGTCCTCAACAAAGGCGTCCTTTGTGATGATAACCAATGTTTTTGTCTCTTGCTTTTATGTATTCTGTCCAATGGAAAAGACTTAAGAAGGACTGAAGAAGTTTTTCTCCAAAAAAGTTAATCAATCAGGAGCACAAAACAAGGGGAAGCCATGTCTCTCTTTTTTTTCCCCTAAAGAAACAATTATTGTTTATGAGACGTTTTTATTTATTATTATTTTTTTTTAAGATTTCATTTATTTATTCGACAGAGATAGAGACAGCCAGCGAGAGAGGGAACACAAGCAGGGGGAGTGGGAGAGGAAGAAGCAGGCTCATAGCAAAGGAGCCTGATGTGGGGCTCGATCCCAGAACGCCGGGATCACGCCCTGAGCCGAAGGCAGACGCTTAACTGCTGTGCCACCCAGGCGCCCCTATGAGATGTTTTTAAATGTACTTAAGGAAGAACATTAAATGTAAGGAAAGCAAAGGAAAACCAGAATCACTGCCAAAATATTAATGTGGTCACCATCGATTTTGTTTTTTCTTTTTTTAGAACTTCAATTTCTAATAGTAACTAAGTTATCTTTTCTTCTAAAAATGCGAGCCTTCCCAGGATTATTTCTCTTGTCATTCCATCCCTGCTCAGGTGTCAGCTCTGGGCTGGACAACAAGTGATGGAGAGGTAGGGACATGGCAGATGGACAAAGGTCCCAGCCATCTCAGAATTTACAGTTCCCACGAAAGAAAACCAAAAAGGAAACCACGACAGGGCACTTGCTGCTAGATGAAGGTAAGTACTCTGACTACGGAATACTCTGATGAGAGAAACTAAAATCTAAAAGCTGTCTTTGTGAGGACAAGGAGCAGAATGGGCTCATGGGACAAACCCGGAGGCGAGAGAATATCGCCTGAGAAAGTGAAAGCAGCGCGGAGGAGCTCACAGGGGCGACGCAGGGACAGGCTGGAGGGGCGCAGACGCCAGTTTCTGCATGTCCCAGGGGGCGAAGGGATGGAGACTGACACCTGTCCTGGAGAGGACGGAAACCTCCTGCAGGGATTTCAGCCAGGAGTGACATGAGCAATGTGTTCTGTGGACAAACCTGCCTGTCTGCACTGTGGAGAGCGGACTGCAGCAGCGAGCCCCGTGGGACAATGGGGCCTGAGGTGGGGTGACAGCAGAGGGGCTGGAGAAAAGTGGCTCAAGGAGAGAGAGATTCTGGAGGCAGAGGCTACCGAGATAGGTCAAGAGTGAACCTGCATCTCCAGCTTCTACGACCGCAGTGTGGCAGGGGTAGGGGTGGGGGGCAAGACCGGGGGGATGAAGTACTCAAGGAGGAACTGGTTTTGAAGGAAAAGCACAAATAAAGTCTTGGGCACTTGTGAATGAGGTGCTTGAGTGACAGACCAGTGCGTATCTGGAACTAGAATAGAATTCTGAGCTGGAAACGGGTTTGTGGGATTCGCTGTAACATCAGTGGTACCTGAAGCTCTCCCAGGGAGCACGCCCGATGTAGAGGATGCGGCCCAGGGAGAGCTCCGAGACACACTCAGGATAACAGAGCAGGCAGAAATAAAGGAGCCTCGAGGGGGAGAGAAGAGCCAGAGTGAAGCAGGAGAAAAATGAGAGCAGGTAAGAAGAGATTCAAGATTGGTGGCATTCCAAGATTCCTGAAGAGCCAAGCAAAGAGACTGAGGAACATCTTCCAGAGAACGTCTCAAATGTGCTGTAGAGTGAATTGTAGGGTAAGGTGACCGTATCTACTATGAACAGTCAACAAATAATTTTTGAAAAGAAAAAAATTAAGATAATATACGGCATTTCCTACGTACAAGAAAAGGGCATGGAAAGATGTGACAAAGTACAAACCATTTTCTTTTTGCAAATTCTCATCGCCTCTGGCTTGAAATTAACATATGTAAACCCTTGATTTAAAGAGGAGTTAGTAAAATATAGTTTTGTGAGATTGTCAAAGACCGGACTCTGGCTGACTAAGAGACCCAGAAGGAGGGAACTCAAGCACATTATTTTGGCTTGAGGTTCATTCATGACAAAACGCTGTATGCTTCTATCAATATTTACTGTAACATAATTTACACGTACTCTCTCGTAATTCAGGGAGATGTTTTTCCAAAGGTAATATATAATATAAGTACAACAGCAGCAAAATCATGTCTTAGGCCTTATGGGAAGCTGAACTGAGCTTTTCTGTCTTCATATAATTCTTTAGTTAAACCCTGTCGGTACAAAAGGCTTCTCGGTAGTATTACAAAGAAAGCACAGCACTCGTGATAAGATTTCGTTTTTGATATAATTGTTTTATAAGCTTATACTCTCCTAAGAAATAGTAATAACCAGCAATGTATGAAAACGATACCATAAGGAATATTGAATATTAAAGTCCATTACTGTCTACTGCAGCTGTTCCCTTAATCATTTCATTCACATAAATTCATATGCAGAAGTAAATGAGACACAGAGATAGCTCAGTGGGACTCCAACTTCATGTGTTTTACAGGACAACAGGGAATAAAACCAGTGCTTTTGTCAAAACATTTTCAGGCTGGTACAGGTTTGCTTCGCTGCTGTTTGGGGAGTATCAGGGACTCATCTGAATCAGGGGAAAACATGTCCGCATTCAGGATGCTGGTCTGCAGTACCTTTGTTAATGTTTTAAGTGCCCCCAGAACGTCCAATGCTTTTCTGTGAAAGAAAACTTGGAGGAGGTGTTTACAAATTTTAATTTATTTTTAAAGAGACTGAGAATATGAAATATTCTCCAGTAGAATGTAAGTTCTGTGAGAGAAGGAGCCCCATGTGTTTTTACTCACTGACATATCCCAGGGATCTAACACATTTCTTGAATATAGTAGATGCTCAGTAAACATCTGCCAAACAAAGACTGTCCTGTGAATGGGAAATTATCCAGTTTTAGAAAAAGGCCTAATAAGAACAATGTGCTTGTGAACTTACTGTGGAGAATTTTTCAACTAGCACTTTACAGGACTTACCTTAGAAAGGTCAGTTAATAATTTCTGGCAACTAATAAAAACTCTATTATTCAAGAAAACCATTCCAGTAGCCTACTCTGAGGGATTAGCATTTATATTTATCTCATGAAAGTGAATTTTTTTATGTCCCACCATTCTCTATTCTGAGATTTTTAGTTAAGGTTACATTGTTCTCTTGTCGCTATGGAAATTAATGTGTTAATTACTGTTAACAAATTCGCCATTTGAAAAATAAAAACAATGAAGAAATAAGTCAATAGTCAATAACCTTCCCCAAACTGGTCACCTGTCCATTGACTACCTAACTGTCATTGCAAAATACAAAGGTGCTACAGGATGGCACAAGTGATCAACACAACCTGAACAGCTCGCTTTCTATATGGAACATAGATTTTTAAATTAAGAAAAACACTTCAAACAATTTAGATTTAATTTTCAGTTTGTATGATTTCCTAGTCATTTCCTTTTAGTTGATTTAAAAATGTGCGGAGCTGAGCATTGATTAAAAACAAACTGTACATTTTTAACGAGCTTTGCTCTACAAATTCTCAGCTCCCACCTATTTCCTATAGATGGTACATAATTTATAACAGATCTATGGACCTGTTTTTTTTCAAGTTCTAATATTATCAAATCAATACAGAATTCCTTTTAAATTTTCAAATACCCCACTGTGCCAGAAAGTATGTTTCCACTTACTTTTTTTTTTTTTTTTTTTTTTTTTACTATTTGGGAAAACAGATGATCACAATCTTCAGGAGAGGCTACTCTTCCTACTCACTCCTAATTACGCACTGCTGCATACACCAGAGCCAGCCATGGCACTGTACAACAGTTATCACTCAAAAAGCATGCAATCAAGGGGAAATACTCAACCGTATAGTGAAGGAGAAAGGGGACACAGGTAACAGAACGGGAGACTTACACTTTTGCCAATGTCACAAGAGAAACAGACTCTCCCCTGTCAGGGACTTTGAAAAGAGCCCTCCCATTTTAGATAAGCAAATGAACAAGCCATTGTTGTTTCACTGTTCTCTCTCCCAGGTACAACACTACTGAACAGAAGAGAAACTGCTGGCTCCCAGCAGGAAGGTATGGCCCTGTTTGTAAGAAGAGAACCCAGCGAAAGGTGCCTTTAAGATCCCAGAGTTATTTGTTGAGCTGGCAGCAGAAATACGAATGCACACTTAAGAATACTCTGATCATAGAATTAAGAGAACAAATCACAGTCCACAGTCAATACAATAAAAAGACCAAAGATAATTTTATAATATTTTGAAGGAAAGTCCCAGGACTGGCCATTCTTTGTCCAATATTAGGAAAAGACTTAGACTTATTACAATTTCAAATGCTAGTGTCTTCTGTCTTTTTATTTCCTATGCTTTACCTCATTGCACTTGCTTATTCGCCTCGCGACAATGAGCTGGATCATTCCTCGCTTGTTCCCTTCAGTGGACATAGACCTTCTGAGGGTTTCCATGGCGTCTTGGTTTGTCTTGCCCAACAGGGATTCTCCATTCACTGCTATCAGTTGATCATTCACCCGAAGCCTTCCATCCTGGGAAGAAAACAGGTAGAAATAAGTGCTATTAAATAGTCCGTTATAAAAGAATTTGCTTTCTCTTTAGTTAAAAAAAAAATAAAAATAAAAACAAGGGGAAAGAAAGGAGGCTTTAATCCTAATGGATTATGCCCAATTGAACATGAGCACAATAATGTCTAAGCAGCCACTGCAGCCTGTGTCTATTTCAATCATTTATACATTTGTAAATCAAGTCATTATCATAATCTGTTTACCAAAATAGCATACTAATTCAAAGGACACAAAGTGATTACTTTCTTGCTTCCAGAGACACCCATAGAGGTTATTTACAACTCAAGACAAGAAAAAGCTCAAGGCTGTTACACAATTGCAGAGAAGTGCCCCCTTGACAAACAGGCAGGAAACTTGTTCTCCGCTGGCAAACAGGCTAAGTGACCCACAGGCAGGGGAGAGGGGAAAGATGCGCCTTCCGGTAGGGCAGCTCTGTGCCCAGAACCTAAGCTGAGTCTTTGCAGGGATTATCTTCTTTCAACTACAATGACTATGGCTTGTCAATTCTGTGTGACAAGAAACGGGGACTTGAAGCTATGGATTCCATCCTAAAATGAGAGATCATGGAGATTTCTATTAGCTTGATCACGAATGGGGTGTTATGAAGAAAACAAAAGGTGTTACAGCGTTAAGTGTTACAGGGTATCCGAACATGTCACTCCAGAACACGCCATTCGGGCACAAGGACTCTTTTGAGCTGAAGGCAACTGAGAGCTGGCAGATGCAAGAGGAGCTCTCTGTCCTCCCCCTTGCTGGCTGAATACAGGGCATAGAGTTCCTCTTCCAAAGACGACCCCTCTCCTGTCCCTAACCAGAAAGAAAACGACCCTCATCACCAGAGACAGCGATGGCACGACATTAGTCAGATGACAAAACAGGCTGCACAGAAGAAACCTTATCTACCACTAGTTTCCGCCATATCATCCCACAACTGACCTCTCTGAGAAGCCCAAACCTCCTTTTTTTTTTTGGGGGGGGGGTCTAATCACTGCTCCACAATTTATTGCCCTTTGCTAAAATGGTATCTAAGCTTCTGAGTCTAACCATGTCTTTAGATTTTCTTTCCTTTCTATACAGCTCCTGTATGTGGAAAATTTTAAATATTAACATCAATAAAATCTATAAACATGCTCTATTCATGTCTTCTGCAAGTTTAATTCACAGGCCATAGAAACAGAACATAGGAGGGTGGAGGAAAGCACCCCCACACACACAGTGTGTATACGTTCCCAAGACAGGAATAGGGTTGTAATGAAATATTTTTGTTAATGGGCATAAGCTGAGGAAAGTTAACATGTGCTTACTTTAGACGCTGCGCCTCCATTAATAATGGACTTGACGAAGATTCCCAAATCTGCATGGTTCTCTTTTGACCGGTTACCTTTGACACTGACACCAAGACCGGCTGATCCTGAATCATTAAGTGGAACCTCAAATGTCAGAAATTCCCTGGTGCCATCAGGTGTGAGAACAATATCCTCATCTTCTGCTTTCTAATAGGAAACAAAATTGCATGGCACGTTATATTCCAATGTTCCTTTCTCACAGCTATTTTTAAAGACTGCTAATGAGCAGTCTTTAATCCTAATAGGCACAGTATTTCCACCAAAGTTCCGTGACAAGCTCCATGATAACGGTGTATCTGCACCCCCTCCAGATGATTCCTGGAACCAGCTGTTAATATTTTTATGTGGCACTTGTTTCAATATTGAAACAAACTCAAACCAGATTCTGAGAAACGTAGGGAAAAATACAGCTGAAGACTGAAGACATGTGGACTCCTAGAGTTTGGGATTTTTTTTTTTTTCTGGTCTGTTTATATATCCTAAACCACAGGAGAAAAAGTCACAGCAGGAATCAAAATAAATATAACTCATTTGGAATTTCTGATGTTATTAAGAGTTTAATGTCACTAATGGTATATCATTTTCTTCACAATTAATAATAAGTTGTGACGACAAAGCCAGAGGAAACAGGTATTCATTTTCAGAGAGCCACTAGAGAGCTTTAACCTTCAACATCCATGAGACAGAAACGTCAGAGGACACCTTTCCTCAACACCGGAGCACGCTCCGCCAGCTGGGGGATCGTCTCCACGCAATACGGCTTCATTAATCAGCGTGGTCTGCAAGCTTTGATTTCCTAACTGTAGTCATCACTGCATAAGAAGACTGTTTCAGAACGCAACACATTTAAGACGCACGGACTCCTGCCCAGGCCCCTGAGAACAGCGAGAAGAGCGGGAAGCTGAAAGTAGAGCCTGCCGAACCACGGTCAGAGCACTGCTGTCACTACAACGCTGGACGCTGGGGACCAGGCAGTCTGCCCGCCTCCGCCTTCTCTTCAACAATCCCACCCACCACCAGGACTTGAACTGCTCACATCTCTACCCAGGGCATCTCCACATAGGTAAGGACAGATTTCTTTTCCAAAGTTAGCATTTCCAACCACATAACAGCGAGGTGGCACAAACTTCAAATCACAGCCAAATGCTCGCCTGGTCCTACCACATGTTCCTACTCTTTTTCCAATTTTGGAATATTTCTCCAGCATCCACCTAGCCACTCAAGCTGGAATTATCAAATTATAATTGAAAAAAGGCAAAATGTCTAATGGTACATAATTAGGCTAGACTACAATGCATCCTCTAAAGTGTACTTGTAAAGACAGTTCAACAGCACACATGAAAGGAGGCCATCGCAGAGCAATGTGGGCAGACTTCAACTTTCTTCTCTGTGTCCCAACAAATGTTTAAATTATTCTAATAACAATAAAAACATAATGATGAAATAACTTTTTAAGCAAATTTAGGGATTTAACGTCACAACCAGATGAAATAATTTTTGGAAGTATAGCATGTATAGATAAAAGATTATTTTTTACTGCAAAAGATGTGTTTTTTTAAATCCCCAAATCCATAATAATGTGATTCGCAGTGATGTTTCTAACTTACTAATATCCACTGTTAACATTTTATGGTAGGATATTCTTTGTGCCATCTTTGCAAAAGACAACCTCATATTTATCAGGACAAAGTATGTTTGGAAAAAATAAAATAAAATCACTAATACATTAAAAGCAGGAAAACCTTATTTAATAAAGAATGCAAAATAAGAACAACCTGAAAAGATACAGGGCGATAGCTATGTTACCATACAAAGCAAGTACATTTCAGTGTCAAAGTCAAAATCAAGCCTAAGCCTGCTTATTATAAAAATGTTAATATTGAAAATATCCCCAGAGAATAATATAGCTCAAATAAAACCAATGTATTGGAGAGAAATAAATACCAAATACTCCTATCAAAATACTGCTATAGCACATATTTACCATGCTAATAGTAATATATGTGTTATATTCTATAAACTTTTTATTCGGACAGTTCAAAACAACTAAAAAGTACTAAGTAATGACTTGATGAATTAATACAGCTATCTCAATACAAAATCTGTTATAAAAACATAATGTATAAGTAAATTTTGATGTCTGAACTACAAAACATTATCAAAACACACCAGAGTGTCCTTCAGAATTATTTCAAATTCAGAAGCAACTGAAGGTAAAACGTACTTTGTGAATCAGGTTCAGCATTTAAATTCCTGGAAAAGCTGCATTTAAACAGGTATAAAAACCAAAGACAGTCCTTAGCTGGGCACATTCGGGTCTGATCATTGAGTACATTTGTTTGCCTCAAGTCTGGAAGGTTCTTAATTGTCACTTACTGATTTAGATCTTTTCAGTTTGGCTTTTTAATGTTTACTGATTTTCACATTTCCATAATGTTTTACCAAGGCTTAAAATTCTCATTTATTTTTCTACTTGAAAAATCAAGATAAGGAGCTGACTGAATATATGAAGAAAAATTTTAATCAAGTTGGAATCATTTCCTGACATGCCCTACTCTGAACCTGTCTTAAAGGAGACTATTTTCTCCACAGGAAAGTTTCATTTATTATGAAAACTGCAGGATGGGAATGATATTCTTTTTCAGCTTTCTTATCAAGTCTTAAGTCATTATTATCATTAAAAACATTTAAGTGAGAGATTGTACTTTCCTTTGATATTTCATTATTAATCCATTTGGCTCTTGACATAAGACTGAAATTAATGCCAGCTTTTAGAACTTAATTTTCTGGCAGCAAAATGTTTTAAAAAATTTGCTCTTCAAAAACCATTTTAAATGCCACATTATAGAGAACTTTTTACGGAGTCTTCTAGTATGGAGATCTCTTCATTCTGATACGAAGGAGAAGCTAATTTTCTATCACATTGACGGTTTTCATCCAGATTCCGTAATTTACAACTGTCTGAGTCCAATGCTTTCTACAAAAACACAACAAATGTATTTCATTTGCCTCTCAAGCCATTTGTACATGACCCTGTCACTCAAGTTCATATCACGTCCCTCATGCACACAGATGTATTTTTTGCATTGAAGCAACCTGTCATTTTTTACTTTGCCCACTACTCCACTGGCATTTTTGCTAAGCATCCCAGAACGAGGAAACCTGCAGAATGGGCAGTAGGAAAGCTATCTGTTTTCCCACTATCCTCAGAACAGCAGACAAGATGCACGCGTCTATCTGCAGTGAGACAGAACCATAACCACAGGTGTGCAACACGAGGGCCCAGCCAGGCGTCCTCTTTCCCCAGACAGTGGTCCCATCAGCTGTGGCAGGCCCGCAGGTCCCTCTGAGCCTGCTCAACTGGAAAAATGGATAGATCCAAATGAGAGAGGGAAAAACAGTTGATTATCTTAAGTAGATGAAAACTAATCATGAGCAGAGCCATCTCTGAGCCTCAATACATTAAGACTTAAATAAGAGTGCACAAAATATTGTGAAAAGATGTGATATGTATCCATGTCATAGGAGGCCCTAACATCACAGATGTGAGTCCAAGAGCCGATTTCAGGCTCTGCAAAGAAAGAAATGACTCCACCAACATTCTGCCATTTGTGAAGTAAGAGGAAATAAATATAAATATATAAAATCTGCCTTCAATGCCTGCTAATATATTTCACGCCAATTCCTGACACAGAGTTCCTAAAACCCTTGTAATTTCCTAATAAGAATGTCTGACACAGCGCTACCTAAATCCCTTGGGATTTTCTGGATGTTAGGGGCATCTTTTGTTCTAATGAGGTGACAATTGGTGGATGCCTCGGTGGCTCCTGGATGGGGTCTGGTCACAAAAAGAGCAAGCTCTGATTAAAAGTTTAGAAATTTAGGCCAAGCCCATTCTCCAAGGAGGGGAGAGGGGCTGAAAACAGAGTTAATAATTGATCATACCAATACAATGAGGTCCCCATAAAAATCGCAGAAGGATGGGGTTCAGAGAACTTCGAGGTTGATAAACATATCCATGTACCACAATGGGGCACACCCCAACTCCAGAGGGACAGCAGCTCCTGAACCTGGGAACTTGTAGATTTTCCTCTAAATGTTTCTTCATACGGTTTTCTGTTTGTGCCCTTTAAAATATCCTTTGTAGGGGCGCCTGAGTGGCTCAGTCAGTTAAGCATCTGCCTTCAGCTCAAGTCATGATCTCAGGGTCCTGGTTTCAAGCCCTCCATTGGGCTCCCTGCTCAGTAGGGAGTCTGCTTCTCACTCTCCCTCTGCTTTCCCTCTCCCCCTGCTTGTGCTTTCTCTTTTGCTCACTCCCTCTCTCTCAAATAAATTTAAAAATCCTTAAAAAAGTAAAATATCCTTTGCAAAAAATTGGCAATAGTAAGCAAACTGTGCTCCTGGGTTCTGTGAGTTGCTCCAACAGATTCTCAAACCCAAGGAGACAGCCATATGAACCTCTGATTTGTGGCCAAGTCGGACAGAAGTTGTGTACCCTGGGGACCCACGACTTCCTTATGGCTGCTGAGTGGAGGCAGTCTTGTGGGACTAAGCTCATAACTTGTGGGGTCCACACTAACTCCAGAAAGTATCAGAAGTACATGGTCTGGAAAACTCACATTTGGTGTCAGAAGTGTTGTGAGTGTGAGGAGAGAAATAATAGCAAAGTTTTTTTGCTGCTCACTGCTCCACTATAATTTATTGACTTCTCTCTCACTCCCTTTTCCATTGAGTTAATTTCATTATTGAACAAACGCGATAAATTAAGAACAAAAAAAGATGAATACTTCCACAACAAATAAGAAAGAGATATGAATGAGCAATTCATTAAAGAAAGATGAGCGGACCAAAAAACTAAGTAAAATAATCTACTTGCAACGAAAGACACGCAATCAATAAAAGTTATCAAGCTAACAAAGAAAATTACTTTAAGTAATGATACCCAAGAACGCAGAAAGGATGGTGCAATGGGCACTCTCCTGCACGGCTGGCGTAATGTAAGAAGGTCCAACACTTACAGAAGTCGATTTTGGCAATGCCTACCAAGAGCCTCTACATGTTGCTTGCTGTTTAACCAAAAAATAGTACTTCGGTAATATGTCCTAAAACTGTGATCAAGAACAAAGATTTAACTGTTAGGATGTTCACTGCTTTAATACGACAGCTAAACAATAAGAAAAACCCACAGCTATGATAGTAGGTAGATTAAGATATCCTTCTACGATGTAATACTATTCGGCTATTAAAGTGTCTTTAAAAAGTATCCCATTTGGTGAGACCGAAAAACATTTATGACTAAGAAATTGGGTTTTATTCTGTAAGCTTTCTTAACTTCCAATACTTCACCCATCATAAGCCTTGATATCCTATGTTGATAAATTGTTTAATGTCTGCCTTCTCATATCAGTAAAAGCTTTCGGAGGAAGGGACGTATCAGTCTGTCCTTCTGCTTCGGACATGCCATTTATTAGCTACATGATACGTGCCTGGGACGTTATATTTATATATTAGCTCCACAGGTAAAGAAGAAAATCATTAAAAAACACATGTCAAAATGGTGGCACTGAAGTCACAGAATTGCAGGTGATTTTTTTCTTCTATACTTGACTGATTTTTGTAACATCCATTATACACTACTGTTTTGTAACATAAAAATCCCATTGCATGCCATTTCTTTAATTCTTCTTCCTCTTCGAAAACCCACTGCGGGAAAGAAGGGCTAGGAGCTGGTTATAAATGTTGGGCAGGGGCTGGTGCTCAGAAGGGATACTGCATTTCCTACAAAACCATTACGCCATGGTGACAGAACATCATATTCTCAAGCTAACGGTTTACAGAAGTTAAAGGGAGATTACATTCATTCAACACAAAGAGATTAAATAATATGCAGTTATCACAAAAAGGAACAACTACTCATGTTTTTAATTATGAGGAGGATTTTTTAAATAGAGATCTTGGTTTTTTCATTTTTTTGCACAAAAGAATGACCCTCCAGTCAAAGTTTCTTTAAGTTATATATTTTAATTTATCCCATATGTGAGATGAATGTTTATACACATTATCTGTGCTGATACGTTAAGGTTAATTATTCTTATTAGCAAAGTCAAAATGTCACATCTGGCTTTATTGTGCTCTATTCTAAATCAAGTGGTAGATGTAGAGTAAATAAAATTTAAAGAATTTCTTTGCTTGATAATACAAATACTGATAATAAAATGCTTTATACAGTTATTAATCTGTAATGTTAAGTTAGAAAAAATCCTTATCAAATTAAAAAATACCACACAAACCCAAATTGAGGCACATTCTCAAAGTAACTTGTTCTTCAAAAATGAAAAATAAAGATAAACTGAAGAAACATTCCAGATTACATTAGACCCAAGAGACATGACAACTAAATGCCACGCATGGTCCAAAACTGGAAACCAGACCAGGATTTGATTCTTATGTATGTATGTATGTATGTATGTATGAATGTATGTATGTGTGTAATTCATTCATTCATTCATTCATTCATTCATTCATTCATTCATTCATCTCTGCATGCTATAAAGACCATTAATTGGGGCAGGTAGTAGTACAACATTTTCAAATCAATATTAATTTCATGTCTTTGGCAACTATATTGTGGTCACATAAGGAAATGTCCTTGTTAGGACAGACACACTGAAATATTTACAGATAAAGGGGAATCACATCTGCAATTTATTCTCAATTCAGAAAAAATATATATAGTGGGAAGGAAAGGAGGAAAAAGTGAAGGGAGAGTGGAGGATGAAAATTAATTATGTATCAAATGTAGTAAAATATTAATAATTAGGGAATGTGATGAAGGGCATACTGGAGTTTTCTGCACTGTGTTTGAAACTTGCCTAAAAGTCTGACATTTCAGAATAAAAATTGTACATAGCAAATAATCCAGAATAGTTCTGCTATATCTAAAACAGTTTTCATTTTAAAACAGGTTATTTCTACCAACATAAAAAATAACCTAAGAGCTCAATAGCAAAAAAAAAAATCATACCATAAATTTTAAAAATACTAATTTTATTACTATCTACAAAGGGAGGACGATAAAAAATTACTAAAATATATTTCTCAAGGCAAAGCACACCAACACTAAGAAATCCTTATCTTACTATAGTAATAGTAAGCAACTTCAAGTGAATTCCTTAAAGTTGACACAGATTGTCTACATAAAATCATTACTATTTTTGTAATACCATGAAAATAGTATTTTTTTAAAGATTTTATTTTTTTGACAGAGAGACAGCCAGTGAGAGAGGGAACACAAGCAGGGGGAGTGGGAGAGGAAGAAGCAGGCTCATAGCGGAGGAGCCTGATGCGGGGCTCGATCCCACAACGCCGGGATCACGCCCTGAGCCAAAGGCAGACGCTTAACGACTGAGCCACCCAGGCGCCCCTGAAAATAGTATTCTATCCTAATGTTGAAAAAAGATCATTTTAACGTAAGTTTGATACGGGGTGCCTTGGCTAGCTCAGTCAGAAAAGCATGTGACTCCTGGTCTCAGGATTTTAAGTTCAAGCCCCATGTTGAGTATAGAGATTACTAAAAGAAATAAATAGGGGCGCCTGGGTGGCACAGCGGTTAAAGCGTCTGCCTTCGGCTCAGGGCGTGATCCCGGCATTATGGGATCGAGCCCCACATCAGGCTCCTCCGCTATGGGCCTGCTTCTTCCTCTCTCACTCCCCCTGCTTGTGTTCCCTCTCTCGCTGGCTGTCTCTATCTCTGTCAAATAAATAAATAAAATCTTTAAAAAAAAAAAAAAGAAAGAAATAAACTTTAAAAAAAGTAAAATAAGTTTGAATCATCTGAATTCAAACTTAATTAAATTATAAGTTTAAAATAAGTCTGATTATAAAATGTTTTATGACAATAGCAATATTTGCTGCTCAAAAATACTAAAGCTAAATATGATTGTGTCTGATGGTATAACTCTTCATCAAAAACTCAAAAAACACATTAATGTGTGTTCTCTATGGTAGCAACATGAATTTACATTATAGGGCCTACAGAAGTGTTTCATTATGAATTTAACCCAAAGAATTTGTACAAAGACATTGATAGAAATGTAATGATTCAAAATTCACTCCCTCATTAAGCTCCCTATTTGCTTTGTCTGACTTGACTGGGTTTTTTTTTTTCTTTCCGGCTTTTTTTGAGATATAATTAATATATAACATTGTATAAGTTTGTGTGCAATGGGTTGATTTGATACACTGACAGACGGAAAAAATGGTTACCACTGTAGTATTAGCTAACACCTCCATCACATAATTATATATTCTTTCTGTGGTAAGAACAGTTAAGGTTCTATTCTCTTAGTAACTTTCAAGTATATGATACAATATTATTAATTATAATCACTATTCTATACACTGGATCCCCAAAGCTTATTCATCTTATAATTGGAAGCTTCTACTCTTTAACCAACATCTCCTCTTTCCTCCCATCCCCCATGCCCTGGTAACACCATTCTAGTCTGTTTCTATGAGTCTGGCTTTTTTAGATTCCACATGTAAGTGATAGCATACAGTATTTGTCTTTCTCTGACTTCTTTCATGTAGCATAATGCCCTCCAGTTTCACCCATGTTGTTGCAAATGGCAGGATGTTCTTCTTTCTCATGACTGAATAATATTCCATCGTATACAGACACCACATCTTCTCTACCTATTAATCTACTGACGAACACTTAGGTTGTTTCAATCTTGGCTTCTGTGACTACTGCTGCAATGAACAGGGGAGTGCAGTTATCTCTTTGAGATCCTGATTTCAATCCTCTGGATGTATATACTCAAAAGCGGGATTGCTAGATCACATGGTAGCTCTATTTTTAATTTTATGAGGAAACTTCATACTACCGTTCATTGTGGCTGCACCAATTTATGTCCCCACCAACAGTGTACAAGGGTTCCCCTTTCAACGCAACACTTGTTATCTCCTGTCATTTTGATGGTAGTCACTCTTTAACAGTTGGGAGGTGACTCTTATGGTTTTCATTTGCATTTCCCTGGTGATTAACTGATATTCAGCACTTTTTCATATACCTCCTGGCCATTTGTAGGTCTCTGGAAAAACTTCTATTCAGTTCCTCTACCTATTTGTGAATCGGATTGTTGGTTCTTTCGCTGTTGAGTTGTATGAGTTCTTCATGTGCTTTGTATATTGACCCTTTATCAGATGTATGATTTGTCAACATGCTCCTCCCATTCTCTAGGTTGTCTTTTCATTTTATTGATTTCCTTTGCTGTGCAGAAGCTTTTTAATTTGATGTAGTTGCCACTGCGTATTTTTGCTTTTGTTCCCTTTGCTTTCGGTGTCAAATCTAAAAAATCATCAGCAAGTCCAACATCGAAGAGCATGTTTTCTTCTTGGAGTTCTATGGTTTCATAAATCCATTTAAATCTTTAATCCATTTTATGTTGATTTTTGTGTATAGTGTAAAATATGAATTTAGTTTCTTTTGCATGTGAGTATCAAGTTTTCTCAACACAACTATCCTTTCCCCATTGTAGAGTCTGGGTCCTCTTTCATAAATTAATTGACCATATATAGATGGGTTCATTTCTGGGCTCTTTGTGCTGTTCCATCGACCTATGTGTCTGTTTTTATGCCAATGCCATGTTATTTTGATCACTGTAGCTTTGTAATGGAGTTTGAAATCAGCAAGTGTGATGACTCCAGCTTAGTTGTTCTTTCTTCATACTGCTTTAGCTGCCAGGGTCTTTGGTAGTTCAATGTGAATTTTAGTCTTGCTTTTCTACGTCTGTGAAAAATGTCACTGGAATTTTGATAGGGATTGCATTAAATCTGTAGATCACTTTGGGCACTATGGACATTTTAATAATATTAATTCTTTAAATCTTGAGCACAGAGTATCCTTCCATTTATTTGTGTCACCTTCAACTTCTTCCACCAAGGTCTTACAGTTTTCAGTGTTCAGATCTTTCACCTCCCTGGTTAAATTTATTTGTAGGTATTTTATTCTTTTTGATGCTGCTGCAAATGGGATTGTTCTCTTAATTTCTTCTACGGTTTCCTCATTTTACAGTGGGGTCATTATGGTAGCATCTACTTGACCTCCTAGCACCATTAGTTAAATGAACCCATTAATGACAATGTTACATAGCTCATTAAATATCTAAATCAAGACTAAATCTTCTGAAGTTAGCCTATCAAGATGCCTCCTGATGTTCCAGGAGGTTCTCAAAGACTCCCCAGTGTATCCCTGCATTTTCCATAGGGAGAATCCACTAACTCTTTGGAAAGCATTTTGAATTCATGACACTTAAGCATATCTTATCTCTGTGCTCCAGTATCATCTCTACACCATGTTATTTTCTAAAGGCCTACTTTTATCTCATAGCCCTGAGTCTGTTTAACACAAAACTGTATTTCGACATGGAAACTACTCAAGAGTTCTGGGGGGGGGGGGGGGCGCTCCCTAAGCAGGTTTGCGTTAGTCCTATTTGAAGCCAAGGAAGAAACTGGCACTTTCGTAAGTCAAGGCCTTAGAGCCAGCAGGTAAATTCACTACACCTCACTGTGCCGTTAATTTTATATATCAACTCACAGGGTGTTTTTGAATGAGATTCATATTTAAATTGACAAACTCTGAATAAAACAGATTGCCCTCTACAATACGGGCTGGCCTCATTCAATCAGTTAAAGGCCAAACAAAACAGAAAAACAGCCTCCCTGAGGAAGAGGAGATTCTCCAGCCAAGTGACTTCAGGCTGCCTCTGCAACACTGGCTCTCGGGGGTCTGCAGCCTGCTGACCCACACTGCAGATGTGGACTCGATGGCCTCAACAATCACGCGAGCCAAACTATTACACTAAATCTCTTACTATATATACACACATCCTATTCTGTTCCTCTGGAGAACCCTGACTAGTACCCCATGTATTGTCTGGTCCTACCAGGATATCCACATGAGATGCCTTATATTAAGGGAATAAACTTCTCAAAGCAAAGGAGTGTGTTCAGGACACAGAGCAAGTGGTGGTGAGCCTCTGCTACATAAGTCGGCTTTCTGTCCAATTTTGAATGGGTAATTTGAAACCAGACTTTCTAATCTTAAAAGATGACTTCAACTCTTTCCATTTTGACCTCAATCTGTACTTTCTAATAGATTGAGTGCTTCTTTTCAGTTTATCTCTTAACTCGGGCAAAGGACCCTGCAGACGAAGCGTGCCCTGATGGGAGCCAAAACTACCCCCCCCCCAAGGCAATAAGGACTGCCCTGAGCCCGGAAGACCCAAGACAACGATCAACCTGACTTTCACTGCCCACCTGGATGCGTTAGAGGCATTCAGTGAGGTTCTAACAGGAAGCCTCGAGGCCAAGAAAAAGAAAGTCATGGCCAGCTATGGAGAAAGTCAGAGGCCTGTCCTGGTAACACTCCAGAACAAAACCACAAGAACCTAGGTCAAACTAGACAGGCCCAAGATGGCTGACAAAGTAAGCTGGAAACCCCTGCCCAAATAAGGAAGAAAAGGCTCAAAACCAGCTTCCACGAAATCCCCACCCAAGTAGTGAATATTCCACAACTGTCAATAAGAGACAGAGATCCAACCTCCAGGGTAATCAGCTCACTCACTGGCCTTCTCACCTCTTGAGAGTGTACTCTCACTTTAATAAACATTCCAGCTTCTGTCTCTAGTCTGCTGTGTTGCATCTGTCCTGTAATTCTTTCTCATAACGAGACCAAAAGACTTGGGTGACATCATTGGGACAGGCTGGGCTGAAGCCTCAGGACCCACGTCTCCCCAGTTCACCTGGCAATACATGTACGTACCAACCTTTGCTCTACATTCTCTTTATATAAACTTGGAAGTATTTTCAGCACTCCGGAGACAATCTTTGAGATCTGAGTCCACGGTCTTCCCAGTGTTCGCCTCACTGAAATAAATGCCTTTCTTGTTTCTCTACCACTTGTCTCTTTGCCTCTAGATCCTGTCAGCAGCAAGGAACTGAAACTGGTCTGTCTGGACCCCAAGAGCTAGGTACTCTGGTAACCTTGTGCCCCAGCTACAATCTCCCACTCTCATTAATTAAGATGATATTTAGAAGATGTACAGGAAACTTCCATCTCATAAATTCAAGAGGTCTACTAGTCACTGAACTTATTCATACACCTTAATGATGTGTTCTCAATTTCTCAAATGAAATCAGTTATGGGTCATTGTAATAATCAACCAACAAACAAATTAATTGACTGTTACGACATATCTATTCTCAAGGTGCTTACAATTACCTAAAAGTTTAAATAACAGAGAATTTCAAGACTTGAATGAATTTAATGACTTGCCCTCAAAAGGTACAAAGAGAGGCAGAGAGACCTGGGGAGTCATTTTTTTTTTTAAGTTATAAATGTAACATGAAGCCTTTAACAACCCAAAATGGTATTCTATTATATACATAGCAAGAGCAGAAACCGAGGCACAGATGTGAGAGGACCTATTAAAAACAAGTAAACAACAACAACAAAGAACCCAAAAAGAAAATATTTAGAAAAAGACAAACTGATTTCTGACTCAGCTTGGAAAACCTCTCATCAGAAAACATTTCCATTTGTAATCAGAAATCAGACACACATACATATGTATATATCTTCTTTTGTTAAGGTGGCTGAATTGTCATTTGCTGGGCAAATTTTCACATGAACGCGTGAGGGTACTGGGTAAGTAGTGGGCTGAAACGGACCATGGAATTCTCAGTGGAATATGGCATTAAAGCCAATACCACTTCTTCCCCTCAGTGATTGAAAAGCTCAGGGCTAATCATCAATTTCCTCACCAGGACTGCCTAAATGTTTTGAAAGAACATGCCTGTCTTTACAGTTTATAGCATGATTTTCTATCTCACGTTGTCCGGAACTTCAACAGGTGCTGATTATGGGCACTGACCCCTCACACACAGTAGAAAATCCTCATATAACTTTTGACTCCCCATAAACTTTACTAATAGCCTTACCGATAACACAAACAGTTGATTAACACATATTTTCTCTGTTATATGTATTATATGCTGTATTCTTATAATAAAGTAAGCTAGAGAAAAAACATTATTAAGAAAATCACAGGAGAAAATACATTTACAACATGGTACTGTGTTTTATTAAAAAAAAAAAATCCACATATAAGTGGATCATCCGTGTAGTTCAAACCCTCGTTCAAGGTCAACTCTACTTTATGTGTGAAATCATTCTGTTTTCCTAAAAGCTCTATGATGAGATTCCAACAATAAAGGGGTAGTTATTCACCAAGGATCACAGTGCAAAATACTTCCCCCATTTAGCATTTATCTTTTCACTCTTTCATGGTATGGTTATTGCTATACAAAAGTTTTCTATAGACAAATCTAAATTTATTTATCTAATGACATTTTCGTTTTGCCATGCTTGGACAGGCATTCACTATCCAAAGTCAACAGAGATTTTTCGCATATATTTATTTATATTTTTGTTCATTTTATTTTTTGCACACTTTTTTCTTAATACATTTTGTACTTTTTAATTTCATAACCAATTGAGATTTATTTTGGTGTATGGTGAGAAAAAGAAATCTAACTTTTTAAACTGAATGGCTAATTATTTTAAACATGAAATAAGCCATCCTTTGGATGGTTTCCACTATTTGGAAATGTCACCTTTAATGTACATGCATATATACATCAGGTCTATCCTTGCTAATGTGTTCAAGCGCTCTCTTCGTCTATTCCCATAACAACATCATGCTATCTTAAATATTTTGGCTTTACAGTACATTTTGCCATCCTTATGACCTATAAAATACTACGAATCACACTTGTGTCCAGTTTAAATTCTTTAAAAATCAATCTAAATTCCCCTTCCCTTTCAACCTACCCACCATACACATACGCAAACACCATTTTGATTTTTATTAGTTATCATAGACCAATTGATTTTATGAATAAAAATTAAGACCATAAATTTTCTACAACCCATACTTATGAATGTTATACATTCATAATATTCTCAAGGTTGTTCACCGATTTTCCTGAGGTCTGATTTGTCACCCATGTTTATAATTATGGAATAGTTTTAAAATAACACTTTGTTTAGTAGGTTCAAAGCTGTCTGTTCATGAATGTGTAAAGAGAAACCAAACCTGTTAACTATGTTATTCAAACTCATCAAATTCTAATTGTCTACCTAAAATGAAAATTTTTAGAGAAATATATACTAGTATCACCCACTGTAGATATGGTTTTGTTAAATTTTCTCGCTACTTATAAGAGTTTGGGATATGTTTTTATAACATGCTGTTTGATGTATAAAGGATCATGACTATTAGAATTTGTACTGGATATTTTATGTCAATATAAAACACTTTTTTCACCCCACGCTGTACATCCACACTAAAACCATACTTTCAGAGACTGATACACTGATACAGGAATTCTTATTTTCATTACATTAGCATTGCCTGTTAGAACTCAACTTACTCCTTTATTTCTCGTCTGTATTAGGATTTGTCTCTTTAACAGGACACAACTAGGTTTGCATTTTAATCAAAGCTGTGAGCAGTTACTTTTATGAAGAGAAATTACCCATTTTAATATGCTATAATAACTTTTAATAAAATACTTAAAATAACTGTAAGTTATTATGACAACTAATATGTTGTGCCTAATTACTGACATATCACTTTAGTCTTCCTGCATATGATACACTTTTATTGTGCTTTTAGCCTTCCCTATTATTCTGTGTCTGAATCAAGTTTTCTTTTTTACTTTTTTCCCCCTAGTAGCCACTTAAAATATAACATTTCGTAACTCATAAAGTCTTTTATATTTATGTCAAACTACTACACTTACCAACTTTTGGTCCCTCTGACTGTGAAGGTGACAAGAAACTACTCTAATGTCTTTCTCTGCTCTATCCCTGTCTACCCAAAAGTAATCCCGAAATATTCTCCATCTGCGGTAGTACCAGTAAGTCAGCTTAAGATGAGACCACTTTGGAGTTTAATGAACCTACGTAGTATCTATTATGAGCCAGGAAAAGGGAGGACAAGTAACTTCATATTTAATTAGTCAGAAGTTAGTTCCATTTCTCTCTCCAACATATCTGCGCCCTGCAAAAGACAAAGCTCTTACCGTTTCTTTTGGGATCTGCATCTGGCTTGGCTCTGCATTCTAGAAGAATTGAAGAGAAATATAAATACAGACTGACCAAAGCCATCTTCAACACACAGGGACACAAAGCTTGACTTTAAAGGAAATTTTGTTGGTTCTTAAAACCCACGAAATACATAGAGGGTGATTATATTATGGATGACGTATGACTCTGTCTTCCAAACTTTCACTGATGTGGTTGTATTATCTTCTGTGTGTGTGGCTGTGTGTTTTAAGAAATCTTTCTGATTTTCTGTAAATTTTTCCTTGTTCACTCACAGTATATCATGACTTTAGTATTTGGAGGAAGACAAATCTCACCAGACTGGCTCTCTATTCATGGCACTGTTTTTAATTCTGGGTGGGTTTTTGTTACTGTTGTTGTTGTTTTAAATTTCCCCAACTACATCTAAGTTATAAGGTATATTATAATTTGATAGCTACACCAGATACTATCAGTCTTAACTGCAGTCTGAACCACAAGTATGATACTTTAAAATATTACACAGATTATAAATGTGATTTTTTTCACATATTATAGAGTTGCTTTAATTGCATAGATATTTAGAAGGTTGATTTATTTTAAAAAGGCACATATTGATAACAGTATTTTGTTTTAGACACAGAATTTAAACACAGACACCCCAAACAGCGGAAAAGAGTTTTGTTAATTGGATTCAAAGATCATTTTACATGCACCCCCCTCCCCTTGAAGTTTTCAGAATTTTATTCTTTGAAATCTTAAAAAGCAGCTGCAACATGAATAATAGACTGACGGCCTACTGGCTCACTCCTTAATGAAAAGCTCACAAGCAATAAATTAAATAACCAAGAAAAAAAACTAGGCAGCAGAAGGGGAAAACAGAAGCCTGGAAGATCAAAATTGGACAAGAAGAACCCGAATCACCTTACGCTGGCTAGATGTTGGCACTGAGTCGGAGAAGGGCTGCCCGAGAGCAGGGCTTAAGCTTTGGCAATCTGATAATGCTAACTATTACCCAGGCTAAGATAGACTGACGAAGACGGAAGGCTTCAGCAAATCACATCGAAAGCTTAGGATTTTTTTTTTTTTTAAGGGCTCATTTACAATTTAATAGAGACATCTCCAGATTTAGGATCAGGTGGCATTTTAAGCACAAAATTGGATAACAGTGGGGGGAAGATGGAAAACAGAATTTAAATTGGGAAATAATGCATTCAACATTTTAAAATAGAAATAAAGACTTTTTATAATTTTCAAAATCTACTTAAAACACAAGCGTTCGGCTTTCAGGCCTATCACAATCAGAAATTCCATGAAATCACAGTAAATTTGTGTAACCAGAGGGTGGGGTATTCCTACACTGAAACCTATCTGGCTCAGAATAAAAGGAAAATTTTATTAACCATGACACATCCGTACCTGAAATATGAGCCTAAGACATTTAGGGCAACGGGACAAATTTGGGAACTGTGCCCCTAAAACCTTGCCACTCCAGTATATATGAATTAATTGTTGGTAAAGCTGGAAACTGACTGAAAGAAATGTCAAATGCTCTAAAATCTCCCAACTAAAATCTATTTTGAAATATTTAAAATGCCACTTGTACTGGGAATAAAACATTTTTCTTAGCACATCAAAAGATAAAAGTGATTCCTCCAATTATGTTGTTTTTACATAATAAATGAAACCTGGCACTTCTTGCAGAAAAACATTCAAACTATGTCAACTTAGTATACATATTTCATTCACACCAATACTATGTAAATACCTCTTATATTTAGACATATTGATACACATTTGAAAAATGAAATGAATTGCAAACAAATGCCTTTTTATTTCATCTATGTCATTCCAAATAATGTCAATATTAGTAATTAATGGCCATGGGGCTTATTACCACTCAGGTCTCCTTACTTTCAATGGTAACACTCTAATTAAGGTACTCCTTTTCATATAACAGTAAGCAAGAAGGTTTACTTGGCTTAGCTAGATGTACTATGAAAATCTGAAATATGAACATTTGTCATATGTAGTGGAGAAGATGGCAAGTTTTCAACAACAGCCTTTGAAGTGACAGTTATGAAATAATCAACGTCTCTGTATTCAATCAGTCCATCTGAAAGCATTCACTAATAAACATTTGCTGTCCTAGAAAATATCCTTTCAATTTGATTTTTAAATACCCCTACACTCAATATTGTGGATATCTATCTTCGAAACTGAACGAATATAACAAAAGAATGCTTATTCTAAGTTAAGGCTGAAAGATATATAAAATATAGAAACTATTTGGAAAATGTCTTGATAAACACTGGCCATCAGGTGGCTAGCCCAGATCCCTGGCTCTTGTGCATCAGAAATCTTTCATCTGCTCTAAATTTACACACCAGTTCCCTTGGGTGGAAGGCATCTTCTTGGCGAAAGACCAGAAGGCTCACGGTCCCTTCCATCTTGGTGCTTCTCAACAGGGAAACAACTTCCTCTTGGGATTTGCCTGCTAAATCTACTCCATTTACCTAAAACAAATAAAAAGTTTTCAGCTGCAATGCTGTGCAAACATACGACAGAAGAAAAGACACACATCCTAGAATGTATCATGTGTCCTATGGAGCACAGTTCATTCTGTGGTAAATTCTGCCACGATCGGGTAACCACCAGGCTGCTGTAGCTAATAATGAAACATAGCCTAGGTATCTAGAAGTGAGACAGGACTAGTAAATCTTCCAGCGTTCACGAATAAGCCAAAAGTCACAGCCACCAGAGCATTAACAAGTAACAAGTAACCAACAAATATATCCAAATTAATCGTGTTAATACAAAACTTAACGGCTTTGGACTGAGATATCTTTGATGGCCTTATGTACCATAGATTATCTTATACCAAAACAAAAAGGTTAAAGGGAATAGTAAAAACACATCAAAATATTTTGGTAAAACTTTCAATGAAATTTCACTGAAACTTATAAAGATAGCTTTTTTTCCCCTAAAAGACACACATTAAAGAATACAAACTAATAATAATCTTTATAGAGGGGTAACAATATTTTGAGGTAGCAATACCTCAATATTTTTCAATGTTTTAAGAGAATCCTCCCCCCCAAAAAAAGAAAAAGAGAGATTTGAAATAACCAATTTCTGGGGAATCTCATTATTTTTACCTTTAGGAAGTATAACAACATTATCGGAAAGCACTATATATATTTAAAAGAAGTAAGAGTGAAAATTTATTTTAAAAACTATTCGACAGTATTCACTTTAGAGAAAAATAACATTCTGTCCGTGGCAATAAAGTACATTATTTAAACTGTAATATCAAAATTACCCTGTAGTTAAAATATGTTCTGGAAGCTTTCCCTCTCCATTAAAAACCATCTTCTACTGCTCAATGTACTACTATTTAAGTGACTGGACGAAACAGGTAAGTAGTAACAGGTTCATAGAAAGGAAAAATTTCTAGATAATAAAAAGAAAGAGTGACTTGATGCTTCCAAATATCCAGATGCTCAGAAAACCTGCCCACAAACTGTTAACACTGTGTAGATACGACTACAGATACTAGAAAGTTGGGTTTAAGACGTGTGAAAATGTAGTTTCAAATAAAGCTGATATCTACAGAAAATAAAGCCTAACTCTGAAGAAACAGAGGCCGCAGGCTCTTCTCACTGCTCAAAAAGAAAAACAAAAGCCTTTGTGATGTGTTGAAAGTAGGCAATTATGGGAGGAAAGAGACTCAACGAGAAAGAAGGAAGGTGGGGCTGGTGCCAGAGAGAGGAGGACAGACATGTTTTGGACTCAGAGGCAAAGACGACTCCATTCAAGTCCCAGCTGAGCCTCCTACTACATAAAACAAGCTACCGCCGAAAACTTGGACCAGTGCTACTCAATCTGTGCCCCAAGGACAAGTGGCCCTTTCTGGAAACAACACTCTAAATATAATTTATACTCGAACCTTTCCTTCTATTTAGCCTCTACCAGGACCCCTTTTAAAAATGGTGTCACAAGAACAAGAAACAAAGGAAAGGAGTAAGATTTAAGAACTCTAGGCCCAAAATGTAGCCGTAGAAAAATCTGGAAGGCAATCCTTTGCTCCATTACTTCTCAAGAGATCTTTAGGAGAGCTTGATCTGGGGAATTCAAAACTACATATGAAGCTACGAGTAAAGAAGAGAGGGTAACGCCACAAAAACGTACCTTAACATTAGTGTCTGAATGCCAGTTAACAATTAGGAAAGGTGGTATCTGCTGCTGGGAATACAGATTACGTTGTCTGAAGGAAACACTAAGAAAAGCGACTGTTTTTCTCCATCTTTCTTCCTTTTACATCTACATACACAGGCAATCACACACACAGAAACATCTATGTATGCTTATGTATGTCTAAGATGGCCTCAAAGACCAATGAACCGAAACTCATGAGGTACAGAAAGAAAATTGTGAAAAACTATTTTTTTTTCTGACATTTGATTTTTATGTCTCAATTCATTCTCCACACTGCCATTTCAAAATTTCCTCTCATCAGGACACACTGTTTTCATTTACTTCGTTTGTCTCTGTTCTGATTACAAAGTAGATATCATTTCTACATTGCCAGACACAAATTTAAAGCCATCTAGATAGAACCTAACAGACACTGTACTTACATAATGACAAATGTTATGTTATCTCATAAACCAAATGTCTGAGTAACTCAAAATTTATGAGTACACTCAATGAAAAGATATTTCTCATCAAATAACATGGAAACACGTTGAAGTAAAGCAGAAATACGCTGCTTTATGATGCATGCTTCTGCTAAAATATATAATTTAATTTTATATTTATGAAGATTTCGTGAAAAAGAACTGACCCCTGAAAACGGAACTTTTTAAGAATGATGGAACTTTGGACTTGGAAGTCACTCACCTCTATAAGTCTATCTCCGGCCTTAAGTCGGCCATCCTGGATGGCAGCCCCTCTTGGGAGGATGTTCTTCACATAAATTGGAGCTGAGCCACCTATTGTTACATCTCGGGAAGTGATGCTGAATCCCAGGCCTTCTGAACCTAGATACGTAATGACAACAAGAAAAGTAAATACAGGGATACCTTGAATTTCACAGGTGTCTGGCACAGAAAGATTTCGTTATTCTCTACCTCAGCGTGACATTTTGTAACTTTCACAGTGGCCTACATCGCTTTTAATACTTTAAAAGTTTGAATAGCTTTTTCAAAACAAACTAAATTAGGAAAGGTTTAAATGGCTTATATGTATCAAAATCCTCGAAGAGGAAATGGGAATCTAGTCCAAGACAGATGACAGGTAACACACAAATATGACTGCTAAAAGTTTTTATTTTTAAACTGGTCGAAATGTCTGATGTGAAATAAACTTAATTTCTCCGTGTGGGAAAAAAAAATCTGTTAAAACCCATAGTACCTCAAATATCAATTAATATGGTGCAATCATGGTATCTAGATTTAAAGGGAGGAGGAGGAGCAAGGAAAGAGACAATGATTAGGAAGACAGAAAAGAAAGAGTGAAAACAAATTTTTCTAGATAAGGAACCTCCCAACACTATAATTAAAACAAAATAAATAAAATTTTAAAAATAAAAAACAAAGGCAAATTACCTCGGGAAGACCTCAACTCAGATCATAGCTACCAAGTCTAAGGACCATCATATTATGTTTAAAGGCACTGAAATTAATAAGGCATTTGCAGATCACTGTGCTGGGCTGTATAATTTCAATTGTAGGGGCTTCAGCAGCTGCCCTGACAGGCACTCATAAATGCAATACAATATAGAAAAGGGGTCACATGTTACTAGAACTAACATGCAACAAGCCAAAATGAGCCAAGAAAAAATGTCAAGACTAAACACATTTCTAATGAATCACACAATTTTTATGACACTTCTAATAATGATTAATTTCTACTGGAGGTTTTCAAAAAATTACTTATTTAGCAATATTAGGCTCCACTTCAGTCAAAATGATACTAGGACAAATACTTGCTCATGTGGGAAGAATAAAGAGCTACATTAAGGTGCAAAATCTGTGGAAGGAGGCATTAATTTGATGCAGCACTCAGTACAAAACTAGAAGCACGGGTACAAATTTGTAAGTAAATAAATATGGGCAAGTAACTATGAATGAAAACGTGGGTTAAAGAAGAAACATAAAGTTAATATGAAGAAAATACCCCATAGTTATACCTGTAACAAAACCTACCATCTACATTCTCAAGTACAAACAAAACGTTCATTTAGTTCAAGTCTACAGTCACCTTAATGTGCCTGGACTGTTAATTTCTTGAGTCTTCTGGGTTGAAGACTTGAATGGCATCTCGTCTATATGAAATTTTCCTAATTATTCTGCTGGGACTTTTCCATATGTCTCTGTGCTTTCATGAAACTCTAATGACTTGCAATAACATTTATTAAGAAAGAATTCTAAATTATTCTCCTTTTGCAATATTAATTTGTATGAACTACAAAGACTAACTGTTATATGAACCTCAATACTATTAAAATATCAGCAATAACCCCTAAATCTGTAAGCTAAAAGTTCAGGCAGTGACCTTTAAAAGAAAGATAAATAGATATCAATTTTCATATAGCAAAGCCAACAAAACATTTTGCACTGACTGAAACAGATTACTGACCTTCTCCTCTGACTTTATTAAAAAGCTAATTTCTACAAAAGAGCAGGGTATCTGAGAATGGCAAAATGGCAATAAATATTAAGAAATCATAATTATGGAAGCAAGTACATAAGGGCTATTCTACTTTGTCATGTTTATATGACATGGTTCCTAAATTATGCCTAAGAATCATTATCACAAAGGCTTCTCCACTTAGCACATAGAACTGCTCTCAGTTTATGAAAGAACTGTCATTCAAAGCATGTCACTTCACTTTGAACTGAATTTAAAGTGTAACACAGACACACCCTATGTTTTTGATGTACGTCATTAAAAATGTTAAATTTAACGATCGTAATTGGTAAAAGTCTTATCTGTAAGCTACAGTGAAAGCTTGTTCATTGTCATACAATCATTATTATTAAAATATCTGTATTCAGTACTGATCAAAGAGAATCAGCATTCTTCACTCTTATTTAACATAAACTTAATTTTTCATATAAAATATTTGTAAGTATTGACAGAATGCACAGTTGGTTTCCGCCTTTTGTCACATGTTCTCACAGTAAATAAAAATCAGGATAGAGCTATGAGGCTCTACATCATTTAGAATACTCAAAGTCAGAAAAACGTTTAAAAGAAAACCACTGTTTCCATTTTCCTGATCTTGATGATTGAGCGCAGTCTTTCTCAATTAGCAGTGTCAATGTAATCATATCATTGAAATGCTATTAAAATAAAACTGTTAATTTCTGTCTTCAAAAGAATGCCTCTTTTAATGGCAAGTAAAATTTCATTTCACTTAAAAGTTCATATTGTATCATAAGTTGTTAAAATATAATTGTGTGAAAAACCATAATTATGCCTGTTAGTGTAAGAGGGCAAAGATATTTATGAACTAATATCTTTGACAACGGCCAAGTAAAATATTTTTCCTGTTGAGCGATTCCAAGCAGAATTTTATTTTTTATACAATTCCGTTTGTGGTTCTTACCGTGTTTTTGCTTAAAAACAAGGGCCTGTCATTTGAGTAGAGAAAGAGGAAGACAGGATCTGATACTTATCTCATTTAGGAATTAACAAAGGTAAAAGGGGTTTATGCTGACATAACTCTGCATTTGTAAGAGGTTTCAAAAATGGAGTAAAGCTGTCAATTCCTGATCATGTCAACCAAGTATTTGGAGCTTAAAAGTCAGTAACCAGAAATAAGGAGTTTGTGGTTCACATAAAGTTCAATGAAAGAATATGATTAGAAAGGAAATAGGAATCTCAGAGTTTACAACCTTGTAAACCTTACCCCAAATGGAAAGAATGGTCTAAATGTCAGGATATGGAAAATGTTCTAGTAAGATTCTGCTGCCAACAGCCATGTGACTTAAGGAAATCACTCAACCTCTCTTGGATTCATTTTCACCTAACTGTAGGAGTTGGCTGAGCTCATAAAAACAGAAATATTCTGGGGCGCCTGGGTGGCACAGCGGTTGGGCGTCTGCCTTCGGCTCAGGGCGTGATCCCGGCGTTATGGGATCGAGCCCCACATCAGGCTCCTCCGCTATGAGCCTGCTTCTTCCTCTCCCACTCCCCCTGCTTGTGTTCCCTCTCTCGCTGGCTGTCTCTATCTCTGTCAAATAAATAAAATCTTTAAAAAAAAAAAAAAAAACAGAAATATTCTTTATGACACCATTTTGAAAGAGATGATTTTAAAATTTATCAGAACGCTCAGCCAAAACGGGTGATTAACAGCAAAAGTGTAACTCAGTGCCTAGAGGGGACAGTGTTTGGAAATCAGAAAATCACGCCCAGCAGCCTGCTCTGAGTCGTCAAGAACAAAACGGAAAAGCATGCTTCCTAATACACAAGGATGCACAGTCTATGGAAAGCACACGTAAATAAGTAAACTGATAAAAGGCATAGGTAATAAAGAGTTAGCAAGGTCCATTAGAATTTCCCTAGTCATCTTAAGGAAGGAAAGCAGTATAATATTCTGGAAAAGTAGCAGACAAGGAGCCATCTGCTGGGTGAACCTACTTTCTACTATGAACCACTAACACCTTTCAATCAATCAATCACTTGCCCTTACCAAAATGATGGGGTTAAAATGGAGGAGCTCTGACGTCCTCTTCGAGTGGGGTGATCAAAACATTCAAGTCCTCACTATTATTTTGGGCTTAATAGTATAGCCTGAAACCAATTTCCTCCCTTACCAGAAAGTTTTACCACAGTAGTAAGTCCTACCGTGTTCACAGAAAGTTATTTTTAGAGCCTAATTTTCTCTGAACTTCACATTTTAATTCTAATATAGCAAAATGAATCTGTAAAGCATACAAACTACAATTTTAAGTACTTTTTAAAGTCACTATATAAGTTCTTTCCTGTAATAATGGAATGATCGATTTGATTTTTAAAATAAATTCCATAGGGGCGCCTGGGTGGCTCAGTCAGTTAAGGGTCTGCCTTCAGCTCAGGTCGAGATCCCGGGGTCCTGGGATCCAGCCCCGCATCAGGCTCCCTGCTCCGTGGGGAGTCTGCTTCTCCCTCCCCTACTCCCCCTCTGTGCTCTTTCTCTCTCAAATATATAAAATCTTTAAAATAAAATAAAACAAAAATAAAATAAAATAAAATACATTCCATAAAACAAAACAAGGTGGGTCATACCTTTCTTCAGCTGGATATTAAGCCTCTTGCCTATTTTTTTGGTGTTATAACCACTGCTTACATTTGTACTAAATACATTTTGCGGTGCCGGGGCCGGAGCTGATGGCGGTTTTCCGGAGGGGTGTGTGCTCTGAGGTAGTAGTCGGGGGTGCGAGTCTATCTGCTCGGGCGGGTGGTTCGATCTGGGGGCTCGCGGCAGTGCCGAAAGTCCTGCACTATTCCCACCCCTGTTATCGATATACTGGCTGTCCGGACTGAAGCGGCTTGGATAGTAACTGTTCTTCTCACTTTGGGATAGTTGTTCGTACTGCTCTTTATTTGCTGCCGGAACCACATGGAACCAAATGGTGGGTGTACGCATGGCTTGGCGAAACATATGCTGTGCTCTGGGTTTGAGAAGGAATGGAAAATTAGCAAATTAAGACTGGCAGACTAGAAGATATTATGAGCTTAATTAAGTATACTAATTAAGCAACAAGAACTGACAGACTTTGTTGAAACTGAAAAACAAAATTCTAATATCCCATTTATCAATCAAGTTTGCGAGCTCTAGGTAGAAGCATCGCTGTTTCTCCAAATATAAATTTCTCATTCTCTTACTAAAAATGACAACATTATCTATAACTACAGATAAGATCCTGTGCTCTCAATCACAAATTATTAAATAATAGTTCTAAGCACGACAGAGGTATTATAATTGCAAACAATCTTCTCTCCACAACATTATCCAATATGTTTAAAAAGTACATTTTATTACGTGGGACCACTTGAGTTTTTGAAGAAATAAATACACTTCAAAAACTATAGAAATCAACTACCCATTATCAGCAACATGAATGCAAAATTCTCAAGAACACCAAGGTGGCCTCAGGGACTCAAAATGTGAAGAGTGTTGGTCCCAGTGCTACCCCAGGACCAACCCGAGAAACTGCTCCCCCTCATGCTGGTTCCCGACTCAGATCCTACACGAAGTCCTTTTGATTTCTGCTCACTCTTGCCTTGTTTGATAGGCATTGGACAACTCTTATCTTTGCAATTGAATAAGGACTTGAAACAGGACAAAGAAAATCAGAGTAGACCACACTGTGGTTCAAAGGAGCTTTTCTCTGCTTATTTATACGGGGAGTCATCACACGCAACAAAGTTGGAAATGTGGGTTAAAGTGTAATAAAACCTAGCACGCTGGCAAATTTTCCAAAAGGTGAGGAAGTAGCAAAATTGTGAAGTCTAAATTGGGCCCATAATATTTTAAGAAGTGCTCTGTCAGTCGGAGGGCATTTTGAAATATAGTCTAATGGTAGTAATTACCTGGAGTTTGATTAAATTTTTAAAAGCTAGATAATGACAGAAAATACTCCTCTCTACTATAAAGACAGAGACAGACACGTTGTTTGAAGCATTTCAATGGACCGCACTCTCTCATGCCGAAAGCCGACTCCCACTTACTGTTCAAATCTTCTATTTCGAAGGTCGCCATCATTAATCCTGACAATGCAATCATTCTCATGAAAAAGGTTTTCTTGTTCAGCTTTACCACCTTTCTCCAATCGTTTTACTAATAACCCCAGGGTTCTGGAACATTAAGAATGCAAATCGTTACACATGTAATATTTCTACCATGCACAATGCCCTCCTGCTTTAATGCTGGTATTATATTTACAAAGACTTCCTGATAAAGGAGTGCATTAAATCGTTATTAATACATTTGAAAATAACACCAACACAAAAAGCACAACAGTACAAGTGAAGTACAGAAATGGAGCCTTTCAATAATAGAAGTTGTTTCTGGGTGTCAGGATCATGTTTTTGAAACACGCCGTGTACTTCTCTGCTCAGAACTGCTTCAGACAGAGCTCGCCCGATGATGGTTCAGTGGATACCGCGGTGTGGAGCACAGCTGAGCGTGTATTTGTGGATAGCTCTCGGTGTTCTGTTTTAAGCCAGCTGGAACACGGCTGACGGAACCCCGTCCCCCTGCGAGAGTGCTGGTAACCAGGAAAGGTTAACCTCGCGCACTATGCATTGGCGAAGAAAAATAGGAACGTTGCCGTTCTCGGCATCTGCATTTGATGGTGCCTAATATTCTGAATTTCAAAACTTGTCAGGTCTCCCAAAAGTAAAAAATTTGTTGCCATTATTCCCATGTGAAGACAAATAGGAGAAAGCCAGTGACAGGGTCAAATGTCAATGGTTCAAACCTCATCAATGTGTGGCTCAAACTGCAGGTTGAAAGAAGAGCCCGAATGAACTTTTAGAGACCGATAAGGAGATAAAAAAGCAAAAATTATCAGCGTACTTTACTAGTACTCGAATACTAATGGTATGAATGAGAGAAAGAACATTCTAGATATTCTGGGACAAGTGGCAAACATTATGGGACCACAGTACAAGAAACAGGAATGTTTACCTAGTTCTGGTGCTGTGACTGACCTTATGGCTACTAACATAAATTCTATATGATGATCACGTTAAAAATTTTTATGAACCGATTTTGGGCCTGTCCAAAGCTTCGATTTTCTTTCATAATCCTAATATTTAGAGACAATATCCATATAGATACTCAAATTTAGAATCCTGTCAAAATTAAAGATATTTCCAATAGCCCAGATAGAGATAGAGATCTCTATCTTCCAATAGAATTTGCCATGCCCTATATAGGCTTTCCAATAAAAAGATACCCAAATAGACAGCTTTCTCTTTTAAACGCTTACAGTAATTGGTATTTGCTCTGTGGCCATTTATCCCGCTCCCCTGTAACTGGTACTTAGATACACATCTTCCCTCCCCTAGTGCATTGTAAACTCCTGAGAGATAGAGAAGCTGGGATTCGGCAATGCACGATCGAGCTCCTAACTAGTAGCAAGGTCTTGACGAATGAAAACTGGAGCGCGTTTAGCCGAGGCGAACAAGTCTCATGTTTCTAACAAACTTTTTGCAAAATAGAATATGAGCGAAAGGAAATCTAGATTCGGATCCTTTTTCTCATGAAGATGTTATTTATACCAAATATATGACTGAACTGGAATAAACTGACTTGAAAGCAAGGGTCCTTTCCCACTTGTTGTTTTGCAGCTCAAATTTGTTTCTTTCATGAATAGAGTCATTCTTTAACTTCATTTTAATTTTTACCATTAAGTATAGTACAGCACGTTTTACTAAGGTCAGGTCCATCAAGTTGCAAAAATAATCAGAGGAGATAGTATTTAAATCACCTTTTGTAATTACACCGTTTGAGGATTAGTACCTACTAGTATGAGTCTAAAAATCTTAGTGACTGACAAAAACATTATCACGTAGGTAATTTTTGGTTACTCACTACCAGTTACTGGAATTCAACAAATATAAAAATCCTCTCAGCTCAAAGGTAAGAGCAAAGTACACCAACAGAGTGCATGAGCAACCTAACCGTCTGAGTCCTGTTTGGAAGAAAGCGATCGATCATACACAATACGCCACCGATAATTAAGTTACTGTTAAAATGTCATCATGCCACGATCTGTCTCCCTGCTCTTCCCTATTGGGTAAGTGTGTTTCTATGTGCCATGAGAGGAATCAAATTATTAAGATACATCTAGGATTCTGTTGAATGCGGGGAAATAATTTGAGAAGGCAAATTAAATCACAGTGATTGACAGGATCAGAACTAGAAGGCATTTGGCCACTTCACCATCGAAGCAACCATGTAAAAGAACCATGTTAAAGGAAACGATGACTCGGCCACCCACGGACACTCAGAAGCAAGCATACACGTGGTGCCACACCTGTTGCTACAAGCTATATCTACGGACCGAGAGCACTTTCTCAGAGAGCACGCATTCCCTGTGCAGGAAAAGGAAGCCTCACCAAGAGTCACTCCAGTTAAGTAATTAGTTTGAAACTGGTGAAATCATGAGCGGTTTCTCAGGAAGGTTACAATACCCGGCAATCTAAAGTGATGAATAATGATTATGCTTTTATGTATTCTGAAATATTTTATGTATTCTAAAATAGCCCACAGAATACTTCTAGAGAGATAGATATACATACATATATATAGAGAGAGAGAGGGAGTCAGAGACAAACTATTTTAATGAAAATTACTGAGCACTTAACTAGTACTGAAAATTTGTTTGAATTTACAAATTTACCCCAGATAGATCCTTTCGGCATTTATCACTGTTTAAAATAACACAACTTGGAAATATGTAATTTAATTCTACAAGCAGCATCAATATTTTTCAGATGAATAGGTCTATGGATTTATATTCATCTAGATGACCATTTTTCTTTTATAATCCACTCCCCACCCCCACCCCCAGGAATCATTCTAGAATAATAATCCAAAGTAAAAAGGCATGGCATGCTCCATTTATTCAATGGCTTGTCTTTCTGAATAAGTCTTCCTATATTGCCTAATTCATCAGTAATCCTAATACCCAGTGAAAAATGTTACAAATCATAAATAAATACACCATCGCATTTACATGCAGCATAAACAGAAGTTTATTAAATGAGGCTTTTAGAATCCAAAGTTGTTAAAATAGATGCAAAAATCTTGGAGTCCTTTTTCTCAGTGCTGGGGACTAGAGAACTGATTGGGGGCGGGGGTGGGGTGGAAGAATTTCACCCTGAGTAACACAGCAAGTGATCAGGGAATCAAGGGAACAGACTGAATTAAGGATAAGTTAGTAGCCTGCTGATTTCTAAGTACTTGACCACACTATTAGAATCATTCTCTCAAAAAGAATGGATTAATTTAAAAGTAAAGTGGTACAATCTGCAAAATTATCTCATTTGCTTCACTAGGTGAAAATGATTACAAAAGGAATGGGAATGAACTATCAAAAAAACTTCACAAGAAAATTGAACTGATAACATAACAGCGAGGCTGAGAATGAAAAGTACCCTCTGAAGGGAAATCAACGGGAAGTTATAACACTTTCATCTTCCTGAAAAAGGTGAGTGCAAGCAGACAGATTTCCACACTCCACATAGAAACCTACCACATTCAATTTAAAGCCATCTCAGACAGTATAACTAAAAATAAATTTTAGGTATGTATTTAGCAAATTCAACCAGCAACTAGTATTTGTTCTGGAGTAATAAAGATCTGACCGCCTATGGTGTTGTGGTCCCTAGAACACTTATTAGAGACATAATTGAAGATAATGAAGTCCCAAGCATTTTGGCATGTCTGTGTGCCGGGATAGAGACTAGTTTTTCTTCTAGGAAGTTAGTACCAGAATTCCTTATCAGGGGCAACCATTTTCCATAAGAAGAAGGAGTCACTTTGCAGAAACTATGAAGAGGAAGAGGGAAAAGAGGTAGTGGGGTGAGCTCTGCGAGTGGAACAATCCAGGAGCAGAACTCCCCGAATGAGCTGTGCTGACAGACACAGGACAAAGGACATCGGTGCATTTATTAATGTGGCGGGGCAGATATATGAAGATATGTCTGGAGGGTCTGGGAGTGTAAAAACAGAACCTTCTTGGCACATACACTTTTAGAGCACACAGATTTTTTCTCTGTTAAATCTGAAACATCCCCAAGCCTACCCCATTTCTACTACTTCCTATATTTTTTCAAAATTTAGAGAAAAAAATACTATATATGTACAATTCTCACTTCTGAATATTTTCCTACAATAAAAATATGCAAATCTACACATATTTCTTTAAGCCCTCTCTCGTGGCTTTGAGCAATGTTCCTTACCAAAAAGGGGAGGACGGACAAAGAAGAAGAATACAGTCACAGAAAGCAAGCCATTGAAATGCTGCATCTTTGTACATGATTTTGGATGTATAATTAGAAATTTAACTGCTTAGATTATATTAAGGATTGCACCACTACATTTTTACAAGGTTCATTAGCCTAATTATACACTTAATTAAAACAAACTCAGTCATACATGTTAACATTTTCAATTCTAAGTATAAATTACAACCAATGATAAAACTGAAAATAAGTAACAAATGTTTTATTGACATCTAAATTGGCTAAGCAAGTCTGAGTTTTGCTTTGATAACGTAAACTCCCACAACTGCCACCCAGCTGTATGGAAATGATCATAATTCACCTTAATAAAAGCTGACACAGTATAAACACCCCCACTGCCATGAAGGCAGCGAAGGAGCGGGCAGAATGGGATCCCATCAGCAAGGCCCTCTCACTTCACAGAACACTAAACACGAGGGGCCAGCAATTACCCACACGTGATCCTGAGAACCACAGTCACCATCAGAGCAGACACAAACAAAAGAAAGCTCAAACAAGTCCCAGGTTTAAAAAAAAAAAAAATCTTAAGTTTTTAAAATCTTTAATAGATGAGATAAAGAACAAAAGAAAGGTAAATAAAAATAGAGAAGTCCTTCACCTTAAGGCAGAAATGACAGGCATCATACTTCTACATTGAAAGAATCAAGATTTATCTCAATGTAAGCTACATTTTTCTGTCTAAAGCAAATGTATTTATATGGTCCTTTATTAAAACAGTCTACAGCTAAGAATGCACAACTGAAAACTTTCAGACAAAAGGCTACAGATCAGTTGATAGAGTTAAATTGTGTTTTCTCAGAAGTAAATTAAAATTGAATACTCAAAGAGCATATTTATTCTTAAAAATGATAACTTCAAAGCTCTGCAATGATCTGAAATGAACTAGCTCCATGAAATTCAAACTGGCTATAATCCTTCCTCAACATATACACTCAACTAACTAAACCAGTGTATACAGCTGACCCTTGAACAATGCAGTTAGGGCTGCTGACCCCAGTGCAGTAAAAAATCTGCATATAACTTTTTGACTTTCCAAAAATTTAACTACTAATAGCCTACCGTTGCCGATAACATACGTCAATTAACACATACTTTGCATTTCTGTGTACTGTATACTGTATTCTTAAAGTAAGCTGAGGAAAAGAGAATGTTAACAAGAAAATCGTAAGAAAGACAAAAAACATTTATAGTACTTTACTGTATTATAGGAGAAAAATCCATTTACAAGTGGACCCACACAGTTCAAACCCATGTTGTCCCAGGGTCAGCTGTTTTTGCAAATCCTGAATTTATGACAGTGATAAATTCTCATCTCAGAGTCAAAACAGAAGAAAAAAATAATCATTTCCACTCTTATATAGACTAATCAGCACCTATCTAACAACCAGAACAACAAGCAACATGGAGGGAATTATAAGGCACATAACAGGAAGATAAATGGAAGATAAAATACAATTCTTATTAGCTGTCACTGCCAAGTACTTTGTTAAATGTTGCTACGTTGTAATCACATGTATTTTCCTATTTGGGCCATACAAAGCCATAGGAGTGCCCATCCCCTGGATGGGAAGACTGAGGCTAAGTAGAGCTAAGTTGCTCAGGCTACACGCTACCAAAAGACAGAACTGGGTTCTGTCCCAGAGATCCCTGGTCTTAAACTTGAACTGTTCTGAACAACTACTCTGCCAATAACATGAAGATAACGTAGTGCAGTTAGTCAATGACTGACAGAAAGGTAACACGACCTTTGTAACAAAAAATTCTGGAAAGATAATTAACTTTTTAATGTATTATAAGGCAAAAAGTCAAGGGGAAGAAGTCATGAAAAGAAACTTTTTTATGGCAACTGACAAACTGTAGTGTTGACTCTGCACCGGATACTCTAAATATTAAGTTGAAGATAAACATCTTCATCTACAGAAAGTGAGCTGAGATGGGATTAATAACGCACAGCCAGCATGAGCCATTAGCAGAAAGCTAGAAACACACACACACACCCAGACCCTCCCTTTCCAGGGCTTGCTTTCCCAATTAAAGACTTACGATTTTTCCTAAGTTCTCATGATTGACAATCAGATATAGGAAGAAGAGTTCTGTGAATACTTACTATCAATCGGAGGATGTTAAATGAGTTTGTTTTTCTAATTTGCCTTCTTTTGGGAACTCCTGAGATTTAGGGATACGTGTTGGTAGGAAATAATATACAATTACAACAGAAGGACTTTCTTACAAGTGACAATGAAATTTTCGACTCGCCCCACCCCCACAAATATTATGAATAGGAAACAGAGAAGAAGGGATTTTAGATACCAAAAGTACTAGACTAGAAACTCCATGATGACAGACATTTTTATTTGTTTGGTTCTCTAGAGCAAGGCTGGCAAATTACAGCCCACGAGCCAACATTCAGCCTGCCACCTATTTTTATAAATGCAGCTTCGCTGGAACACAGCCACACTCACTTCACTATACATTGCTTACAGTTGCTTTCATGCTACAATGACAGAACTGCGTACTTGCAATAGAAGCTCAGTGACGCTCGGTGACCCACAAGGCAACAATATCGAATATCTGACCCCATAAAGGGTTTGCCAAACCCTGATCTGCTATATGCACAGAAACAAGAATACTGCCTGGTAGATACAAGATCTTTAAAAAAAAAATAAAAACAAACAAAAAACTTGCTGGATAAAAGAAACACAAGCCTATAACTACTATTTGCATAAGGAAAAGTACTGTGAAAGAACACTCCAAAGACCATAGATCTAAGAATAAAGAAGAATGTATATAAATGGGAAATGTCCATTACAGAAAAGACGCAGAGAAACAGACTGCACTTTATTAAGAATAATATGCTTTGGGATGCCTGGGTGGCTCAGTCGGTGAAGTGTCTGCCTTTGGCTCAGGTCATGATCTCAGGGTCCTGGGATTGAGTCCCGCATCAGGCTCCCCGCTCGGCTGGGAGCCCGCTTCTTCTTCTCCTCCCTGCTTGTGCTGTCACTATCTCTCTCTCTCTCAAATAAATAAATAAAATCTTAAAGAAGAAGAAGAAGAAGAAGAAGAAGAAGAAGAAGAAGAAGAAGAAGAAGAAGAAGAAGAAGAAAAAGATGTTTTATCCATACTGGTTTCCACAGGGGAACAGAGATATAATATCCACTGTAAGTTATACTGTGGAGTCCAGGTAAAAGAGTAACTATTATTTTTTTAAAAATACAGTCATATTTCTTAAAAATCTTTAACAATTTCTCCATTATTTACTGAATGAAATCTCATCGGTCACTGATAAAGTGCTTTGTAACAATCTCTCCAGCTCTATCTTATAATAAATTCTATTCCAAATCCTTGACTCATTATTTCTTACCAAATCATGCACATGTGTATGTGGCATCTTCCTTTCATAGATTCTCTTCCTGGGAAAGAATATCATTCCAGAATGTCACTTGTGTAACTCCTATATTTCCTTAAAGAATAGATCAAGCTCTATTGCTCCACTGAGGGTACACGACAGCTTCCATACTTCTGCTAAGTCCCTATGGCACCCGTGCATGCAGTTCTTTCGACACATGGCATGGATTTTTTTATATACACACTTTTCAACTGGACTTTTAAAGTCCCTTAAAACCAAATTTAAATCTTATAATTTCATAAACCCAATGCCTACAGTATACATTTTTATCTTGCTTTTTAAATACCTAACATTACATTACATTATTATAAAGCCTCAGAAAAACTCATTATCAACTATCAAACCAGGATATGTATTTATCTAAATTTAACATAGTAATGCCATAGCTCATGTGGATAGTCATACGTTCATTCACACTTTTACTGAGTAAGCTTTACTGACCAATACCTATGGGCTAAGTCCTAGAAATATAAAAAATACAAAACACAGTTTCTCTACCAAAGGAAATGACAATTTTTTGGAATAACCTTCCTGAAAGTAGTAGCATTTGTGATTTAAATAAGAAGGCTATGTTTGACATTTACATCAGAAGGAAATCAAATTATATGTGTGAGGTGAAAACTGATTTCAAGGTGATGAACTGAATAAAGAGTTCTGGATGGGAATCAGTTAACTTCATTTCTGAAATACACACAAGATGACGACTAAAGTAAAACAGCATCACAGCAAAGGAAACAATCAACCAAACTACAAGGCAACCTATGGAATGAGAGAAGATATTTGCAAATAACATATCTGATAAAGGATTAGCATCCAAAATATATAAAGACCTTACAAAATTCAACACCCAAAAAAAGAATAATGCAATTAAAAATGGGCAGAAGACATGAATAGACATTTTTCCAAAGAAGACATCCAGATGGCCAACAGACACATGAAAATATGTTCAACATCACTCATCATCAGGGAAAAACTGATCAAAACTATAATGAGATATCACCTCACCCCTGTCAGAATGGCTAAAATCAACAACACAAGAAACAACAGGTGTTGGCAAGGATGTGAAGAAAAGGGAACCTTCCTGCATTCATTGGTGGGAAAGCAAACTGGTGCAGCCACTCTGGAAAACAGTCTGAAGGTTTCTCAGAAGGTTAAAAATAGAACTACCCTACGATCCAACAATTACACTGGTAGTTATTTACCCAAAGAATACAAGAATACTAATTCAAAGAGATACATGCATCCCAATATTTACAGCAGCATTATCTACAATAGCCAAATTGTGGAAACTGCCCAAGTGTCCATAGACTGATGAATGGATAAAGATGTGGTTTATAAATACATACACACACACACACACACACACACACACACACACACACACACACACTGGACTATTACTCAGCCATAAAAAGGAATGAAATCTTGTCATTTGCAATGACATGGATGGAGTTGGAGCACATAATGTTAAGCAAAGTAAGTCAGTCAGAGAAAGACATGCCATATGATGTCACTCATATGTGGAATTTAGGAGAGAAAAAAAAATGTGCAAAGAGAAAAAAAAAAGAAGAAGAAGAAGAGAGAGAAGGAAACCAGGAAACAGACTCTTAACTACAGAGAACAAACTGATGGTTCCCAGAGAATAGATGGGTAGGGAACGGGTCAAATAGCTGATGGGGATGAAGGAGGGCACCAGGTGATATACGGAAGTGCTGAATCACTATATTATATACCTAAAACTAATATTATACTGTAACTAACTGGAATTTAAAAACAAAAACTTAGAAAAAAAGAAAGATGGCATCAAGGGGAAGATAACATTGTCTTTTCTAGGCATCTGTTTGTCTCTATGTCTAGGTACTGAGGCACTGGTTGGGGGATGAGCAACCATATGCCAACTGTCATTGATGCCTCCAATCAAAAAAGACCATCCTACTTTACTCCAGAAAATAGTCTTTTTAAGTAGGCCCAGCAAGATCCTTATTCAACAAATTTCATTATCCCTCAGGCCATAATAATACTTAAGTGGCTTTAAGAATTTCTCTAACATTGACTTCACGTTTCTTCCTATTTTCCAGAATTATATTTGTATTCGAGACATCCTGCATTGTGTGTCTTCTCTTTATGATATATAATTCACATCCCACACTGTTCCTTAGAATTTTTGACTTTGAAGTCCAAATCAGAAAGCAACACTGACATATATGGGTCACTTTTACAAAAATAAGTATTCAGTAAGTGTTATTCAATTAGTCCTATCTCCAAAATTGAGAAGGCCCAAGTATGATTGGAATTTTGTACAAGAGAAGTTATTCTTGGAAATTTCAACCTACATCCCATGAATATGTATTCTTTTATTCCCACTAGATATATATGCAATTTCTTCACGAGTTCCACTTAATTTCTTCCTTTCTGCTATACTCCATGGCTTAATTCGCCCTTGCAGCCACCACGGAGCTGGGGTAGCTCCCTTTATAAGCTGTCATCACATTCAAAATCATCTTCTGCAACAAGCCAGCTTCAGTTACATAATTCAGACAATTCTTCCTCTATCAACTCACAGAGTACCTATTACATATCAACATTTATCACGTAATTACAATTGTGTGATTTCTTGGCCATCACTCCATCTTTACTGCAAATCTCTAGAGAAAGACTATGTCCTGTTCATCTTTGTTTCCTAGCACCTAACACAGGAATCATCAGACGGTAAACGCTTGGGAAGGTTTCTGCCTGAATGAGAAGAATCTACCTGTAAGCATTTCTGAGAACAAGGACCATGGGTGTGTCTGCCTCCTCAAGACGGATTTCTATGTTTCGGAGCAGCTGCCTGTTTTTTCTTTCCCAAGAACAACCTAACTCTGAAGAACCATTACTATCAAGTCCATGCAGAAGTTTAAAAATGCAATACAAATACTGAGGGAAAAAAACAAATATTTCTGTTCTTTCCCAATATGAAAACTGGTAATGCCTGGAAAGAGTTGACTAAAGAACCTGCTTTTCTTAATCTCTTTGTCCCTTATATAAGAAAGCTACACAAGATTTTCTTTAAATGCCAAATCAACAGCGATTTAAAAATGATTCAGTTATAAAACAACTCGGAGTTCTGCAAAGGGATACTTGTCTACTCCAATGTGTTCTGTATCTCTAAACACCATGGTAACCAGTGCCTGATGGATTCTGTGAAATTGCTTCCATTGAATTAATCCATACCACATTTACTTTTCTATCTTATTCTCCTTTTGCTCCAGGCTTTTCATCTATTTGTTTTATCCTAATATCCTCTCACATCGAGGGAGGAAATGTGTAATAAATGACAGAAAATGACATGCTTGTAATTGAGACACTGGTTAAGTCTCATTTAAATGGGAGGGCAGAAAGTGATTCAAGAGGGCAGTGTAGGAAGATCCCGAACTCATGTCCTCCCAAAGACACAACACGCAGTCAGGTACATATGGAGCCGTTCCATCAGAAAAGCACTTGAGAACCAGCTGAATAGCTATCCCACAGGAAAGGATGAAAAGACCACACAGAGATGTGCTCTTGCCAAAACACCCCAGCAAAGTGATCCACAATTGGGAAACATCTTAAAACACGACACAAATATAAATCAAGATATACATACATGAATCAATACATATACACAGCTTCTCCCTGAGGAGCAAGGGGTTTGTACTCCACGCGAGCTACCACAACCCTCCGGGCCTGCACCAGAGCAAGGAACCCCCAAAATGTCTGGCTTTGAAAGCTAACGGGAATTACATTAAGGCGGACCACAGAGCTATCAAGAACAAATATTTCCCTCTCAAGGGGCTCACACACAGGACCCGGCTCAAAAAGCAGCAGTATGAAAAATGTCTAGACCATAGGTGAAGGAATTTCACTTGCTAAACTTAAAGCATCTACCAGAGGGGTAGAAGTCTGCTGGTCTTCTCTCCAGGGTCAGAATGCTGGCAGATGCCATTTTTACAGGTTACTTCTACTTTGCCAGTGATAGTATTGCGGGCACCATTTTTTTGTACCTCACTCTAGCCAACTAACAGCTACGGGAAAGTAGCCCCTTCTCCCACTGCCAGCACCTCCAGGTGCAGCAGGTGAGCAGGCCCATGCCTTGCACCCTTAGTTGCTCGTGCAACCCTGCCATGGTTGAACAGGCAGGTATAGTGCACACAGGGGATGGTTCCTGAGCACCAGCCTCAGGTGGGGTGGGGAGGATTAGAATTCTGGACTCCACAGAACTGAAAGAATTGCAGCGACAGCTCAAGAGACAACCAAGTACAAGGCTAAGGTTAAATGTTAAGGTTCATCTCCTACACAGAGCCACTCCCCAAGACAGGGAGATATAGCTGTTTCACAAAACGCACAGAAACAAACAGAGAGTCAAGTAAAATGAGGAAACAGAGGAACAGGTTCCAACTGAAAGCACAAAATAAATTCCCAGAAAAAATCCTCAATGAAACAGAGATAATTTATCTGAGAAAAACTTCAAAGCGATGGTCATGAAGATGCTACCTAAAGTCAGAAGAAAGTGGGTGAACACACCGAGAACGTCAACAAGGAGACAGAAAAATGTAAGAAAGTACCAAATGCAAGTCACAGAGCAGAAGAATACAATAACTGCTGTGAAAAATACACTGGATGGAATCAACACAAGGCTAGATGACACAGAAAAACGATCCGTGACCTGAAAGGGTAGTGGGAATCACCCAAACAGAACCGAAAAAGATCAACAAATAATTTCAATGGGGATGGATTTAAGGATCTGTGGGAAAATATCAAACATACTACACTCATATTATACAAATCCCAGAAGGAGAAGAAAGAAAGAAGGGGGCAGAAAACTTATCTGAAGAAATAATGGCTGAAAACTTCCCTAACCTGGAGAAGGAAAAAGATATCAAGGTCCAGGAAGCACAGAAAGTCCCAAATGAGATGACCCAGAAAGATCAACACCAAGACATGTCGTAAATAAACGTCAAGAGTTAAAGATAGGGGAGCCCGGGTGGCACAGTTGGTTAAGGGGAAAAGACAGTCTTGTCAACAAATGGTGTTGGGAAAACTGGACAGCTACATGCAAAAGAATGAAAAGAATGAAACTAGACCACTGTCTTAAAGCATATGCAAAATTTAACTAAAAATGGATTAAAGAGTTGAATGTAAGACCTGAAGCCATAAAAATCCAAGAAGAAAACACAGGTGGTAAGCTCCTTGATATCGGTCTTAGTGATGTGTGTGTGTGTGTGTGTGTGTGTGTGTGTGTGTGTGTGTGTATAGACACAAATACACACACACACTTTATCTGACTCTACAGGCAAGAACAACAAAAGTAAAAATAAACAAATGGCGGGGGAGGGGGTGCCTGGGTGACACAGTCAGTTGAGTATCCGACTCTTAATTTCAGCTATTTACAATAGCCAAGCTATGGAAGCAATCCAAGTGTCCATCCATAGATGACTGGATAAATACGTGGCACAGATCTACAATGGACACCACTCAGCCACAGAAAAGAATAAAATCTTGCCATTTGTGACGACATGGGTGGACCTTGAAGTTATTAAGGTAAGTGAAATACGTCAAATAGGGAAAGACAAATACCACATGATTTCACTTATATGTTGAATCTAAAACACAAAACAGATGAACAAACAAAACAAAGCAAAACCAGACTCATAGAAAACAGACTGGTAGTTGCCGTAGGAGAGGGAGTTTGGGGGGCAGGGGTTCAAATGGGTGAAGGGGATCAAGAGGAACAAAATTCCAGTTATAAAATAAATAAGTCATGGGGATGTAATGTGCAACACAGGGAGTACAGATAATAATATTATTAACTTTGGTGACACATGGTAACTAGACTTACTATGGTGATCATTTCACAATATATACAAACGTCAAATCACCATGTTGAACATCTGAAACTAACGTAATATTGTACATCAATTATACTTCAGTAATAACAAAAAATGAAATACCGGTTCAGAGCTGGTGCATACACAATTAAATCTCATTTGTGAAAAGTTGTATCGCAAAGGGAGATAAAGGTACACTAATATTTGGAAGCTATAATCCATGCACTTTACCTTATCGTTTTTTTCTACTCATGAAACATATGAAAAAAGATGTAACTTTTGAGATCATTTAAAATTGTATTCCTTAAAGGAAATAAAGCAAAGGCCATTCTGAAAAAGAACTAAGCGTGTTTAAATGAAAGTACCTTGAAGAAATTTCAAAGCTTCTCTGGAGTTTAAAAATAAACAAAGAGAAGGAGGAAAAAAGGGAAAGCAGTCACAGCCCTGTGACTATAACACCACCTCAAAATTCAAGGTGAATTTCACAGCTTGTTATGTAACACTAACTGTCAAAGCCTCTTACTCCAGCAGAGTTCTAGGTAAATCAAAGTTTCAGCTTCCAGACATTCCATAAAGTATGTGCTTTACCAAAGAGGTAAAACCTGGAGTCACCACCATTAGGAGCATTCACCAGGGAAGGCAGCACAATTGCTCAAACACTCCACGAACAAAATTAAATAATTTAATCACACACTTAATCACTGACAGCCCATCTGTTTCTTACAATATACTAGATGTTTATAATTCGTGGGCAAGAGTGTAAACTATGTCTTACATTCTCAGTCAGTGGTCTAAGGCCGCTTTCCCCTTTCTTCTCCCAGTGTAAAGGAAGTAAAAAAAAATAATAATAATAATAATAACAATAAAAGAAAGAAGAAGTTCAAAATAAGAAGCCGAGTAGTTCATAAGTATATTTCACTGGGTAATTACTGGATGCGGATTGAAGAGAGGACACAAACTTCAGCCACTTAACAGCTCACTCCTCCAGGACAAGGATGCGAGCGTTTCACTGGCTACTGTCAGAGATGCTTCAACCATTAGTTGAACAAAATCAATTCACAGTATTTAAAGATATAAAAACAAAATTTTTAATAAACCCAATAGTTTTTTCACAGAAAGCAGCAGCAGAATAAAAGAAACTCATATAACATTTGAAGTTTTTAAAGATACACATTCTAGAAAGTAATGAAGTCATTAATGGTACAAAATTCTGACATCTGAGTGTGTAGAGATTGAAGAGAAGGAACCACAGACGACATGGCAGGAAATAAGTCGATAGCTTATTTAACTTCTAAAACTTTCAAACATAATCATAAAAATCTTACAAAAATTTAAGAACTAAATAAACCTAAAAACGAATTTAAAATGATCATTACCTAATTATCCAGATCATTTTTACTGGATAAATTTTTCCAGAAAAGTGCTTTAAGCTCTCCCTTAATTTTGCAAATTCAGCTGGAGTTCTGACTCTAAAATGTTTCATCAATATACGGCAAGTAAAGTGTTTGCAGGGACGTGTGGTGACCAATAACATTATTAGAATCATTTAAATGCTTGATTTCTTCATCAGCGTAAGTGCTTTCTGTGATTATGATGTATACGTATGAACGAAGGAGCAGTTGGCCCCAAACGAAAACGTTCCTATTAAGCATATGCTAAATCAACACCACTCTGTATCTGAGCATAAATGAAGATAAAACACTCAACATTATGATTCAATTAAAAACCTCCAGGATACGTTACCTGCCGCCTCGAGCACTGAAAGGCACTACGTGGATTCCCAGAGGCCCTCCATCGTTGGGGACGCGTACGAGCTTTACCATATCACTGTGAGACAATGATGAATGAGGGAGCGTGAACAGGTACTGTAAACAAACCAAAACCGAAACAAAACAGAACAAAAAAAACTGCTACAACACAGACACGCCATAAACAACAAAAGAGAACAAAACGAAAATCTCACCAAGCACACACGCGTCCACATACACATTCTTGGAGGATAAGCGTGGTGATGAGAGCAACAGTAAACACTACATACCTGAACACTAGTCTGATGGCATGGAGAGAGAGCAATCATCGGAAATAACTACATTAAAATGACACAGAACCATTTTTCTCGGACCATACTCTTTTATGTGTAATACAAGTACACGTTTTGTAAGTCAAATCTCTAGACTTCCACTGAAAAATTTCCATTCCGGTACTTATTTCAAGGACAACGAAGATTAAATGAAGAAAGGTGTTTTGGCTGCAGAGTACTTTAAAATTTACAAAGTGCTCCTGCGTAGGTCACATTGTCCATCCTTCCAATAATCCAATGAGGTCAAAGCTTCTGTTTTGCCTCTGTAGGTGACAGGCCAGGTGTGATCCAGCTATCTTTACCTCCCACATTGTTCCACAACAATTCAAAGTCCTAAACTTCGGTAAGTGTACCACAATGCCGGGAAAGAAACTCATTCCTCAAAGCCAATACACACCTGCTAAAAATCAACTAATTTCTGTAAGTGTTTGTAACTGAACCTTAAATTTAGTCATGAAGAGAGATATAAGTAACACGAAGTTACTTCTATTACATAATGAAAGTACTTTACTATTAATAAGTCTGAGTTTAATGAAAACTGGTGTAATTTGGAGAATGTAAATTTTATAAATCTTTTAAATGAGATTTCATTTTCTTTATAGATTTTTTCCGTGTGTGTGTGTGTGTGTGTGTGTGCGTAGTGCACAGAAGTCTAAACAGGTCATGGGGCGCCTGGGTGGCACAGCGGTTAAGCGTCTGCCTTCGGCTCAGGGCGTGATCCCAGCGTTCTGGGATCGAGCCCCACATCAGGCTCCTCCGCTATGAGCCTGCTTCTTCCTCTCCCACTCCCCCTGCTTGTGTTCCCTCTCTCGCTGGCTGTCTCTATCTCTGTCGAATAAATAAATAAAATCTTTAAAAAAAAAAAAAAAAGAAATCTAAACAGGTCTTACCTGACAATCAATTTTTAAAAATAGTATTTCAATTAAGTATCTAGTTGAAGCAACTATAAAGATTACCAATGGATTTGACAAAGATCGCAGTTTAGTTTTTATATAATGGAAATGCCAGTTATTCCACGATATTTCTTAAATGAAAACCTAGTTACCCTAGATACTATTAATGTCCTCGTTATGTAATACAAAGACTAAAAGAAAATTAAAGACAGTGATATCAAACAAATCAAAACAAAATTAAGAATATGTGCATAGATGTAATCACATATGCTAACTAGGAAAAAATTAAAATTCTGCCAAACTGCCAAAATATTTACTGAAGTAATGCTATTTAAATGAATTATTTTTTTATATTTTCATAGAATTTCACAACTTCTTATTTTAGATACTGTTACATATCATTTCAGCATCCATTTAATGATTAGTTTGTCAACTGAAAACAGTATGGTGACTTTAATAAATGTATTTTAATCCACCTTCTTTCTAAAAAGAACTAGGACATAGCAAGTAATTCTTAACTGTGATAGAGAGTGTTGGTTGCTGTCTATCTAAACATAACTCGATTCTAGACTCTGTTTAGTCTCACTGAGAAAGTTCTGAGAGACTTCCCTTGGAAGACAAAGAAAAGACAGAATGAAGAGTTTAGATGCTAAGATGTAGGCCCCCTCCACTTTGACCCAAAGTCAAACAAAACTTCAGAATGATTGCCCTCCAAGTCTAAACGACCAAGGGAAGAAGTTCTGAGAACACCTTCCACTTAAACATGCCAATACTTAAGATAATTGTAAAGTTGTGATAATATAGTGAAGTTTTCTTTGTCCTTTTATACGTAAACTCATGTTTAAGGGCCCTAACCCCTGACTCTAATTTTTCAACAAATATCTTCAGAGAGTCCATTTCTTCAAATCAAAAAATATATATACTAAAATGTCTAATGCTTACATGACCCAACTGGTTTTTCAAGCAAAGTATATCTACACTTTTTTTAAATTTAGCAAAGTTGAAAAACAAACAAAGGACCAAAACACTGACATAGAAAGCAATGTGAAAGTTACAGTGCTGGTAACATGACACACATTTTCAATCAAATACTATTTTATATTATCATTTAATAGTATTTGCCAAGGCATGAAACCAGGACAGATACGTGTGAATTTCCATGCTATACTTCTTACATTAGGTAGTTAACTCAATAGATGAAAGATGCTCTTTGGGAAACAAGCCAACGCAAGGCATGTTTTTAACTAAGCACAAACATTCCGCATGCCATATGCTTTTGGAATTCTTGCTGCTATCAGTGATGCTACACGTATATTACAAATTTAGTTAAAGCCATCAGTAACTTACTCCAGAGTAAAGCTGGGTATGTTCTCCAAACCAGTGTCGGCATGTCCAACAGGTTCAACACGACTATTGTCTTCTTCGGTCCCATCCTCATCCTAGAGACACATGCACAAAGAAGAGAAGTATACTCTGTGTTAGGTTTACTTCCGTAATGTGAAAGGAAATTGGATAAAACTGGAGTTTAGTAGGCATTCTGACCACGTGAACTAGGTCCTTCCTCTAGGGGGATCAGCTTTCATGGTAAGATGGGTATGTGTATGTGCCGAGCTGTATTTTCAGGCCACAGTCTCCTGAGTTGGCGTACCCCAGGAGGGGGACGAGACACCATGGCGATAAGGAAAGAACTTCTACTTATGTGAACTTTCTTGTCATTTGTATTTCACTTTTTGATATATGTTTTCAGGAATAATTATACACTACCACAATGTTATGTTAATAAACAAACGTACAGGGTACAGGTGATACACGTTTAAAATTTTTACTAACCCAAACAGTTGAGGCCATTAAAAACCTTAACAACCAGCAAAATCTTCAATGTTCCTCAGTTCCTACTAAATCGGCTTGTCAGACTGAGCTTGCGGTAAGTACCATCCTAGACTCAAATCCATCATCCTCTGAGATTTCACACAAAGTTACCCTAAGCCAGCTGACTGGTTATTGACAGGTACCTATGAAGGCATTAAGATCTTCGCCATAAAGAACCGCTTCTGTTTACTCCTATTATGAAGGACCAAGCATAGGCAGAGGCACAAACAGCAAAATAATCAAGCCCCACTTTGTAGCCCTCCTTTCATGAAGGCAGTATATTGTAAAACATTATGTTCCAACATGTTGTAGAAACTGGGTAAGTGTGCTGGCACTACGAACACTGCAGATGGAATAAATGTGATGGTTCCTAAACAGAAATGAAATGCCACTCAAGACCATGCCTTACGTTATAACCCTGGCCGCCGTCTTTTCATTACGGAGTTCACAGGGAAGTTGGCTTCTCAGGATAATTTGAATAATAAACATGACTGAATGATATCAAAGGTCTTTTTAACCAAATGAGAATATTTAGAAAAGACCTGGAACCTCCAATGAGACTCGCTAAGAGGCTCGGTGGGCTTCACCTCGGATCCGCAGTGTCTAGTACCCAGTAGATCCTCTATAATAATTTTGCTAATAAAAACAAGATCTTCCCTAGAACTCTTTGGGATAATAAGTTTCCAAATACACATAAATAAAATTTATTTAATCTGTTTCTTGGAAGTATGTATGTATAACTCATATAAACATATAATTCGTGAGGTCTATCCTTTCTACTATATAAATTTGGTAACAGTGATTTTCTATGTGAATTTACTGAACCACCTATATAGAAGTCTACCGTTAGAGAAAAATTTTATATTTTTAATCACGTATGAGAGACTCATAGTAGAAATGTATATGACATCAACAAAGACATCGGTCAACAAAATGATAAACAAAGGTCGTAGGTTCAACACAGTGTTAAGCAATATTTTAAAATCTTCAAGCAATATTAAGGCAACACAGAGCAGTTGATAACACCCAATTGGCAATTCCCCTGAGAAGCCACCGAAATAAGAAGGTGAATGCACCAAGTTTTTCTATGAGTTGCAAACAGGTTCCATGTGTCCTCAATGGCAGTGCACTGCATGAAGTGAAGGGACTTGAAGACTGATGATCCTATGATTTAAGAGGCTCTGACATGCACCTCTTAGTCATCTGTCTCTTTTAAGCACAAGCACACAATACATTTCAAAGGTTAACCAGCATCTTGAACCTGCCTAAGGACCACACTTTAAATGTAAACAAGAGCTCCTGAATTGAAGCTTTTCCATGGGCAGGGGGGTAGGAGGGAGAGCAAAGTGATTGTTTATAAATCAGATGGAAAACATAAAAATAATCTTTCAAGTTAAAAGCATTTCATTTCAGGATTCATTAATAATTTAAGCACCACTGAAATGCCACCATGATGCATAACCAGCAAAACACCTAAGTTGTACTAGGAAACGGCCACATAAAGGAAATGCCCCAAGCGACAGTGATACAACAGCCACTGATAATTTACACATTCGCTGCTCCCCCAGCGGCCATTATCAGGCCCCAAGAGCGGGCAGAGGGCTATTTCATGCAGCTGCATATGGTGTTCGGCTCAGATCGCGACATTCGCTGCCCCGGGGCTGAGCTACCATTGTTGTGGGAACCACAACTTAAAATTCCCCAACTTCTGGACGGGTAAGTACCAGCTCCGGTGTTGCTTTATTTTGTTGTCTTGTACTTTTAACACGCTGTGACTGAACATAGCTACTTTCAGCACAAGTTAGATACTGAATTCCATTATAGACACAGAAAATGAAACTTGGCTTTTATTTATGTCATATCAATACTGAAGGCCTAAAATATTAATTTAAACTACACAATGTTAAAAACTTCCAGGTGAGAAAATACACTTTTTATCTTTTCCTTTCTCTCCATTTTATAGCAGAGCTCAGGTTCAAGAATTAAACAGACTTGGGTGTGAGCACCAACTCTACCATTTGCCAATTTTATATACTTAGGCAAGTTATATATGCCTTCTATATTTCTATCCCTTCCTCTGCAAAATACAAACAATAAAACTATCTTCCTAGGACTACTGAGAGGGAGAAGATAATCCGTATCACAAGCATAACATGGTGTCCAACAAAGAGTCATTGCCCAGTAAACGGTAGCTGGTACTGAAAAGAGAAATAAATAATGCATGACATATAAAACATACTGCAGATAAACGATTTAAGGTAATGTTACACAATTATATTTTAAGAGTATATATTCATCCGTTCATACTTTATGCCTTACAAGGCAACTTAATATTAAATATATTATCTACTCGATTAAATACAAAATCTACATTTGGAAACATTCATAAAACCTGATTTGTTGCATTTTGCTATATACAAAGTACCTTCATTGTAAAATGTCTTTGAAATGAGAACACACATTTAAAAATATAAACAACTAAATGCCGTATACAATGAAATAAATGGCACAAGGAGGAAAACACTATGGGTTGCTGGGTGAGGAAATTTTCAGAGGAAAAACGAAGGTCAAGAACTATGAAGAGGGATGCCTGGGTGGCTCAGCAGGTTAAGCGTCTGCCTTCAGCTCAGGTTATGATCCCAAGATCCTGGGACAGAGTCCAGCATTGGGCTCCTTGCTCAGCGGGGACCCTGCTTCTCCCTCTGCCTATCACCCTCTCTGCTTGTGTGTGCATGCACTCTCTCTCTGACAAATGAATAAATAAAATCTTTAAGAAAAAAAAAAAAAGAACCATGAAGAGTCTATGATTTTTATCCCACTCGAAGGCTCCTAACTTAGCTTGCATAGCTTTGTGGATGCTAGCAGAAAAAATGAGACCCCTGGGTCAGAGACAAAGGACAGTTTATTACAGCAAGAGCCAAAGTATCACCCTGTTATGCACTTTTCTCCAGCTCAAATTCTTACGAAGTGATGTGCAGAGAACCACGAACGCTGGTGCACACAGAATAAACCTGAGCTTAGGGAACCCAAATACCTTACGCAGGCGGCAGCATGTCTGCCCGCTGCTATGGAGGGAGACACCGGATCCGTCTTCCAAGGCTGTTTGCTGTACATAAATCCTTGCAGGGACAGTCCACAACAAAGGCCTCTGCTCTCAAGGCATACAAAAATGGAAGAGAACGACGGAGAATTATCTTCCAACAACAGAGCCTAATCTAAGCACTGCCAAATGTATGACCTGTGTGATTGCTAGCAAACTAAAACTAGGAATATCAGTAAAAAAAATGCTCTATCATAACAAGGCCTTTTAAAGTAACATTAAATTCCACCAGATAACAGAGTCATACCTTCTATATTAAAACAAATTTTTCAGTGAGGATTTCTATGTTCAACCAACCAAACAAGAATCAGGTATGAAAGTTGAAAAAAATCTTCAGATATGCAAAGTCTTTACTTCCCATGGACGCTTTCATATTAAGCTATTTTTGGATGTGCTCCAGCAAAATCCAAGAAATTCAATAAAGTAATGGACAGAATCCAAGGAAAGTCCAAGAATAAGGTAAGAAGACAGCTCAGAGAAGAAGAAGCCAAGTTAGATTAGAGCAACAGGATAGAGAAGTCTGGAAAGTCTGACTCCCTGGGAAAAAAAGAAATTAATAATTGCTCTGATATTTTTGAACATTTGGGAAATACTGTTTGACAGACCTGTTAGAGAATGCGGGGGGGGGGGGGGAGGTCAGAAATACACAGATAAAACAAAATCGATTTTTAAAAGGTCAAAGCAATTGACTCCAGAAACAACAAAGGAAGATGTGTAGGGGAGGAAAAAAAAACTCATCAGAGTACCTACTTGGTCATGCAATGAGCCATAAACTGCCTTCTAATGTGACACTGGCTACTGATTTCACTTAGGCTTCTGATGTAACACTAGCGAAGATACAGGAACAAGGCAAGTAGAAGTGGCAGAAAAGGAAACACCTTCATCTTCCACAGATGCAAGTCAACAGATGTCAGTAACTGGTAACCAGGAAAGTGCAACCTAAATATTTTATTTAGAAACATGCAAGTAAATAGCAGAATACATATCCGCATAAATAGTCCCTCCAGGGAGAGGGGCTGGGAGAACTGGGAGGAGCAGAACAGAGTGCTCGTTTTTTCTTTAAAAGCCTCCTAGTATTATTTTTATATTTTTATTCTGACTACATATTTGAGATGCCCGAAGGACCTAAGGCTGGAAACCCAACCTGCCAGCAAGGCGGCATCCTTGGAAGGAGCAGTCCGCATACCTGTCCCGGAGCTACTCCTTCCCAGCTCAGGTGCAAGAAAAGACCCACATCAGCAGGCTGCAAGTGCTACTCTGGCTTCAAAGCCTCATGCCTCATGGAAGTCAGGACCTCAAAACACCACCAGAGGCAGAGCTGCTTGTCACGGATTTATCGTCTTCTGAGTCCATACGCTATTTACTAATCAGAGGTCACTTTTACCATATAAGGACCGTGGATGGAAGCCTTTATCAGGTTTTTAGAGAAACAGAGCAAAAAAAATAACCAAAGTTTAAATTCTTGTGCAGAAGAGGGGAAGATTTTGTCAACCCTTTGCCTACCATATATATTATATGGATCTAAACAAATGTTTAAAAAAGATGGATGAGTTCTAGTCAAAGGAGAGGAAAGAATAAGAGAAAATGAGTATTTGATAAGCTTGGGTGAGGAAGATGAGTTTTAGATCAGGTTAGAAATGTGTATTAGACCAGTGGGGATAAAGACATATGAAATTATTTGTTCTCTGCTTGTAGGAAAAATTATTTTATTCTCTTCCATAATATGAATAATACCAAGGCTAACCCTCAACTTGAAAAGCCCTAACAGAACCAAGGGATGATACACTCTAAAATCACAAACTCTCACATGAACTATGTGTTTAAGAAAACTAAATTTGCCTAAACTCCTAATTACGTTTTTCACTTCAAAAATTATCTAGTTGTATTTTTTCCTGTTTGAGTACTAAATATCTTCTCCATAATCATAGATTTTATGGATATATATAGATATATATATCTATATATATCTATATATATATTTGGATATATATATAGATACATATAGATATATATATCTATATATATCTCCAAAAACATAAGTAGATGTCATTGCAAAGAAGGAAAGGATCTGTAATTAGAACACTTAAAAACTGAATACTGCCTCCATAGATCACCATAAGAAAGAAGAGGACAAATCTGTAACCGTTTGCTTATAAAGCAGGGAAATGAAAAGCACACGTTCTGCTTCACAGGAACACAAACTTTATCTAGAAACCAACCACCTGTGTATCTGTATTTAAACTCTTAGTTCCAAGGAATTAAATATTGTGAAGAGTTATTACTTGAAAAAAAATGCCTACCATTTTAAGAAATGATTTATCATTTTAGAAACATTTTATAAAAAACTAGTTATTTGCCTCCTTAAATTTCCTGCACACCTATCTTTGATCTTTATGCTTAGGAAACACAAAAAGGAAATGAAAGTTCTGATGGTATCTTGTTAAACAAATTTACAATATTTTTCAAGTGTTTTTATTATTCTTAACAATAAAATAATTTAATGGGTTCAATTATATTGCGACAAAAGCGCTTAAGTAAACAGTCTTTTTCACACTTTTCAGAATGCCTCCAAGACTTTCCAAACTTAATGAGAGACACGTTAACTACTAATGAGCTACAGCATCTCCCCCCCAAAAATATTTATTTGGATGTTCACAGCATGAATTAAATCGCTTTTGGGGGACATTCCCTAAGTATCACAAATAGGATTCCAGAAGGCTTTTGTGTTAATGTTGCCACAACTTGATTAATTGGTTAAATCACCAGGGAAAAGTAATTTCCCATCACATGCGGACAACAATTGAAAACATCTAGGGGAGGGGGACTTTTCAGCTGAGAATGGTAAATCTATAGCAACCTTCTAAACAAACAAAATCAGGAAATGTGTGATACAATTTTACTTCATGGTCCTTATATTCCACTTGAGTAAAAACATTTACGAAAAAACCTAATTCAAATCCTTTAAGGATAGACAATACTAGATAATAGGACCTTTTAAAAATATTTTCTTGTACTGTTTGGGACATTAATAACCATTATACCTGTAAATGCAGGGCAGTTCATTATCACATAAACTGTACACCACAGAACCCAGAGCTCAACCCCAAATAACTGTGGCTTATATTAGGAATGACTCAGTACTTGTGATGTTGAATATTACATGTGAGCTTCATCCCCTCAAAGGGATTCCAAACATTCTCATCTCAGGCTAATACTGATCCAATGGAATAGCAAGCACAGTATTTACCACAGCCCGTGAAATTTTCAGTCACCACAGAAATGAAACATTTCCTCTCTTGGAACATACACAACAGGACTCCACACAACCGAAGGCAAGAGAAGAGTCTTTAAAAGAAGAACAGATGGTGCTGATTGATGAAAGCTATCTCACGACGGAGAACAACAAGAAGGATATATCTTTGCACCTGTTACATGCAGAGTGGAATCTCAAAATTAAGTTCCAAAATGTTAAGTCTGCTTCTCCTAGATTATTAGAATTTCAGGGCTTGGAGGAATCGTACTGGAAGACATCTGGTCCAACAGCCAATCATACGCTGGAATCTCTTCCTTCACTTAATTCTTCCATTTTTTCCTGTGCCCCCATGATACACAAAAGCAGCTTTACATAGTAATCCTTACTAAGAATCACTGAATTCAATAACCAACCCCAGCATCCCACCTGGCATTATGTGCCTCACTCCTATCCGTATAGATGCCAAACAGAGGACCACTCGAAATATCTATCACCACGTCAGCAATACTGAAGCCACCTGCTTTGCAGGAAGTGCCTCAGTACTATTTCTAGTCCCCCCACCACACACCAATGGCCAAGCAGCCACCCATTAGGTGATATGACTTTAATCGGCATTATCAATCTGGTTTCATACGGGGCTTGCGTACCAAACAACACCCAACTGTTTTCTTTTGAATATTCCTAAAAAATCTACTCTAATTTATGGATTGTTGCAATGTATGGATTTCATCAAATGAAACATCTTGCCTCTCTAATAACATTCTAAACCTTACTGAGGTGACATTTTAAAATGTTTTATTTTGGGGGTGAAGTAAGTAATACCTGGGTAAATAAAAAAGACTTATCTTACTCGGTAGTATATTAAAATACCATATGTTTAAATAAATATATATATATATATATATATATATATATATATATATATATAACTATTTTCATTCAAAAAACATTTTCTCCTTGGCTTAAAAATGATTTCAAAATTAATATTTGATAGGAACTAAAATAATTTTAAAATGAACTTCTATTTAAATCACCAAACAAAAAATTGAAACAAATATTTCTTGCTAGTGATCAGTGCAAATCACTTCTTAAAGAGGCAAGAAACTTACAGATTTTATAATGTATAACAAAAAATAAAAATGATAATTACTAATATAATATTGAGGATGGGGGCGCCTTCGTGGCACAGCGGTTGGGCGTCTGCCTTCGGCTCAGGGCGTGATCCCGGCGTTATGGGATCGAGCCCCACATCAGGCTCCTCTGCTGGGAGCCTGCTTCTTCCTCTCCCACTCCCCCTGCTTGTGTTCCCTCTCTCGCTGACTGTCTCTATCTCTGTCGAATAAATAAATAAAATCTTTAAAATAATAATAATAATACTGAGGACGTACAATGTGCCATTTAGTAGAGAATCGACTTCTTTACTCTTCAATACAACCTCAGTTTAATACTCAGGACAAACCTTAAGCATATTTTAATAAAACAATGGGATTTGATTTTAAAGATTTATTTTATTTTCAAGAGAGTGCATAAGCATGCAAGCGGGGGGAGGGGTAGCAGGAGAAACAGAGAGAATCTCAAGCAGAGCCCCCACGCTGGGCTTGATCCCAGGACCCTGAGATCATGACCTGAACCAAACTCAAGAGTCAGCTGCTTAACCAACTGAGACACCCAGGTACCCCAAAATATATGGGCTTTTTAAAGAATTATATGTGAAACTTTTTTCCAAACGTAAGTTAGCAACACAACCACATGACAAGTTTCCAGTGATCTATGCACAACGCAATCTGGATAACAGAGCTGTGTTGCTGACATGCAAAGTATTTGTTAATAAGGTTTTACTAAACACTGTATGTGAGATTATGTCTAGAAATGCACTGGGCATGCCCAACACGTGCAGTGGTGCAATGAACGACGGAGCTGGGCACGAGACCCACCTCAGCCGCGTCCTCATTCATGTCACCACGCCCTACATTCCTAATCGGAATAAAGGCAATAACTCGATCTGTCTTGGAAGCTGTGATGGACTCAGGATATCACTATGTGCAAAGCACCTTATTACATATAAAATAAAATTTTCAGAGAAAAGAGAAAGAACCAATTTTACTAAGCATTTAAAAGACAACACAAACTGCATATACACTCTTTCATTTAATTCTCACAACAAAGTAGGAATTCTCATTATGAGAAATCAGGCCTAGAAAAGATTTCACCTTTCCCTGCAGTAGCTGAGCTGGGATTTTGAAAATGGCAACAAAAGGCCTATGGTTCGAGTTCTGCCATGTTTTTTCACTCCATTTTCCTCAAGGGAGAGTGACCAGAGCTAGTAACTAATGCATGTGATCCTAGCCAACTAGTTAGTGTCAGGGCCACGATCTGTGAGAAGAGAAAATATAATAAAATTTATGTTGTTAAAAAGAACACCCACAAAACATTAAATTCTGAACATATAATAAATTAACTTTCGTAAGAAGTGAGAATTACTATTAAAATTGGGGGGGTGTCATTTTAAGAGAAACATAGGAAGAATGAACATCAGGAAATTTTACCAGTGGTTATATTTGGGTGGCAAGATTACAAGTGATTTTTATTGTGTCTTTATAGAATTTAGTATTTTTACCATAAGCATAAAATCTTCTCAAAATAAAGCCTATTTTATTGATTTTTTAAACTTTACCATACTTTTACAAACGACTTTTTATTACATGATATCACTACATTATAATTTTTCTGAAAAGTGATTTTGCAAAGAATCAAGGGCTTAAAAATAAAACAAAACATTATACAGGGCGCCTGGGTGGCACAGCGGTTAAGCGTCTGCCTTCGGCTCAGGGCGTGATCCCGGCGTTGTGGGATCGAGCCCCACATCAGGCTCCTCTGCTATGAGCCTGCTTCTTCCTCTCCCACTCCCCCTGCTTGTGTTCCCTCTCTCGGTGGCTGTCTCTATCTCTGTCGAATAAATAAATAAAATCTTTAAAAAAAAATTATAAGGAATGACAAAGATGGGACTACTCATTGGTATTGATATGTATCATATTTAGTCAGTCTTAGAAATCGAGCAGAGATTTTTTAAAAATGGGAGAAAAAATTAAGATGAGAAAAAGACTTCTTAAGATGCCATATAAAATAAATGAGATAACCAGAAGAAATTTCAATTAAACAGAACCAAAGAAAGAATGGAGATGAGTGGAAAAGAGTCACCCCAAGACAAGTTCATCATTGGGCCCTGCAGTCCACAAATACCTAAGAGGACTTTCAATAGGGACCAAGACATGTATTTTTTATCCTGTTTTCCTACATGATAAATACATATTTCACCATTAATAATTTTGAAGGGCTTATTAAGAAAACATACAGCAGTCCCCAAAGATCTACCTTATTTTATATTGTTAATAAGCAAGTAAAGAGTAACACATGGGTCCTGTAACAAAATCCACACATGTAAACATCTATTAGAATGGGTACTGGTTTATGACTTCCCAATGCAATATTATAATTTCACAAATGAAATGTAGTCATTAACTTACTTGAAACCAGTAAATAGCTTGGATAAGGTAAGTAGCTTAAAAAAAAAAATGTTTTCACTCCATTTTCTAGTTGAATTCAATGAAGCAAAAACTAGTTGGTAGATTTCCTGGGGATCGAAAGAATGTATTCTCTTAAACAAAATGAAACCAATTATATGTTTGACACAAGGTACATTGCAATGACGATTAGTTTGAATGCTCAATTGTAGATCATGGTTCAATAGTTTATAATAACATTAGAGATCAACATTAATAAAACTAATTAGCTGTGCATTACTGCATTGTCTCTAATACCCAGAATGTGATAAAAATGCCAAATAAAATTAACATATTAAAGAAATACACTAAAGTATTAGACGTGTTATATTTGGTATAACACTTTAGCTGGTGGTTAATAACATGGATTCTGCATGATTCTGACAAATTATGGAACTTCTCTGTGCTTTGGTTTACTTATTTATAGACTGGGAAGAGTACTGTCTACTGACCTTCTATGAGAATCACAGGAGTTAATTAATGTCAATCACTTAGAACACCGACTTACAATGATTAAGTACTAAGACCTCCTTGTACATAAGTAAAACTAAATCTTGATTTATAAAATATCGTTTGGTTCTAAAAATGTCTGTCTTGTGTCTTATACAAAAGTTTGGTTATAATGATTCAAGTATGTCATGGTCTCCAAGAAAACAAAGTCCTGACCAAGAGGAGCCCTAGCTTGCTCACATTACATTTGGGATTTCCTTCTACTGTTTTGAAATCATATAGGTCTTCTTTGCTTACACAGGAATAGCAATAAAATATAAATGTTATAATTGTTGTATTTTATTTCAAATTGTACAGAAAACATTCTTAAACGCTTTAATATTTCATCAATTCACTTATCATAGGATACTTTTCAACTCCAGTCATCACAGATTTCTAAATAAAAACATCTCAATGTTTAGGATTATGTTCTTTGAAAGGAGTCTAAAACAGAATGCTTCAAATGACATGATCGTTTTAAAGAGCTTAGTGCGTGTTTATTTTCTGAAAGGACCAAATCAATTGGTGTTTCTACCAGACTCATAGTAAACTGTCCCTTTCACAGCTTTTATGGTCTGTACTGGAAGACAATTCTCCATCAGCCTCTGGCATATTTGCAAGTCTTGAGAAGACAGGTAGTAACTCCCTCCCAAGGGAGGTACCATAACTTCCGTAACACAACCCACTGAGCATGCAGGCCTTGTATCTGGGCCACTGGTGACACTTCCATGGGTTTGGGGGTAAGAAGAACTGAATCAAATACACTGAAGCTCATGCCGCTGGCTGAGCTGACGGTAATAAAACCCTTCATCCCTGACCCAGGAGTCTCCTCCTCCATCACCATCCACGCAACTGTAGCAGGCTAACTACTTAGCTTTTAACAGGATAAAATTTTAGACCCTGCTCAGTTCTTGACTGGCTACTCTGATACACACACACACACACACACACACACACACCTTTAGTTAATCTCATCAACAAAGAAGCCTTGTTGTCATTCTAGTTTGAATTCAATATTACCAGTGAGACTGAAATGTTTGTGAAATGGTCACATATGCTCTCCGTAGATTTTCTATTCATTTCAATCATTTATTTATCAGGAGCTTATCTTTTCTAAGATTTTAACGAAATCTTTATAGACTAGTAATATTACTCCTTTAGATGTCATCTAGATTACCATTTGCGGTTCATGTTCATTTGGTGTGAAATGAAGGTGGTAATACAAAGAAACAGTACTTTATAAAAGCAATTTTCTCCTTTCACTGCTTTCCTTCTGCCTTTGATAAGGACCCAGATTCACTTCCTGTCACCTTTCCTTTCACCCATATCCCAAAAGATATCAACTCTCTGCTTTAAGGTATAACCTTTAGAAATATGTCCAACCAAAAACGGTCTAGAGGAAAGATCTGTTTAGGAGCGGTGACTGATTAGAATGTCCATTTCAACACATTCAACACATTATTACTAAAATTTCTTGAATCAGAGAAATGAATTAAATGCTGGGAGATCATTTCATTAGATTTAATAACCATATCATTTGCTTTTGATTACACAATTTGATCCAATTATGTCAGTACTTTTGGTTTGCTCAGGTTGTTCCCTAGGGATATAATTAAATCCGAAATTCATGATTTGCAAATGGACTAAAAAACTTCAGCTCATTTTATATGAAAGACTGTCTTATCAATATTTACCAGAAAGAGATGCTTTCAGAAAAAAGAGCCTCATTACAATTTTTAGTATAAAATGATTGAATAAATGATATACAGGACAAGTAAAAAAATGTAAAACACGACAGACACTAGTTACTTTCAGTTACAAAAATAAAAGGTTTGAAATATTTGTTTAGGTCATACTCAGGGACAGAAACTGTTTTACTCTTGAAATATTCCCGTAAAAGAGGATCAAGTTGTCCTCTTACTTGTTCTCCAAGTAACAGACCAGGTTGATTTGGGCTACTTGCAATAGGAATTTTCCCTCTCAAAAAAAGTTTATGTTTCCATTAGTAGGAAACAGACTTTGTAACTAACAAACAGATTAAATTTTAAAACATTTGACAGTAAGTATGTTGTTAAAAGCCACAACTCCTGTCCATTTAATCCCAGGACTCCAGGGGGTAGACGTGTTTATGCGCGTGAACAATGCAGCAGCGTCTTCTGATAAAGACAAAGAAGAGGGAAGCGCATTCAGAAGCCTTTCACACTTCTCCTGTAAAGTCAGCTCAGCCTTTGTTATTCAGATTAGCTTTTCAAGGGCCAGAGCTACCTTTTTTTCCCCCTTATTTGAGAAATCTTTTGAATACCAAATACTATTTCCTATTCAAAACCCTGAATCTGTCATTAGGCAATTTCTAAAATAAGTCTCACTGCTCTTTCATCCTGATTCTTCCTTCTCTCTGTAATCCCCAGTTGCCTGATTCAGGGATCTGTATCAGCAGGTTGCGTTTCTCAGGCTCTGGCCATCTCTTAGACATAAAACGTGAAACCCACGCCTCATCTGACCACACCCCTTTGTCTCTGTTCTGGATTACTGTGAAAATCACCTTTACAGATGAGAATTCTTTGTAAAAATTGAATTGCAGGGGACTTGGTGGGGGGGCTACAAATATTCTTGAGGGTAGGAAGTCAGATATTAATACAATTGCATCTTCTTAAAAGAATCATTAAACCATGAGAAAATTTGTGACACCAGTAGCAATGTTGCCAAGGTCAGAGCAGTTGAGTCAAACGTATTTGACTAGGTCAAAGAGACATGCACTTACAGACCTCCTTTCTTCTGACAGTTTAAAGAAATACCATTAATATCCAAATCATATTGTTAAAATCGGAGCACATATATTGTACTCCACAAGCCTAAGGAGAGGCTTGCTATGGTACAGGTGTCTTCCCAATGCACTTAAAATTCTATGACACCATTAATAAAACACCCCGAAGAACACCCAGCCCTGCCTTGCTTCTCCAAAAGGACTGGAAAGTTTAAAAGGGTCGTTTTAAATCACAACCTCGGACAAAATCCTGAGGTTTCTATCAAAGCAATGCCACTAAGAAAGCACTGGGAAATTGTAACCTGACCCAGCACCCTTCTGGCAATCTTCCAGGGGCTCATGGAGAGAGGAGTGGGTAGGCTGGTAAAAGCAGTAGATACATACATGCAGAAATCCACTTGGGATCATCAGAAGTTTGACCACTCAGGTTAAAGACAAAAATCGATGCAATGAAGGACTGCCAAAGCACTGACTTGGAGGGATAGCCAAAAGCTTCCAGCATTTGAAGATGTGACAGAACCAGGAGTGCACTGATGCATGTCTAACAATTGGCTCTCAAAGGAAAAAAAAACAAAAAAAAGACCTAATTTGTAGCATTTGCCAACACCTGTGATACAAATACCCCACCCACCAGCCGACTGCAAGCTACTGACATGGTGTCATCGAACAGAGCTGGGAAGACATCGGCACCACCAGGTAGGAGCCAGCTCTGGGAGCAATTACTAAAGTCGTCGTGAGTACTACTAGAAAGAAAGGAGAGTTCTTAGAAGATTAATAAAGACAATCAATGATACAAAGTATCAACACTCCTACACTTAATCATACTTGGCCAGTTTACAGCTTCATTTCGTTTTACATCCTAACAGGGATATTCACAGATCAGATGTTTAAATCTTATTTGAACCAACCAACAAATGAATTACTATCAACCAATGAATTTATAACAACAACAAACCACTCTAACAGCAAAAGGACCATTCTTATCTAAAATCAAACATGACTTGCATAAAAGGCCAGTGAGAAGGGGATCAGACACTGCAGTGCCTCTGATCAGCTCTGCGGCACCTCGATAAGACTAAAGAAAGGGGTCCCCTTGGAAGGTTCATAGCAACTATCCCCTTCAGCAAGGCACCTACCTAAATGTGAGGGCCTCAGGTGTAACATTTATTTTTAGTGTTTAAAATTTACACGTGTCAAGTGCATATATTCTGAACAACGCATTTTATTTTATCTTACGGATATTTTAGTTAAATACTGAGGGGCACCTGGGTGGCACAGCGGTTAAGCGTCTGCCTTCGGCTCATGGCGTGATCCCGGCGTTCTGGGATCGAGCCCCACATCAGGCTCCTCTGCTATGAGCCTGCTTCTTCCTCTCCCACTCCCCCTGCTTGTGTTCACTCTCTCGCTGGCTGTCTCTATCTCTGTCGAATAAATAAATAAAATCTTTAAAAAAAAAATAAATACTGAAAAATAGTTTATATGGAGCAATGACATCACAGGATGAAGATTGGAAGAGAGAAAACATTTATCGAGAGCGGTAATAACATTAAACGGCTTCATGAATGTGGCAGGGACTACGTATAGATGCTGTTGCTGTTCTACGACTGGAGTTGCAGCTCAGACTGGTTCAGTAACCCATCCTTTGTCACACAGCTACCAAGCCGCTAAATCAAGTGTGCACATACGAATCTACCATAGTCGAGGGACAGCGTCTTGAGAGCGGGGCAGGTGACCTGTGAAGAATACTCACACACACATTACCAGCACCACCACAAGGCGTAAATGCAAAATGCAGTTTGCTGGTGAAGCTCTCGCCAGCAGGGAAGGAGACCCCACGATCGCCCAGCTCTCTCATTTCACAGAGGGCTACGCTCTGAGCAGAGGTGGGGAAGGTACTCCGCTGAAAGGGGCGCAGGGGTCAGTCCCATTCCCATGATTCTTCACACATTCTTAAGGAGGGCTGGGAAAGAAGCGATAGAGAACATAGCGAATAATGAACAGTAAGAGCTTCCCAGACAAAATGAGGCCAGGTCAGAAGAAGGCAGCCGGCACAGATGGGAAGTTCTTCCAGACAGCAAACTCGGCAATTAGTTACAGCACGAATCCACAGTGAGGTCTTCCTCAGGCACCTTTGTGCTCTCAACATCTAACTCCGGTCCAGATTCCAGTGTTCTAAACTTGAAGCTTGGTTCTCCTGGAAGGCACTGGATCACTAACAGTAACAACCTCGAGCAACATGAATTTGAAAACACAGCCGGAACTCGGCAGGTATTAACATCAACATCCACGTGTCGGAGACAGAATGTGGGAGACTATATACACGGAGAAGCAGCTGCAGACGAAATTGCCCTGAGTTCTGCGACCTTTTGTTTCTTAAAAAGAGATCATAATTGGGGACTGTGAACTATTTTTTACTTCACATGCTGAAATGACCATACTCAGGTAAGAGTAAATTCACTTTGCCGTTTTAAAGAAAACGTTAAGAACCTGCATTATATATAATTTGCTTTTCCTAAAAAATGTTTTTTTGGAAAATTTCAAACCTACAGAAAACTGAATTGCATCTAAATTCACTAATTACTAATATTTGTCTTCTCTCCCATATACGCTTCATTTTTGAACTATTGAGATTTAGATATTCTTAAAGGTGCTTGAAGATAATGAAATATTTTCAAAAATAGAAAACAGAATCCAGTTGTCAATTTATTTTTAATTTGGAGAAATTTTTGTAAGGAACGGATAGGCGTATGTCTTAATGGCTTTCATTACCAACTCCATTTATTTTGTTTAGCTTTTCTAATGTTTCACAAAAGAAAAACAAAAAGGAGAGAAATTAAGTTTAAACTGCAAAGGACTAGAAATTTAGGACTGGAGATTCCACAGGTACGTTTCAGTATAGTACAAATAAAATACCCTTGGTTTAACAGATTACAATGTGATTTTATAAAAGTTTCCACATGGAGAAATGATGAATGACCAACCTAGAAAGGATAAGATTCGGATTTCAGAGCATGTGAAAAGTAGCAAGGCAAGTCTAAAAACAAATTTTATTGATTTATTTTTAAGATTTTGTTTATCTGAGAGAGAGAGAGAGCAAGAGAGCAAGCAAGCATTAGTGGGATGAGGGCCAGGGGAGAGACAGACTCCCCGCTGAGCAGGGAGCCCAATGTGGGGCTCAATCCCGGGACTCTGGGATTATGACCAGAGCTGAAGGCAGATGCTTAACAGACTGAGCCACCCGGGTGTCCCTGAAAACAAATTTTAAATATATAACTTTTGTTTACTAAAAGCATACTTATTAAAGTTTTTCTTAAGTCTATAAAAATAAATCTATTTCCTAATTGTATATTTTCAAATACTTGGATGTACTGATTCTGAAAAAAATATTTATTCTATGTGCTAGATCACTAGATAACGAACTTTGAGATTTACTAAGTAAATTTTTAGAGGTTTATCATGAAACTTTTCAAGACAGTAAAGTACCGTGGACAGTGCTTATTATATGTGCTTTACTTTGGACATTATCCACATGCCTAAGAGGAATGTGAAATAACTGTTATTCTACCAGACTTAATCGTTTGTCTTATAAATGGGAGCAAATAAATTGAAGGTTCATTTAATATCTATCATTACTGTTCCTTAGAAAACTTCTTCACTCTGCTTTAGAAATCTTTAATTTACTAGTCTTTACTGAGTTACTACCCTCAAATCATGGCACTTCACACAAAGATGTTTATCTGGTCTTATTCCATTTTCTAAAAGCAAGTGATTCCAATCTTGTCCCAAGAGTACATTCAACTTTTTAATAAAAGACACTATGAATTTATAAAAATACAAAAAATAAATTAATTTAAAATATTAAAATATTAATTTTAAATTAATCAAGTAAATTTTAAAGAAGATATTGGATGTTGAAGGAAGAATGGTAGAGAAGTAATGCAAAGAAACATTATTTAAAGCAAAGGAAATCAACCCAACCCAAACCCAGCTTTGAAGTGTATTTATCTCTTTGGCAATTTTTTTTAATGTTATAAAGAGTGTTTCCCCATCATTAAGTCACCTAACAAAACAATCAACTAAAGCATACAGAATAAAATACAGAAATCCCACTTCACCCATATAATTCTATTCCAGGTTGCTTCTTTAGAATAAATCATGGTTGCAATTTGGGGGGAAAAATCCCTTTAATTTCCTTTTTATATACATAATAGGTCCATATACTTAGGTATAATCTTTATATGAAATGAAACATACTATATATACTCTGTAAAACTTATTCTTTTCACTTAACAGCATGTCTTAGAAATCTTCCAATATCTACACAGGTATTTTTACCTCAATTGTTTCAATGGCTGTATTCTATAGTACAAATATAAAATAATTAATATAGCCACTTCTCCATTAATGGGCGACAATAACTTGTTTCCATCACTTTACAATATCATACTTATCCATGAGCAAACATTTCTGTGGGTAATATCCCCATTAGTAAAATTTTGAAATCAAAGGCATATATTGATTGATTGAAAGTGATTTCAGAAAGGCTTCATTAATTACATAGCAACCTGTAGTCCATGAGTGCAGCTGCGGAGCCATATCGTTGCAGATACTTGATATGGAAAGTAGTTTTTAAAGATTTATTTATTTATTTGAGAGAGAGAAAGAGCGAGAGAGCACACACAGTGGACAGGGGCAGAGGGAGAAGCAGAGACACTTAAGCAAACACTGTGCTGAGCGCGAAGCCGGACAATGGGCTCCATCTCACAACCCTGAGATCACAACCTGAGATCAAACCTGAGCCAAAACCAAGAGTCAGATGCTTAACCAACTGCACCATTCAGGCGCCCCGATATGACAAGTATTTTTAATATTTGCTAAACTACAGCCAAAAAAATCAATATCTTAATTTGCATTCTGATGATTCCTAGTGAAGATGAGCATCTATTTATAAGAAGACAACTACTTTAAAAAGGCTTAATTAAGCCAATACACTAAAGTGAAGAGGAATTTTTATTCCTACTCATTTTATTAAATGATGTACTCTGATCAACAGCACTCAAAGTTTTAACAACCAGGTCACAGATGGGCAACACAAGAGTGTGTGGTTGTCAAGAGAATGACACAGAAGATCCACTGGCTCACGATCACGAGCCCAGGACTCAGGAGCCTGAGCTATACGAACATCTGCATGCACGCTCCTGTTATTTGTTACGCGGCATCACAGCCATTTACATGACTGAGAACATGACTCTTCTCTTTGACCAGGAGACGGTCCGTGCCTAGCATAGTTCATAACATATTGTACATGCACAATAATTCTTGTGCAATTGAATCGAGACATATCATATGTGCACATTCACAGAAAGAAGATATTAGATTACAACTGGTCATTTAAAATGTGTATGTACAACATTTAATTTAGTATTAACTCCCACTATTTGGCCTGCTGACTCACACGGTGACACTCAAAAATATATACAATAACGTTAGAACGATGTTAACATTGGACATGAATTTTGTCACTCTTCAATCTATAATTTTAAAACACAAAACACAATTTATCTTTTCAAAGTGATCCCAAGGAAAAGTTTAAACTGAACTAGTACGTACTATTTCTCTATACTATTGATTTCTATGGACCATATACAGCTGAAAACCTGGAATCCATCTTTTTTTTTTTCAGATGAGATACAGCAGACATAGAGCATTATATTAGTTTAAGGAGCACAACATAATGATTTAGTATTTATATATATTGTACAATGATCACCACGATAAGTCTAGTTAACATCCATCGTAACACATAGTTACAGATATTTTTTTCCTTATGAGAACTTTTAAGATCTACTCTTAGCAACTTTCAAATATACTTTACAGTATTATTAACTATACTCACCACGCTATACATTGCATCCCCAGGTGTACTTGTAACTGCAAATATGTACCTTTGACCACCTTCACTCATTTGCCCAACCCCCAACTCCCTGCCTCTGGTAACCATCACTCTGTATCTAGCAATTTGGTTTTTGTTTTTCTTTTAGTTTCCACGTGTATGTGTGATCACATATGGTATTTGTCTTTCTAGGCTGGACTTCACTTAGCATAATGTCCTCAAGGTCCATGCATGTTGCCACAAAGGGAAAGATGTGCTTATTTTTCTTATGGCTGAATAATATTCCATTGTGCACACACACATACACACACACACTCCACATCTTATTTATCCATTCATCCAGTGATGCATACTTAGGTTGCCTCCACATCTTGGCTATTGTAAATAATGCTGCAATGAATATGGGAGTACAGATTATCTTTTCAAATTACTGTTTTCATTTCCATGGGTGGGGTAGACATTTGGCTCAGTCTGATAAACTGAGAACTTGATAAAAGCAATGAACGCTTTTCCTAGGAATAACCTCATCAGACAAGATAGTCTCCTCATGAATTCAAGGAGTTCTGAAATCCATCTAACCACTTATTTACCAATTCAACAACTGAACGCCTATGACGTGCCAGGCACTGTGGTAGGCATTTGAGACACGAGTGAGTAAAACAGACAATATTTCTTTCCTCCTGGAAATTATTTTAATAGGGCAAAAAAATATACAAAAAGTGTAATAAATAAGTAACTTATGTGCGTGTGAGAATGTGTTATAAAAGACAGAGTAAGGAGAGGGGAGACGGGAACGGACAAGGTGGAAAAAGCGATGCAGCAGCTAAAGCTGTACACAGAGGTGAGGAAAGCACTCCGTGAGAGGATGGGAATCTAGCAGAGAGTCACAGGACCGGGCAGAGCTAAGGAGGGAGTGTCTAGGGAAAGAGCATTCCAGGTAGAGGACCAGAGCAAAGACCCTAACAGAGCATATGCATTCAAGGAACAGACCTCACAGACTTCACAAAGCACATCCAGGGACACCCCCGCCCCAACCCTGGGAATGTCAGTTTATGCGGAATCTATCTTTGCCTATGCAGTTACAGTAAACTAGACAATGGCATGGGTTTTAGAGCCAGAGAAACCTACATTTGGATGCAAATTGTTGCCCTTGTTTTCTGACCTTTAGCAAGTTATAGGACTTTTAAGACTCATGTGTCTCATCCAGAAAAATGGGGATAATAATGTGAAACTCTACCTCATAGGCTCCGCACAAGGACAAAGCATACGAAGAGCTTAGGACTGGGGATCTAACACACAACACAGTGATCACAGCGAACATCACGGCATTCCCAAGTTCAAAGCTGCTAAGAAATTAGATCTTAATTGTTCCCACCACAAAAAAAGAAATGATCAATTATGTGACATGGAAAAGTTATTCATTAAAACTATGGTGGTAATCATACTGCAAAATACAAATGTATCATATTAATACTTTGTACTTCTTAAGCTTACACAGTGTTATATGTCAATTATATCTCGATAAAAATTTTAAAAAAAACAAGCTCCTACTTTAAAAAAAGTTAACAGAATAAAATTCAAGATACTGTAGATCTTGTAATTACTATTAACCAAAAAATTATCCCAATATAATACACACACACACACACTCTTGGGGTTTTAAAAAAAAGAAAGCCAACACATGTTTTTATTATTAAAATTGTTTCTATGAGAACTGAAGAATCAAGAAGTTAAAGCTATGTAACAAATACTGAGGTATTCCAGACCACCTTAAAAAAAATCACAAGGATTTTTTTTTTAATTCACAGAATTGTTATTACAGTTCAAATATTAAGAACCTGGTAAATTTACAATCACATGGGAAACTGAAAAGTACCTATGAAACTGGTCCAATTTTTATCTTCTTATTTATAGGAAGTCCCTAAGCAATATTAATCTAGCAAAAAGCAGCTCACCAAGGAGTGAAGATTAACCTTTAAATTCTCTTTTATTTTGAAAGCTCATATATTTCTATATTTTCAAGTGTTATATACCATAAGATACAATGCTTTACACGTTAACATGTTACTTAATAGTGGAAAAACAAGAGACGAAAAAGCAAAAGCCGGATGCTAAATAGTCCAATCATCCCATTACGAGGAGCAATGCACACATAAGGTACAAAATAAAATCATGAGTCATTGCATATTTTCTAACAAACAAACATTAAAAAGTTCCTTAGCATGAACGGGGATTTTAATAGTCAGAATCCCTTGGGGAAAAAATCAAGCCCAATGTTATTTAATATATTTATAGCATATCTGCTGGAAGAAATAGACAACAAGATATATTCCAGTAACACAAAACCATTTAGGTCAGTAGAAACCAGAAGGGTCTTTGAAAGACTCCAGAAGGAACTAATCAAATATGAAACATGATGAAATCTGGCTTATTAATGCAAGGTAATCAAGATTCTCTTTAACTCTACATTTTGAGCAAACAGCCCTATCAAACAAGCAATGGCTTCTTCCCATCAGCAGGCAACTAGGCAACAATCCCTCCTATCATTTAAAAACAAACCAGACAAAACAAAACAAAACATATCACTCCTGTTTCTCTTAGCGTTCCATGTTTTACACCTCCTATTTCTTCCTCGACCTCCTAGAAATCTGGTGCATGTCCGTTCATTCTCCAAAAATTGTCAAGAGCCATTTAATGTCTTAACCATTGGAAATCACGTCTTGTTTATTACCAAGACCAACTGATTCTACCTCCTAGTATCTATCAGATTTATTCTTTCTACTTCTACTGCAACAGCCTGAGTTTAGGACATTATTTCTTATCCTAATGGGCTCTCTCTTCCCAAATCAGTGGCTTCAATGTTAAAGAAACCAGTATTCTAAATCAATGTAACAGACTCAACCCTTTTCTTCATGACCAATTTTGTCCTCTCCAATTATACATATAGATACTTTCACAATCTGGACTTAAATTCTAATATCCAACTGTCTACAAAGGAACACTAAACCCTCAACGCAATTACTCACCAATAAATATTACCTCAATTTTCATGTTTCTGTAACCTTGTTCTACCAGGTTCCCGCTATGCTCCTTCAACACCCAAAGTGAATACCATTTATCCAAAGCAGTCCCAGTGTTTTGGAGCAGAGTCCCTAAATACCTGCCCAAATGTCACATCCCCCTGAAATGTTCACATGACGCCATTCACCCCTCTTCTGTTACTTCACCACAGGCACAGTGATTCCAGTCCCCTTTTGACCTTAGAGATTATAAGGTATCTGAGAGCAGGGCTGGATTATTTTAGTCCATGCTGAGCACCAATGCCTATAATCAATACTACAGAAATATTTAAACAAAAACAAAAGGGAAAATTAGTATTGTTTTTTCAAATGTAGAATAGACTGGCTTTGAAACCAAAATCTAATGGTAAATATTCATGTTCAAATGAATGCTCTTCTTTGCGAATGAACCTGACTCACAAAATGAAGAATTGTAGAAGGCTGTGATCAAGTTCTAGTTAGAGGACTAGCCACACCATGACGGGGAAGAGAATGAGAGTGAGCCAAGCCATACAGAGGCTAGGAAGAGGCAGTGGGGGGAAGAGTTGGTAGCTGTATGGCATAGGAAGAAGAAACAGTCAAATACCCCCTATCGGCATGTGGAAGTGAGGGAGAACTGGATAAAGACTCAGAATATGCTGTGGCAAACAGGGCTAGCTATGAGAGAGAGGACAGGGAGACCAGGGTCCTGCAAGGTGGGCAACTGTCAAAAACATGGCTGTAGGCAATAAAACTATCCACTAGCGTACCTCCATGGCTGCTCCAACCTTCCCCAGAGGAAGCCTAATTGAAGAAGAACCTCTCCCAGCTCCCCCTGACCCCAGTTATTATGAAATTTTTAAGTCAGTGTGACTTACGGGATCGTTGTTATGAACTGGCCTAGTAAGATTAGAGACAATGCAAAGAGCCCAAAGTCACCAATCTCCTTGTCCACTCACAAATACCTATGATTGTTTTATTGTTAAAAATACATAAAATTCTACAAGTTGCTTTTATTTCTAACAGTTTAGTCTGGAACTGAAAGACAGAAATGCACAAAAGAATTATTCAAAATAAAGATGAAATTGGTGTGGCCTTTCACTGTTTGGGCTAGGAAAAGGACGCTGTCATATAGACACGACAGGCAGAAAGGTCAGAGCCCAGCCAACGGACAAAAGAATCAAGCAAGGATACAGAGCCAGAGGCTCTCTGATTCAAACCACAAAGGTAGGTGGGGAGCGTGGGGGCAGAAAGAACAAAAGCTAGTTCCTTCTAAACACACAAACACACACACACTCTAAGTAACTATGGAAAAATCAAAGAAAATTTGTTAGCAACGTAAAACGTTGTACTAAAGAAAGAAAAAAATGGTAGCCCAGGCTAAAAGTGATTAAGAAAAAGAACACACGGTACATTACTTCTTTAGAAATCAAAGGGTATATATGGAAATTTTATTTTAGAAGTTATAGTCTCAGTTTCTAGAATCAGAGTAAAATGCTGAAAAAATGCAGCTTAATTTGTAAAAGTTCTAAATACATTTGACACAGAAAATATCATAAAAAAATAATGCCTTTATATTTTAGAGCCAAAAGTACTTATAGCGTAGAACCTAAAAAGACGATTAATTTGAATGAGGAAGAAAAAAATATGTAGCCAAATCCCAGAAGCTGGGAGACCAAACTCTTCTTATAGCCTAAGTACTGGACAAAATATCCACAAATCAAAGTAACGGGAATATATTCCTGAATTGTCGTTCTAGTTATGTTTCCCTCAACCTCTTTGAATTTAAATAAAAGATCGACCTGCATGAGAAGCATTATAGCTGCAAGTCTATATAAGTACTTCCAAGTAAATAAAAATCCGCTCTGCCTACGGAAGTGCAACTTAGCCGTAATGCTTGTACTTCTTCGTAAGATACTGAGAAACACCTTATTTAACTGTTTCCAGTTCTACTACAATCAGAAAAACATGCTGATGTATATCCTGGCTACATTTTTTTTTATTGTCAAAGGATTTTAACCATATATATAATTATATGAAAAGCATAACCACCTAATACATGTGGAAAATACAAAGAATACTGATTATATACTTCAGAAATGTTTCAAATACAAAAAAGCATAATCTAAAATTTTTTACAGAATAGACTGTTGTATGTAATTTTCTTATTATTCTACCTAACAAGACCTTATATTTAAAGATAAGAAGCAAGGTGAGTTCCTAATGACAGAACATGACTATTGAAATTTTATAGCAATCACTAGGACAGGGCGAGTGGCAGAGAATAACAATAAATTTTATATTAGGTTTTGATTAGCAAGTTATGTAATTAAAATAACACCCACTGCACGTTGAGCTACATGATTTTACTCACGTCCACCAGAGAGGTCTCTACTGTCTGCTGTTTTACAAACAAGAGAATTAAAACAGGAAAGAATCAAATCGACATGCCCAACGTCACACAGCTAAGGGCAATAGAAATCTGATGTTTTCTGGGTCAAGAGCATAAGCCGTTAACCACTATGGCACGGTCATTAAAGCTTCTAGACAACTGTACTAGTAAGAAAGAGGGAAGTTCCCCAAATGCCCACATAAGGGAATGGCAGCTCAGAGAGGTCAGACTAGTAAATCCCTCAAAGAGGGAATCAGTTCTAAGCTTTCTGATGGGGGAACACACCACCACTTGCTCATAGGGTTCCAGCCACAGAGGGAGCACCACAACATCTTTTACTCAGAAGTAATGAAAAGAATATCTAAGTCATGTGATAACTGATTGGTATTTTGTGGAAAGATTATTAACTGAAATAAATGATTTGGATTTCCTCAAAATTTGACCACATTTTCCCAGAGATACTTTTAGAATATTACTTTTCAATAAATGACCATTTCAATCCAGGTTCTGCTACTCCAAGACACTGAAAATTAAGAGGCTTATTCAATTTTCCATTTAAGAAGTATGAACTTGGATCCAAGTTTGTCTCCTTGACTAATATTCCTGGCCCAACCGCTCCATTTTCAAGCACGGCAATGTCTTACAGCAAGCATCCAGTGCACACATGACCAGAGATTAAATTAATTAATGACACAATATTGATTCAAAAGGTGGGGGGACATCTGAGCAAGAGGAATCGAATATTTATTTAAAAGGAAGGACGAGTAGTCCAATAGAGTACAGAATATGCATGAGATCATGGTAGGAGACGAGGCCTAAGAAAGTTAAATTGGATTTTGGATTGCAGAGTACATACAATACCAAGCTAATGAGTTTAATTTTAAATCAGAGTGCAGTAGGGACTTTCTTCGTGCTTTTAAACTTGGGGGTGATGCAATGTAAGCGGTGGTTTGAAAGATAATGCAAATAGGAATATGCAGAATCGACTAAAGAAGAAACAGATGGGAGAGGGAGATAAACATTACATCAGTCCGGTCTAGAGGAATATGGCTGGGATGAGAAGAGGTGCTAAGAAAGTAGAAAGATATATATACATATATATATGCAAATATACATATATATGCAAGAGTAAAGGTATAATATGTCATACCTGGCAACAGGTAAAACATGAAGGAGAAGAACAAAGTAAGTTTGAAATGTGGGAGACTAATGGCAAAATTACAAGAAATGAGAAGGTCACAGACAATTACAGAATTTTCTAGGTTTTGGAAATATTTGGAAATTAGCAACATGCAATTTCACAGGGGGTGGAGGTCATTCTGGCTCGCAGAGGCTGTGATGAACTGCGCAGCTAGATGCAGAGTCAGCTCCAGAATAAGGAGTTTCAAGTCCCATTGTCCTTTAGACTAGGGACCGCCTCCCCTCTGCTTGGGAAAAAGCCTAAAGATAGTTCAAAGACGTCCAGGAGAGAAGGAATCAGCTAGTGTTTGTAGGGAAGCACAGGCTAGAGGGAGAGGAACAGAAACTGAATGATCACACCAAGAAAGAGCATATAAAATCTCATCTAGAGAAATGACCTGCATGCACACAGGCAGAGCAAAAGACAGACATTTTTCTGTAAATAATCCCAGTGAGCTCAGAAACAGAATGTCAGAGGAGCCAAGGGCAAGTCTTCCAAGGATACAATAGATTCAAAGTGCTAGTTTAGCCACTTATTAACAGCAGGAGAAAAACTGTGCATGTACCTGGAAAAAAGGTTTTCACCATCAGTAAAAATCCCCTGTATATTTTACCATTTCCCATATACTTAAGAAAATGAGACCAAGGGTGTATCTCTTTATAATCCACAACAAAATTAAGTTAAAGAATAATGTACATAATACATTACTCTCTAGTCAAAAGTGAAATTTTAAAAATTCAAATAGTTATTATATTGAGGCACACAAAATACCTCAAATCCCCGCCTAAGCCATGTTCAACATTAGACAACTAAATTAGCAAAAAGTTTAAAACACAGTTCAATGGAAAAATCCCTTTAAAATAACAAACACATTATTTTTATTTGAATTGAGACCTATTTTTCTTGGCCAACCTACAAAAGTATGTTTCTCTTTCTAAGAGTTCAGAACATTAATGCCAAAGTCTCAGCCAAAGGTTTATAAAAGTATTAGTGAATCGGGTCTGTTTATGATTAAAATACAAAGTTCTCAGGAAAATTAGTCCCTCCAGGGACTTAAAATATGAGTAAGTCCAAAAGCCTAGATTTCTGCTGATATAATGTGACATTCTCTGCCTTCCCCTCAAACGTTCTCCAACTTAATCTGGAAGAGACTCTTGAAAAGTAAAACATTCAGAATGTGAGGAAAGATATACTATCAATGGAATAAGATATTCTTTATCCAAATGCTTGCTATAAAAATGTTTTAGGACAAGTACAGTTTTAGATACACAAATTACAGGCAGATAGCCCCTTACAATTACAAACACAGGCAGTGAAAGTATGGTACGCGCAGACGGCAACGTCGTGAAAGGGATCGAACGCCACCCGCGGTTTAGTCACGCTGCCACTAAGAGAAAGACACAAAGGAAACCCTGAGACACAGATATGGGCCATGCTCTCATTAAGAGAGAAAGAAAAACACGTGATCATAACGAACCGTGGAAGTGCTACGACGGAAAAGGAGTGAGAAACCACTATACACACTTCACTTTGGTTTTGGCGGAGGCAGGCGTATGGACAAGGTAATGGCTGCGGGAAGCAGGTGTCAGGAGAATCTCCTGAGCCAGGAGATGCCCAAGCAGGGAGCAGAGGAACAGGACTTGGCAGGAGAAAGGGGAAGAGCAGGCCGGCTTGTCCAGGGGGCCGGAGATGCACACACAGGAGGAGTCTGGAAGCCAGAATGAGTTCCAGAGAGCTGGCAAAACCTGGGAGCACACCGGAGCAGGAGCTGCACAGGTCAACAGAGTAACGTCAGGAAGACCTCGTCAGCAGAAGAACACCAGCTCCAAAACTAACGTTTACTGAGTGTTTATGGTGTGTTAGGTGCAGTTGTAAAAGTTTTACAGGAAGTGTCTCATCTAATCCTCCTGATCCTCTGAAATACATCTTAGAAACTTATGAAACCTGATCTGAGGCTTAGAAACGTCAGGAATTTGCTCAGCATAACACACGCTATGAAATTCCAACCCAGGTCACTGTGACTTCAAGCAGCTATAGCTGTTAACCACTTCGTCCCTCACTGATGCCGAGGGTGGTCAAAACCCTGAAGGGTGTTAAGCACGACTCTTCATGTCACATCGCCTTGACCTCAGTGGGGACAGGGGTGACGGGGGGATGACTGCGATTGCTGTTGCAGGGACCCAGGAAGGAGTGGATGGCAGCCTGAACTTGGAAGGAGAACGGGGATGGAGAGGAATGAGTAGGGGTCTGAGAGACATTTAGAAAGAGAATCTCCAGGGGCACCTGGGTGGCTCAGCGGTTAAGCGTCTGCCTTCGGCTCAGGGCGTGATCCCGGCGTTACGGGATCGAGCCCCACATCAGGCTCCTCCGCTAAGAGCCTGCTTCTTCCTCTCCCACTCCCCCTGCTTGTGTTCCCTCTCTCGCTGGCTGTCTCTGTCTCTGTCAAATGAATAAATAAAATCTTAAAAAAAATAAAATAAAATAAAATAAAATAAAATAAAATAAAATAAAATAAAATAAAATAAAATAAAAAAAAAAAAAAAAAAAGAAAGAGAATCTCCAGGACAGGAGGTACAGTGAAAAGAAATAGCAAAAGTGAGGAATAATACTCAAAATGTCACAGGCTGGTCAACGATGCAAGCAACAGGACCCCAGGCTGTGTTTTCTCTTTAGGGAAAAGAGCCTCAGTAATAACCACCACATTCACAGAGCAGCACGTACTCATGCTGACACAGGCTTTCCTGGAGAACGTTAGATTCTGTACTCATTTACGTCAACTATGGCATTTAATAAATCACAACTTTATGTGTAAAAGACAGAAAAACGGACATAAAGTATCCAAAACCAAGCATCACAAATGGCGAAAGGACTTTTGAATAGGGACACGCATTTCATCTTTCTAAACACTTAAGTGTAATTTCACCAATCTCACATTTGGCATCTATAATTATTATGATATTTTTGCTGTGTGTATACACATTTCTAATCTACATATTGAGGTTACGGCTAAAGAAGTTGAGAAGGAAATCACTGCATTTACAGCGATCGCTGATATTTTCACTTAACGGCAGATGCCTACACCTGACCGTGTTAACTTTCTGAACACCAGAGAGAGAGAAGTTTGGAAACAGCAAGAATAATCTAAACCAGCGGCTTTGCAGAGTAAACTAATCAGTACATCCAGAAACAAAGACAGTTCTAATCAACCAGGACCCCTCGAACACTCATCTAAGCCATTAAACGGTGGAACAGTGAAAGAAAGGAAGGAAAAATGCCTCGTCCTCATAAGTGATAAAAGAATAAGAGGATTTAAGTTGTCAACAATCCCTCATTACCGGTGGGAGTATAACTTGGCCCAACATCTACTTGAGGTCACTTTGGAAATATCCATCAAAGTTACAAATCTATACACTATTGTAAAAATCCACAAATGGACTCTTCCATCTTTAGGTGTATAACCAAGTGGTACTGAGTGCAACATGGCTATGAACGAAGGTTATTCACTGCGATACTGTCTGTAGTAGCAAAGACAGTGAGCAATCCAAGTACTGGTCAGCAGACAACCGCCTCCACAAAGGAAAATGACCGAACAGTTTCAAAGAGAGACACGCTTTATGTTCTGCTATGGGAAGCCTGCCAAGCCATATGAAGAAAAATACAAAATCAAACCACAGAATATGGTAGATAGTATTTACATAAATACATGAAAAGAAGATAAATTTTCACATTTTCTCATAAAAGAATGGTAGTATTTGAGAGGATCCACGTGCACCAGGGGTTACATGTGGGGAGGAGAGCTAGGGACTGGAACGCAGCATTTTGTGGGTCCATGTGAAATACGTGATTTTGGAACTGAGTATGTGATCTTTGCAAAAATCAAATAAATAACATTTTCTAAAAAGTAAAAGTAAAAAACTCATGTTATCAATTTCATCCCTTTATATCCATGAGCCATACTGTCTTCCAACGTAACAGGGAAGACCCTCTAATTCGAAGCACTCGTCTCCTTTAGATGTCTAATGAGCCCTGAGGATAGGAAGGAATGAACAGGGACACCTCTCCCCATTAACTTGACAAAATTTAAATTCTCTACAAGCTTGTGTGGTGTCACCTTCTTATCAGAATCAATTCCTTTAACTAAAAGACCTTTTGTACAATTCCAGCAGAAACAAATATTTCTTCTCTCTTTGAAAATAATTTCTAACTCAATTTCATCATTTCAAATATATAGTTCTATCAAATATTCATTTCATAAACCGAGAAGCTATACTCAGAGAACTGAATGAAGAAAATAATATGAAAAGGCTACAAACTAGGTACAATATGCTAATGGTAAATCAGAATTCATCATACCCATATTTTACATATTGAACACATGAGTACCAAAACTCCCTTTTTCCTAGAAAAAGAAAATTCACCTCCAAAGGAAAATAAAAATTTTGCCAGCTTGAGGTCCCAGAGTAATGATATAATTCATATTCATTCTAATGAAAATGAAAACCCTCCGAACTCTCTGAAAAAAAATCTAAAACAGCAAAAAAAAAGCTCTCAAATGAAATAAACATACTTAGAAGAGAATATTAACCATATTACTTTCAACTCAATTGCTTATAAACTATTAAATATAATCAAACGGTTTGTTCAAATATTGTTTTTTTCCAATTAAGTGGAAAATTCATCTGTCACTTCAGTCATGAACAAATTTACTATTTTCTGATAATTAAATAGTTCTGGAACTATAACAGAACTGATGGCTGTGCTGGGCCCATAACAACGTTCTGGGAGGCCTATCTTCCCTGTGTCTCACTAAGGCTCACTGAACTCAAGGCAGCTCTTAGCCTCGATACCATCACCTCCTCTGTAAAGCTTTTACACACTCAGGGGGCTTCCCTAGGCTGCTGTGAGCAACTGTAGTTCAGCAGAAATCATTAGGACACAGACAGCCTGTTGGTAACAGACTGATAGTGTTCACCTTCTAACACTTAAATCCATGTTCAATTACAAGACATTCTCAGAGAAACTTGGGCCTCAGGAAGGCTGCACTCTCCATCATATCATCAAGTTCAAGTAGGAACACTGCTTTACCTTGATTTGCCCCCCCTTCGTTGGACCTTTAGTCTGAAACAATCTTCCAGTCTTTCTGCCATGTGCAGATGCTCAGAGACAAACAATGATGAATCCAACAGCAGTGACTCAAAAGTATGACTGTTTCTCAGGTTTCCATAGATATGTGTCTTAATATTTAACAGGTTTTCTCCGATTTACTTATAATCTACAATTTCTAGCTCACAATTAATGAAAATCACAAGATCACATCAAATGGCATCATAAAATCTAGTCCACCTAACAAAGAATCTACCCATAATATAGGAAATCCGAAAAAGTGAGGACATTATACGCTTTCCCCTGTCAATTTATTATCACACTTATTCATCCAAAAATTCATGGGGGCTTACTAAGAGCCCCAAACAAAAGCAAACAAAACAATGCCTGTTTTATTTCAGTGCCTGGAGACAGACACAAATGTTATAAAGAGTGGTGAGAGAGGAGGGGGCAATCAAGGCAGCAGGGACATCACAATCTTTCAAAAACGGGGCCGAGGAAAGGTCTCCCGAGGGAGAGAATAGGACTGGATACATGAAAGATAAGAAGGAACCAAATCTGTGAATCGGGAGGGACAGCAAGCCAGGCAGAGATGACAGCAAGACAGAAGCCTGTGGGGAGGGGGGAGGGTGAACTGATAGAAAGATCTAGCACAGAGAGACACACACACAGTCAGGACTGTGCAAAGAGGAGTTGAATGAAAGAGCGAAGTCCTAAGACTGAGAAGGGATGGCAGACAGAGGAGAAGTGACAACGGTCAGCCTTTGAGAGGCCTGGGAAGCTTCTCCCAGGTCCGAGGAGGGAGGTTTGTAAAGGGTGGTGGAGATACAAGGATACTACTAATCCTGGTTCTATTTTCTCAGGGGCCTGTGATGTTAAATCACAGCCAGTTAATGGATTACTTGAGAGAATTCAAGGGATTACCAAAGGTATGAAGAGACATGCTTCTCAAAGGGTCTACCCTGATTCCAATTGATACCGACATTGCAATTTATCTTATAATTTGGGAAGTACGGTATTCGCAGAAAAAGAGAAAAAAATGTTCAGTTTTCCAATTTTATGAAGTCTGATTTACCAAAAATAAAAATATTTCAAAAGTTGTATGTGTTTACTATGGAAGAGTATAAATAACACAAAACATGAAATGAAACCCAAAAGCCTATCCTAATCCCCCTCCCATAACATCAGAGCTATGTTATGGAAGCTACATGTTTCTTTTCAGTACTTTAATTTCTTTAGAATTTGTCGAATATTAAAGAAAGCTCACAACAGCCTTTTTTCAGGCACATGAGCAGAGAAAAAAAATGGATCACAGATTTACAACAGACCCAGTGAAAATACCATGGGGCACAGACCTCAGTGGGGGGAAGAAAAACATAAAACCATTCGGCAAAATGGCTGAGCACTTAAAACAGCCCATTTTTCAGGACCATTTCAGATCCATGCTGAAGGTAACTGGAAAAAGCCTGTGTAGGACTGATTTAAAAAAAAAAAAAAAAAAAAAGACATACCTACCTAGATAACATTCCAAAATTAAAAATGGCTTTTGAGTGATTCCATTTGTACAGGTGGGCTTTAGGAAACGGGCAGCAAAAACAACATACTGTGAGCTGAAAATGTTCATGTAATTTCTTAACCAGTATTTTTTAAAGAATAGCAGTTCCACTGTTCCCGAACACAGAAATAAAGAACAAATTTTCAAAAGCAAACGACATACAGATTGGTGGGAATAAAGACAGGTAAAGCATGCATTGTTTTCATCGTCATAGTTAATCGCACAGCTCACAACAAAAATCTTTAAGACTACCTGCGATGAAAATATGAAAAGGCACCTGAGGGTCACAGCTAAAAATGAAAATGTATCTTTATCCACGGTGCATGCTCTAAACGTCTGGTTCTAGCAGCTGCATTCACAGGCAAGAAAATCATCAGCTACTAACAGATTCCCCGTGAAGGTTAATCCACATACCACCAAAGATTTTTCACCCGGTAGAATTTCTGTCTCAGTTCCCTGCTGCTTGTGGGCTTTTAGCTCCATAGGCCAAACAAGCAATAAATAGGGCCAGTCATAAAGGGCCAGGAGAATCGACGAGGACCCCCGAAATTGCACAACCTGCTCCAAAAATGGGTGAGTCAAATGGTGCCTCCCTGACTCCATTCACATCACCCAGATGCTTAGCCAGTGGCCAAGCAGAAGCCCTTGTACGACACTTAGCATTCTCAAATGTATTCTTAGATTTAATTGCATTTAAGCCATGCGTGCTTGCCAAAAACAAAAGGGAACATAAAAAATGGCCACAGACACAGAGATTAACGCTAATGTCATTTTTGTGTCAGATTATGTTCTTCAGAAAAGAACCAGAGATGATTTAAAAAGATTAAATTTTATTCTAATTCTGATAAGATGCCACAGAAGCAAGAATCAAATTCTGGAAGGACGATGAGGGCATTAGAAGTATACCAGGGATGGAAATGAACCAGCCCCACATGCCAAATGGCACTTCCAATGCAAGGCAAAGATAATATGTCAGAAAATAAAATAGGTCCTCCATATACAAGGGAGTTGTTGAGGTGTCACCAGTAAGTCTATTCTTACCTAAAATAAAGATGGGGAGAAAGTAGCATCTAACAAGTGTCTCCAATACACCAGAAACTGGATCTGTGTTTTACGTGTTCTAGCTCCCTTAATCCTCACACACAAAGTTAGTATCTGCCAGATGGGTATTATTTCTCCCATGTTGTACACAGCGAAAATGAAGTCTGCGGAGTTCATACCACCTAGATAAGGCCACACCACTGGTGAGTAACGGGTCAGACAAAAGGACCCCCTCATGGGAAGGGCATGTTTCCAGGCCTACTCTGTAGGCTCATGGTGTCTTCTTGCCACTAAATACAAAGAAGGATAAAATGCTGCTTGTCGCTCTGACAAGAAGAGTCTCCAAGGTGGCCCTGCTTGTGACTGGCAAGGCTCCTCAGGAAATTAAGTGTCCTTCTCAGAAGAATGTCTACCAGGGTCCCTATGCCCTAGTCCCCTTCTTCTGCCTGATGCTTCCCGTCCACAGTTTTTTGATAATGAAAGTAGAAAATGTGTAGGGCTGATGGAAAGTAATATGGCACATACATACAGGATTCCTCCGTTGTGTCTGAAAACACAAAGAATTTTAAGACATGTATTGCAATAATCATATTGTCATTAAAGCACAACAGAATCTATTGGCATTAATATATCCAGGAGATGGGAAAAATCTTTTCAAAGGTTGTTTTGGTTTTATTTTTAACACTCTTGTGAATATAAAAGGTTTCTGCTTAAAGAAAATCTCTGGCATTTTATAATGAAAATGAAATTTAATTTTAAAACAATCTTGATGTTCTTAGTTTCTATTTTTGCTGTTGCTGAGGTAAACACAACGATGTTTGCTTCTGCCCGAGTTCTGCAGAAGTTTGCCAATTAGGAAATAATATAAATAAATCCTCTTCCTTTTAATAGAAAACTAGAATTTTAGAATTTGGAGGCAGAGGGCTTTGATTATTTTTATCCAGATAACCCTAGCAGTCATTTGGTTTCTCAGCATTTATGGGCTAAAGAATTAAAGCAGAAACAAACACACCAGGTACCACTTGGCAGCACCAGAACCTAACCTTATGTCCTATTAATGAGGCAGATGCCATGAGGCCCTGCCTGTGCCCACATCAGAATTTCTACAGCCCTTCCATGTTTTAGCAAGATGACCCCGTAGTCAGTTCACTGACTGGTCTGCAGCTGCTGTCATCAGATTGCTAAGCAGGCCATCTCCTAACTTTGTAATTTAAAAAGTCTGATCATTTCATATTCGGAAACCGACAACTTATGCCATCTGGATGGCTCTAGGTGTCAGTGAAATGAGGTGGGGTTTTTTGGCTTGGGTTTTGTTTTTCCACTTAGAAAAGGCTATCAAACACTTGGGAAAGGAAAAGGCTCTCCCCACATGCAGGCAGGTCAGAGGAAAAACCAATTTCAGTGAGAGGTATGGAAGCAGGACCCACAACCTGATCGACCCAGACACCCATCCTCCTGTCACTCCAAGGTAAAACAGGCCACCCCCAATGCCACAATCACTTATCGCCTGGCCTACTCATTCTTCTTAAAACCATTCCCACGTAAAATGTGGATAAGCTTAAAACTGTTTCTTCACTACAGTATGTTTAACACATCCAAAATAGGCTCTAATTTTAAAAATTTATTGTTGCCCCAGATCTTCAAAGATTTGGGCTTAACCGAATTATAATGAAAAGCAAAAATGAAACCCTGTCCTAGAATCTTACCTTTCCCATGACATGTCGAATGTACTCATTGTGTATCATGTGAATAGTTATAAAGCATAAATATTTTCAAAAGTTTACAAAGTACCAGAATAAGCCATCAGTGTTGCAGAATCCTTTTTTAAGAATAGGACAAATGAAAGGAATTTATTCTCAAGCATCGTTTTATTTCTATGTGATTTCTATTAAGAAGCACCTGGCTGGCTCAGTCCGCGAAGAAGGCCACTCTTGACCTCAGGGTTGTGAGTTCAAGCCCCACACCGAGTATAGAGCGTATTTAATAATTAATTAATTAATTGAAATTTTAAAATAGGAAAAAATATGCTTTCTATTTAACATTCAAGCTATTTTCTACTTCTAAGATCTAGGACTTGACTCGGGCTAATGTAAAAACAGACACTGTCCCTGTATTAGCCATCTTCATTTCAGAAGGAGTAAGTATCAAAAGTCAGGAATGTTCTGCTCCGCATGGAAAAATCTGAAGCAGAAGCATCATGACTGTAGACAGTGACAAAAGTTCATAAAGTAAGAAGAAAAGGCACTATCATTGTTCCTTAAACTCATGGCTCGAGACAACACCGAATGCTGGGGACCAGAAGCCAGGGGACAAAGGTGAGGACAGTGCACACCCATTGTCTCACTTGAACTGTGCCATCACCAAACATTTAAGGTAGTTTTCCTCACAGTTTGCCTCCCCCGGTTTAATCTGCCAATTAGACAAAGTTTTTGCTTGATGGAAAAAAATCCTAAAACATGGACTTTTCTCTAAAGGTCAGGGCAGTCATTCCCCTATAACAGAGCTTAAGTGGCGGCTAGAATGCCTTGCACCTCCTGGCTATTTCTGTTAATTGGCTTCAGGCCTGTTCACCAAGTCAAGGTAGTGAAAATGGCAGGCTCCCAATTAGCTTAAATTTCCCTGAAGGTCCCTCTACTTCCAGGCCTTAAATTCCTCCAATAACGTACTGTAAAGTGCCTGCCTCCTCTTTTGTGGAATTTATTAGTTGCAATAAACTGTAGGGACATAAGAACAAAGTCAGCTTATGATCTATTATCTGCCAATATTAAATTATAGTCTACACAGAGTCAGGGAAATGGTTAAAAGGAATTCAGATTTCTCAAAGCATTGCTACACATCAAAACTAAGCCTTTGTTGATTTCTTTGTTGTTGTTTCTTGGGTCTCAGAGTCAAAATTTCAGAAGCATGAAAACTTTTTCAAGGCAATACGACAACAACCCATTTAGTATAGAAATTCTTTGTGCTTCCTCTGAGAGCTCAGAAAAAGGAAGTCACAAGAAACGGATGCTCTTTGAAAGATACGCAGGCCTCTACCTTCTGAGCGGACCCTGATGTAGGACTCGGCGACAGGCTATTCTGAGCAAGAACCAGTCATTGAACAGCAGGACTTCTATTTCTGGAAATCACGTTGAGCTTGAGCCCAAGTGCTGCCCGGTACAAAGTTCTAATAAGATCCATCCCCTACCTTTGAGTATATGAATGTGTACCTTACGAATATCCTAAAAGAGGGCAAGATTCAATACCCCCCACAAAAAGCGAAAGCCACCTTGAGCTTCCAGGGGAGCTTACTAGCTCAGCACTTGAACACGCTCTCTTGTGCTTTTCCTTCCTACTGTTTATTCCCACTGGCAAAACTGATGTGGTCATAATCGCCTTCAAAAAACAGAGATAATGAGACGAGCAGTCTAGTAGGAAATAGAGCAAAAACAAAACCACTGAAGGCACATAAAATCTAGAACTCTGTTGACCTCTTCGGGCCAGATGGCATAACTCATGGAAGACAGTTCTATCCTGGTGACCCCAAATTGTAAAGGCGGGGGGGGGGGATTTTTGTTTTTCACCATATAAAACACTATTTTTACCTACGTGATGCTTGTCTGTTATTACATTTTTAATGGCAAAAACTAAGGAGAAAAAAAGCCACAGAAGAGACATCAGGCCATTAAAGTCAGATGACTCACGGGAAACGGTTAAAAGAATAAATGCACAATTAAATGAGACTATCTGGACTAGATTTACAGTATATCCAGCATAACCTCTTCATCCTCTTCTGCCCCAAACAACTGTGCCTACTTCTAGGCAAAGTTTTAATATGGATTTTGCTGTTTTTGTTTAAATAGATTTCAGTTTGGTTAATTATCCTGCTGACGTGAAATCATCAAATTTAGTGAATGGATCATCATTCTTTTAAACTTAAGCCAAGGAAGATGTTTTCAGGCTCAGGAATCAACTACCTAATGCCATTTACATTAGACTAAAGACTAAGGAAGTACTTATTGTTTTAAAAACCTGCTTATCATGGAACAAATGCTTCAGATAACTTCAACAGAAGCAAATCGAGGCTGAGTCTTTTGGAAAGAAAGCAAAAGTATGTGGCTTCTCAATGCAATTCCTTTTGTATAAAAAACTATTTTATACCAAAATTACAAAGAAAAACTACACTATCTCCTTAAAAACACATCTACAACCACAACAGTAAGAAAAACGTGATATTTTTAGAATACAATTTAATATATCATAGTTTAGAAACTCTGGACTGCCGATTTTCCCCTAATCTTGTAATAACAATAATCCCATTTAGCATAGTTCGCTAACCGTACCTCCCTTCTTGCTTTAACGGAAGCTGATTGTGCTCAGTGATGAGCTGCTGTGTTTCAGGGAGGACAGACCGCCACATCCACACCCCCCGCTCCAGGAGATCAAGCTCAACTAGGCTAAACCAACACCTCCCCGTGAGTTAGAAACTGGCAGGTGAGTCGTACAACTCTAGGAAACACAACATGAAGGGCCCCTGTCTGGGGTGGGGTAAGAGGCTTGTGGGAAACGTTTATCGGCTTTCGGAAAGGGCCCTGCAGAAGACAAAGGCATTGCTCCTCTCCTTCTGTGCAAGGATGTGGTGTCCGAGGCTCTGACAAGCTGGAGCACACAGCCACAGAGGCCCTGGGTCGGACTCCCAGCAAATGGAGAATCTGGATCCTCAGTGCGGTCGGCTGGGCTGTGAACTATGCCCACGATCGTCCCTTGCTCCAGATTTCTTGTTAAATGGATAAGAAGCATCTTCTTCTCAAGCAATCTAGATTTTGTTTGTGGCAGTCGATTTTTTTTCTAACAAATATATTAAGACACACCATTTTCCTGGGTACCGGGCATGATTTTAATAACCCCTTGGCAGGTATTCCATCACTGGACGCGGCAACTGTAGGAGAGATTCTATGATTACACCAATTGATAAACGAGTAAACTGAAGCATGGACAAGGCAGCCCCATGCCCAAGTGTCACTTATCGTGGATAGCTGGTAACCAGCCTGTCTGACTACAGGCCCCGTGTCAAACTAATTCCTTAAAATATTTACTTCAAAATGGAAATGAAATAACAACACCAATGAGTTTAAAAGTCTGTGTTACTTTGAGAAAATAATGCTTCTCCTCAGTAGGACTTCCATGGTTTTTTAATTATTTTACATTATTTCCATCACATAATGCTTCTAATGTATTCTAACATTTACGATAAGATAAAAATCAGTACGTCTGTGATACCACCCATGGTATCAAAGACAAACTGTCCTTTTTTATTGTTTCATATTCCAACACCCCCCCCCACACACAAAATCATTTTGGGAGGCTAGTGCTATAAAAACAGAGACTTAGATGAATTAAGTAAAACATTTAGGATTTCTTTCCACTGGTATCATTCATCTAAATTGAAAAACAACTATTCCAATATCTAGGCAACAGAATTAATAATAATTTTGGAAATTACTGAAACAGAAAATAAAACATTCTCTGAGTACTCACTAGTCTTCCATTTTAAATGAACCTTTTTAAGAAAATAATTGACAAAGGAGGTAAGTATGTTTTTAATACAAAAACTATTTAAAACTACAAAGAAAACCCTAGAATTTCCACTACAAAACACTGTGACTAACAATAAACAATTCAGACTTTAAACGACAACACTGGAAGAACCTGTTTTTTACATATCAAAACTTACCGGATAAATTCTTAGTCTTCATGCAGTGAAGGTTTCTCTACCAGTAACATCACAAGTTTGCAAACGGTTGTTTTTCCCAGGACACGAACCAGTTACTTACATTGAGTGGTAAACAATTCTGATTTCATGAATGGTAGGTGGCCAACCCTGCAGAGTAAACTGAGCACCTCTCAAAACGTACAAACCTCAAACAGTTCCTTGACATTTATGAAAGGGAAAGGCCCCAAACCCGACAAAATCATCTAAATTCGGAAATAACACTACAGCGTGTATTTCTCCTATAGAGTGAAGTCAGGTAAGACAGAACATTTTCATTTGAGTCTTCGGGTGCTTTGACTTATTGCCTATCAATAAAGAGAAGAACCTGTAAGGGGTCTTGAAAGTCTACTCATAAACTGCACTGTTCACTGCCAGATGTCTGTGCCTCAGCGACATAGCAAGCTCTGAAGTCATGATACTCCAGAATCCAGAGCAAATATTCCTAACTGCTTATGAGAAATCTGTGATCCGGGACCGCCACAGAAATGGTCCATAATTCTATTAGACAAACTCTGACAGAGAGCCTGGTACTTACCTGAAGTTTGTTAGAGTAATTTACCTTTAACCATCACTGTGATTGAGGGAAACATCTTTCAGGGCACGGGCTAAGAAGTTACACCAATGACACGTGTAGAAGGATTAATTTATGTTACCTGTTCTTGCTTCTCCAGCCACCTGTCCACCATTGGGTGACTGGCACTCAGAGATGAGCGAGCATTGTCTCTCTGAAACTGGTGAGACCAGTTACTAGCATCCCGTGGAAGGCTTCTATAGTTTTCATCTTTCTATTCAAAAAGAAACAAAAAGGTGTCTTGTAAAAAAACAGACCTTGCAAATTAATGATGCACTTGGTCTTTCAAAAGTAGCAGAAAAATGATTCTGCATACTTAAAATATTTTTCCCAAACCTATACAAAATAGCTAATTGAGGATACTTCACCCAGATTAGACCTCATGAATGCAGTCATCCAACTAGGGTAAGAGAGTGTAACGACTAGAGCAGAGAAGGGAGCCACACACATACAGGAGATGAAACCATTTTCCCTGCACTCCCTCCCAAATCAATCTCCCCAGGCCAATTACATGCACCAGAAAATGAAAAGTATTTCTCTGCAAGACTGTTGGTATCGCTCAAGCGTGGAATTTCCTCTTTTCATCTTTCTGGTCTTAAAATAATACTGTGAGATACTTTCTCTAATTCACCAAAAATGTTTAAAGTAAGACAGATGAATGAATTTGCTCTTTATTCAGATCTTTGTAGTTGTGTGACTTTGGGCAGGAGACTTAAGAGTCTCTGGACTGTTCCGTTAGCTGCTTCATGAGCTAGCTGTAAGTATTAATTCAAATATTAAATAAAGGAAAAAATTAATTTATCCCAATACATGGTACATAACAGATACATAACTGCTCATCCCAACATGCTTATGGCAAGTGAAGTCTTTACACAAAAACCTAGTTAGTTGATAAATATTTATTTAACATATCCCAAAGCACATGCCTGGGTGGCTTGGTGACACTTATTAAGTGTCTGCCTTCGGCTCAGGTCATGATCCTGGGGTCTTGGGATCTAGTCCCGCATCGGGCTCCCTGCTCAGGGGGGAGCCTGCTTCTCCCTCTGGTCCTCCACCCACTTATTCTCTCAATCTCTCTCTCTCTCACTCTCTCTCTCTTTTAAATAAATAAAATCTTTAAATAAAATAAGTCCCAAAGCAACCACATGCTACTGGATATTTCTTTGAAATATTAACTTATAACAATCTGCTTTGGCTTTTGGGTGGCAAAACCTAATTTCAATGTCCTAAAAGAAATGAGAAAGCTAGGATAAGGCAGAGAAGTCAAAGATTTTAGTTCAACATGTAAATCTAAATATCTCCTACAAGAACAAATTTAAAATGTTAACCTCACTCCGACCCACTTACATCAGTGCCCCACTTTAAGTAAAGTACCAAAATATTCTCCTTACTAACTGTGTTAAGGACAACCTGGCTGTACACATTATAGACATCACTGCTTCTTATTCTTCGTTACTTAAGCCATATGAGCAGCAAATACATAGAAACAAAAAAGTGTAATGTAATAGGTTTGCACTGTATAGACCTTAGCAATAGACCAAGATACTGTTTTCTGCCCCGTCATGAATTCCATCAGAGAGAAAAGCTTCACAATGAATTGATGGTCCTGAACTTATGCCAATATTGTGGTATGAAAAATCTTTTTAAATCTATAAATATTTACCAGTATGAACTTCAGTATGAAACTTTATTCATGTTCTTTTTAATATACCTACAGAGAACAAACTAAAACCTCGACAGAATTAAACACTAGCAGCAAGTAGTTCTTACTAGAAGCCTCTGCACCTGTCCGGTTCCTGCGGCTCAAGAAAGCTGTCACAGAGCACGTAACTGCAAGCACGAGGAAAACCCTGAAGATGGCGAGTCCACACCCAGGAACTAGGGACTGACCCTGCTTGCAGGAATACGGAAATGCTCAAGTAAGCAAAGGACACTGACAGAGTCCAAGGAAAAGAATAAAGCAACTGAAGAAACCAAAGCTCACTGTAGCTCAAAATACTAGGAGCTCTGCCTTAAAACTTGTACATGGTAATTTGAGAACAAAGCAAAATTAGCTGACTTACAGCCAAGAAATTCAAATAAGTCATAAAGGGCAGACAAATGTATTAATGACAGAATCTTATATGTCCACGAAGGGAGGAAGGATTGGGAGTGTGGAGAAACACAAGCACAATTTTTCTATCAAGGATCTTGGAGCTGCTACCATTGGCTAAAGACCTAGCTTCTCGATTCATCTTCCACCATTAGAGGTGAGGACTACACCAACTCTTTACTTTGAACATGAATAATTAAACACAAAGTACTAAAAATCTATTTTGCCTTTTCAGTAGGAACTGTATTTCAGGGAAACCAACAGTGCCAGTCGATGAGGGGAAGCTGGTCTTTTCAGAAGAATGCCAAGTAACGCAAACAGAATAATGAATAGATTTAGAAAAATCACCACATTCAGCTCCTAATGAAATAACTCATTCAGGCAAAGATAATCAATGGACACTATCATTGCTAGCTGAAGAGTTGACAGTGAGCTGGATGTTTGCAGTGACAAAATACCACTTGCAAAGGGAAAAACAGATCTTTACAATGAAGGGACCAGATGACACGAAATGCTCACTTTCCTTGGTATCTGGAATCCAGGATGCGACTGGTACTTTCTTTTGATTCCTTCTGAATCTCCACCATTATTCTTCTTTCTTGAAATGGCCCTTATTAGCTTTATCTATGGCCTGCTCACTCCTGTCTCCTTAGCCAACCTCAAAAAGTGTTATCATTTCAAAGCCTCCCTCCCGACAACTTCTAGGCATGAGTCACCGACACTAAACTTTTCCTAAATTTCCAATCAGCCAAGCCAAAGGTACCTCCAAATCAACAGATCCAAAATGAAACGCACTTTCTCTACCAATTCTGGCACCCTTCTGAAAAATATTCATGATGCTCTCCCCTCTTTCAACACATCTCTCAGCCGAAACCAGTACAGCAGCCTTCGAACTGGAGGTTGGCTCCAGCCTTAACCTCTCCAACGATGTTCGCCACCACTTCCCACAGAGGACTGCTCTACCATGTGCGTTGGAGCACACGACCCCTGGGACAGACACTGCAAGGAGCCCACGCACGACCACCCTTGCTGTGCTACGTGCCTCTTCACTTTCGCTTATGCTCTTTCGGAGCCTAGACTCCAAGAACACGTCTTCTGTAAGAAGAAGCTTACCATGTTTCAACACCCAAAGCAATTGCTACTTTCTCCGAGAAGGATTCCCGGACTTTAAATAGACATCAGAATGTCATGCTTTTTGTTACCACTATATTCTAATTTTACTTCTAATTATAGTTCTAACTTATAATTTAGTTAATTTTTACAATTGCTATTTCCACTATTACAGTGAAACCGAGGCAGAAGATCACCACTCACCTTGTACTCAAGCACTCAGCTTAGTGGCCTATACCAACATGGAGGGCTTTTTCTTCAATATGTGTTGTATCTCCTATTTTCACATGGTTCAGAATCCCAGAATTTTCAAAGAACACTTCTACAAGTTGTTTTAAAAATTAATAAGGGAATGCGTTCAAAAGGCATCACGAAAAACATCAGTGAAATGCATTTTCACTGAAATATAATGATTGCACGTTTAGATTTATACTCCAAGATGCATAACTCTGTTACATGCCTATTTCAATTTAATGTCACACCTACAATATACAGTGTCTGTGGATAATGTGATTACTTCCAATTGCATCTAAAAAGCAGTGCGACATTTCTCCATTTACATCAATTATGACATGTAATTCACGTTGCAGGCCATCACAAAGTAATCATATTAAAGGAGATAAGGGCTCAAGATAAAAGAAAAAAATCTGTCCTTCTGAACTCCACCCGAAAAATTCAATTTTATATTTGTAGAATCAACTTTGAGTAGTTAATAGATAAGAAAAATAAAATTGATATGAACCCCTCATAACAAAAAAGTTTTGCTAATTCAATATTGTTATGGTAATGTCAATAATGAATTCATACATAATTTATAATGTATGAGAAGCCCAGTTGAAGTAACCTTAGTCATTATCAAGAAAATTAATTTCTAAAATATATTATTAATCACTCTGCAGTATATACTTTACTTTGTTGATAGCACCATGCAGGTCCTACTAGCATTTCACTCATGTTCTTCCTCAATGCTGGCTTGATCCAAAGTTCATACAAAGACTGTAGTCCTATAAAGTTGTGATTCTGTATTTATAATGTGAGTATATCAACAAACACCATAACACTCAATATAATTTCTCCTTCACAATATATGCTTGGATATTCATGATTTCCAATTGAAATGTATATAGTAACATAATATTTTCAGCTTAAAAATATTTATTTCAGTGTAAATGATTTTAAAAACATATCTTAAATGTAGTGATCCGAAAGGACATCTGCACCCCAGTGTTTACAGCAGCAGTGTCCACAATAGCCAAACTATGGAAAAGAGCCCAGATGTCCATCAACAGATGAATGGATAAAGAATGTGGTGTGTGTGTGTGTGTGTGTATGATGGGATACTACTAAGTCATCAAAAAATGAAATCTTGCCATTTGCAATGATGTGGATGGAACTGGAGGGTATTATGCCAAGAGAAATAAGTCAATCAGAGAAAGACAATTATCATATGCTCTCACTCATACATGGAATTCAAGAAACAAAACAGAGGATCATCGGGGAAGAGAGGAAAAAATACAACAAGATGAAATCAGAGAGGGACACAAACCATAAGAGACTCTTAATCATAGGAAACAAACTGAGGGCTGCTGGAGGTGAGGGAGGGAGGGTATGGGGTAACTGGGTGACAGACATTAAGGAGGGCATGTGATGTGATGAGCACTGGGTATTATATAAGACTGATACTCACCGACTTCTACCTCTGAAACCAATAATACATCATATGTTAATTAATTGAATTTAAATGAAAAAATCTTAAAAAAAATAATAAATGCCATATCCTCTAGCAAACCCCACTACATTGTAAGCTTTGGAGAAAGGACCATTTTCCTATCCCTATGATGCCCAGCACAGAGCCTTTCACGAAGTAGGTGTCCAGCAAATATTTAACGTACTTAATAGATGAATGAGAAGCTAATGAGAGACCATAAACACAAAAAAAGAATCCTTCAAAAAAAAAGTTCTCATTAACACTGCATTGACACTGAAATATCTCAATGTCCAAAAAAATCTGATGAGCATTTCTCAAAACATTCCCAAATTCACCGATCTGATTAGCAATGAATCTAAACTTATTACCTACATGAACTTTGAGTGGGAGGCTTGACAGTGCATATTGATAAACATATTGCTTTTTTTCTTCCAAATTATATATGTTAAAGTAATTGATTTTTGAAAAGAACTTTCTCTTAGCTCATTTGTGAGTTTGCATTCTTATGTTCCCATTTTTTAAATAGAAAATAAAACTTAAAAAAATTTTAAAAACAAGGTATAAAGGCATGGAATGTTATGCATAATGCTGTCATTTGTTTCTGAAGGAAAGAAGTGTTTGTAACTAATAAAGTCCTTAGATGAATTAACAGCAACAAGAACAACAACAAAATACACATGGTGGTCTTACTACGCCTACGCAAGATTATTTACATTTTTAATGCATCAGACTATTGTCAGCTACAAAAAAAAAAAAAGTCAATTTTGGGGCGCCTGGGTGGCACAGCGGTTAAGCGTCTGCCTCCGGCTCAGGGCGTGATCCCGGCGTTGTGGGATCGAGCCCCACATCAGGCTCTTCCGCCATGAGCCTGCTTCTTCCTCTCCCACTCCCCCTGCTTGTGTTCCCTCTCTCGCTGGCTGTCTCTATCTCTGTCGAATAAATAAATAAAAATCTTAAAAAAAAAAAAAAAGTCAATTTTTACGTTAAATGTATTTGCAAAACCTGTATTTTCTAACCTAAAGAAAAAACCAAGCCAACAAAAATCTTTGCCATTAGTATTTCTGTAACAAGTTAGAGCTGTATTTGTTTTAAAAGAATTGGAGAATATGACTTTAAATCTATTTCATTCTATGATCAAATTAATGCCTCCATTCTGTATACTGGTAAACTTCAAAGTAAAACCAGAAATCTTTTCCTTTAGACTTAGAAAAATCTGTCAGTAGTACCATATGCAAAATCCTAATGATTACTAAATTTGCTAATGACAAGAAATAATCCATTATAGTAAAGCCACTACTACTTTATCTAACAATTTTTATAAGAAAAATACCATAAGGAATTGCTCTCCTTTTTTTTTTTTAATTACAATTTTAATCCTTCACTCATGAGGCTGTCCCAAACAGCCATTCAGCTTTGCTTTCCCTCTTGCCAGAAAAAAACAGATGTTCCTGCTGTGATCAGGGATTTTCCTTATCATCTAAATGTACTGCCATATCATCAGGTGTCAAAAAGCCACCCAGGCTGAGAAATGCATATTAATTTGCTGCTCCCTGGTAGCAGTACCCTGGTTATGCAGTAAATCTCTTCCAGGATAGGGAAAGTAACTGTCCTCTCTCCCCCATCGCCCCTCCCCAAGCCAATTACAATTCAATAAAAGGAAACCACACAGAACCCACCCAATGCCTTGGGATAGAAGCTTATTCCTGGCATACTCAGCTGCAACTCCAAGGCTTTATCTCTCAGAAACAGCTACTTAGCTGATGGTCAGATTCCTTGGCAAGCCTACATCCCTACATTGCAGAAATATAGGAATAGTTCATGAACATAACAGAAGTACCAGATATTTCTGTTAGCATAAGAAACCCAACTATAGTTCTACTCTTTTTCAACGCAAAAATTCCAAACACCTTTTTAAAAACCACTAGGAATTGTGTCGTATTTTGACATCCTGAATGTTCAAAGCATATAAATTTAACTTTTGCACCCTCTATGCATCCTATGGTTTCAAATATTCCCATGCAGTTTTCAGATTTTAAGTTTACAATTGTTTTTCAACTCTGCAATTCTAGTCAAAGAGAACTCAATTGTCTGCTTTATCATTTCCCCAAGAAATGATAAAGCAGACACAAAAGAAACTATTTTCAGGATGTCTAACCTGAAATTATAAGACTGAAGTGAAATTAGTAATTATGGCTTAGAATTTTTTTTAATTACAAGCTTGCTAAAATCATCAGTAATCATATTGTTGATTCGATGTAACAGACACACTCCGGGCTCTGTGGAGAGAGTTCACCTTGTGTGCCTCCTGATGGCTACCCCACAGCATGACCTTGGAAGCAACGCCAAGGCTAAAGCGTCGCAGAAGATAACAACCATACATGGCCTGCAAATAGGATTTTTGTCGATGGCACTTTTCTGACCTTTAAATCGTCCTCTAGTTAATAAATGAGAAAGAGAAAAGAGAGAGAGATGTGGGATTGGGAATAAACTGACTCACACAAAAAATCACAGATTCAATAACCAACCTACAGATGCAGGCAGCAGGTTTGGCAGTCCCTGTGCATTGAGACCAACTGCATGCCTATTAATGCATGTTTTTAAATAAAGAAACAGGATTTTATTCCAAACACAGTATTATCGTCACTTACCCCAGACACACGGCTATTTTGAAGTGTAATGAACTGAAAAGGCTTTATTTGACATCCATGGTGATCAATATCCTACATGGAATGCCCCAATGTTGCTGATCTGAGGTCAAGCAAATTCATCCCATTAGCTAAGCCCATATTATCTATAATTCCTGCCTATTTAAATACCATTATATATATATATATATATATATATATATATATATATATATATGTATAAATATGTATCTCCCCTACTTTCCTTTCGGGTAATTGCTTTCTTCCACATTCTTAATTATTAATGAGAGGGCTAAAAGAGATAAAAGAGCTTGTATTTATAAATTTGTTCTTACTTATTTTTTTTAAAGATTTTATTTATTTATTTGACAGAGATAGAGACAGCCAGTGAGAGAGGGAACACAAGCAGGGGGAGTGGGAGAGGAAGAAGCAGGCTCATAGCAGAGGAGCCTGATGTGGGGCTCGATCCCATAACGCCGGGATCACGCCCTGAGCCGAAGGCAGACGCTTAACGACTGCGCCACCCAGGCGCCCCAAATTTGTTCTTACTTCTGAACAGAACTATGACAAGACAAAGAGGAAATTCTAACAGCCATACATTTCTGTCAAAATTCTCCTAGTAGACTGCATATTAGTGATGGTCTACTGAAGTGTGGTACAATTTGTGATGAGACAGCAATTATACGGACATTGTAACTTTTTAAAAATTTAAAAATAAAAAATCAAAATGCAGAGATTCTGAATGCCAGTTATTAGCGCATCTCTGTAGCTCAAATTTCATTAATACATATTTTATTTTTAAATCTCTATTTTAATTTTCATCCTAAACTGAGTTTAAATTTTGAACAGGAATTAGTAGCAAAAACTGAAAATAATTTATCCAAGCAGATTTTATTTTTACTAATGTACAAAAGCCAATCTCCTATAATGTCCCTCAAATTTTATTAGTTTTTTACTTCGAAACATTAAAGGTACATAGTTCTTAAAACTCATGCTGACCTGAAAAATCTGAACAATAACTCATGTCTTCTCCAGTCTTTACAACATGTATTCAGTAACTTCTAGATCACAGAATTACATTTAGATCAGTGGGACACTCAAGAATGCTGAATATGCCAGGGGAAAAAATTGTTTGGAACTCTCTACAGAAAGTACAAATTTGAAAATTATGATTAATTTGCAAATGAGTTTCTTGTCACATAGCAAATCCTTCCGGTTGATATGCTGACAAAACCAGAAGTACAATATTTTAGTTTTACCCCATAACCTGCAACTGGCCAATACCTCAGTAACTGTTGTAATATCAGATAAGAAAAATAACCCCCAGGGCATGGATCTGCACCAGCTTGAACTTAAAGGGATCTGATATAAAAAAACAGGCTGGCCAGGGGCGCCTGGGTGGCACAGGGGCGCCTGGATGGCATAGCGGTTAAGCGTCTGCCTTCAGCTCAGGGTATGATCCCAGCGTTCTGGGATCGAGCCCCACATCAGGCTCCTCTGCTATGAGCCTGCTTCTTCCTCTCCCACTCCCCCTGCCTGTGTTCCCTCTCTCACTGGCTGTCTCTATCTCTGTCAAATAAATAAATAAATAAAATCTTAAAAAAAAAAAAATGGGGGGGCCAAATATCTCACAGAGATGCAGGTCAACTTATAAAGGCTGTGACATTTCCAGAGGTGACCATGACAGCACAGATTTCTCTGAAGCCACCAGATCTGGTCATGGAGCACACAAGGGAACCTAAGAGGAAAAAGATCAGCAAAACTCAGCCTCATTCAGGTTATTTCTTTGAGCCAACTTCTTCTGTTTTTTTTTTTTAATCCATCTCAACATTTCAGAATGCCATGAAAAACGTTAGATACAGAATTTTTTAAATCTGGAAGGAGAAAGTGAGAGAACATCCAGCTTAACCTCTTACTACTTAAAAAAAAAAGAAACAGAGGTTGAGAGAAGTTAGAACAAACGCTCTGTGGAGATGAGGACAACTAACCAGTTCCCATGGTCATATCCACCCATTTCAATGCCCAGTGTCTGAATCTTGAGAATTCTAACCCTCAGTCTTGGTCTAACCAGGAACCGTGGTTTACCTGGTCATGATGATAAATTCTGATAGCCAGCCAGTCCTACACAATGACCCCCTCCCAACAGAAAAGTATCTCCTGAGTTCTTGTATATAAATTAGGGTGAAGCCATTATATAATCTTGAATCACAAATTATATTTACATGAGAGATGGTTGGCTCATTGATAAGCAGTGCATAGTCTCATGAATAATTAGGAGTAAAATGTTTGGGGCGCCTGGGTGGCTCAGTCGTTAAGCGTCTGCCTTCGGCTCAGGGCATGATCCTGGATCCCTGGGATCAAGCCCCACATCAGGCTCCTCTGCTAGGGGCCTGCTTCTTCCTCTCCCACTCCCCCTGCTTGTGTTCCCTCTCTCGTTGGCTGTCTCTCTCTCTCTGTCAAATAAATAAATAAAATCTTAAAAAAAAAAAAGGAGTAAAATGTTTGCTTTAAAATGGTTTTAAATGGGGGCGCCTGGGTGGCTCAGTCCCTTAAGCGACTGACTATTGGTTTCAGCTCAGGTTGCGATCTCATAGGTCTTAAAATAGAGCGCATGCCAGGCTCCATGCTCAGCAGGGAGTCTGCTAAGGCTTCTCTCCCTCTGCGCCCCTGCCCCTGCATGCTCAGGTGTGCACACTCCCTCTCTCAAAAAAAATAAATAAATAAATACATACATACATACATACATACATACATAAATACATAAATAAATACATAAATACATAAATACATAAATACATAAATCTTTTAAAAAACACTTTTTAAATGGTTTTAAATTAAAACAGTCTCTTTCCAGGTATAACTGGGATTATCTCCTTTATCCTATGAAAACATCCGTAAGAGCACAGGGAGAAGGTAGCCTGGGAGGATAGTTTAATATTTTCCAAATTACAAAAACATTATCTCCATCTGGATTCTGAGGAACTAAAGAAAAGAACTAAAAGGGAAGCAGTAATAACAGGAGCTCCCATTTTATTTCTTGGACAGTACTTTATAAAAACCAACATGACCGGGGCACCTGGGTGGCTCAGTCAGTTAAGTGTCAGACTAGACTTCGACTCATGACCTCAGGGTTGTGGGATCGAGCCCCCACCCAGCTCTACACTGGGCATGAAGCCTGCTTAGGATTCACATTCTCTCTCTCTCTCTTTTAAAAAAAAAAAAAAGAAAAAGGCCACCCAATTGCCACATGGCCATAAGCATTCCACAATCAGCAAGTATAAGGAGTAGAGAAAAGGGACCACCATTTTTTACCCTGCTCTTTCAACAAAGGCAAGTGTATGAGAAAAAAATAAAATATAAATATTTCAGATCAGGTTACATTTTGAAGAGCGTGGCTCGTTTTCCAAAACTACAATAAAAATGAAGAGCGACATTTGTCTAATGCTGCTTGACTCTGAAAAACAAATTTAAATCTGAAACAATTTTAAAACATTTTAGAAAGTGCTACATATTTCTTATTTTGACAGAAAGAAATACCTATCCACATTTCATTTTCTTTCAAAAAACATGTAACTCTAAACGCTTGTATCTCCAAACTAAAATTATAAATAACAATAGCATTTTGCATCAGGAGCAATTCGTACAACACCAAGAGAAGAAGGAAACGGATGCCAGGGAATGAAAGAGAAAAAGTAAAATACTTACATTAGTTGCCTGAATCCAAAATACCTACAGTCTTACACATTATCTAAATGTGCAACATAAATCTTTTATATTTGCCTAAATGTTTTTCACCTTAATTTAAAAGCAATATATATATATATATTCAAAGAAATCACTAAAATTTGAAAATCAAGATACTTGCACCATATATAACTAGCCTGCCAATGTAAATATTAGCACTTCCTTCTTCTATTTTTCAGTCCACAATCATACCTTCAATGAACTGGGTAGATCGGCAAAACAACTGAGTAATTTCTGCACAAGTCCCTAGGCACAGCAGACAATTTGACTTTTCTTAAAGTTTTCCCCTTAATTGTGAAATTGCCTCCCCAGGTAAATCATCTCCACAGATTTTTGAAAATGTAGAAAAATTATTTTCACTTATCATAATCCCATCCTAGTTATGCTTCTCATACAATCATAATGACTTTTCTGGAGAATTCCATCTCCACACGAAAAGCATTTACCATAAAGAAATTGATAGCTCAAACTTCTAAAGAATTAAGTCCTTCTCTCCAACCCCATCAGCAGAAAAAGCATGTCCTCTAAGATTTCCAAGGAATCTATTTTTTAATAATAATTTTTCTATTTTTGTCCCCAAATTATAACTGAAAATCGTTAACTTTAGAAAACATCATTCCAGAAACTTTGGAGTAATTCCTGTTGAAAGCCCCCTCCTCTGTCCCCCCCAAAAAACCTTAACAATCTGAATAAAGTGACAACAAAACAGCTGTTGCACCATGATGTCTCAATGAAATTTAAAGACACAAGTGGGAGTACCCAGCCATGAGAATGCAGCAGGTTTAAAACTGGTAAGCACTTCTCAAATTCAGTCTTGTCATAGGGAAGGGCACCAACCATCAATCAGTTTTTAATAAAATCAGTTGAAAAGCTTTCCTTATAACTCATTTCCAAAGAGAAAAATACATCTCAGGGAATGACCAGGTATGCCCGAGGGCTCACAGACACCTGCGGCTGAGTCCTGGTTCCACACACTCCAGGCACGTGTGCACGAACTGCTATCTCTGATTCTCAGCACAAAATGTGGGTGACACAATGTGGCTTGTAAAGCTGGGTTTTAAAAAACTTCTTGTGATGGAAAAAATTTAGATTAACTGAAAAGTTGCAAAGATAATACACAGAGCTCCTACCCACTCTTCACTCAGCTTCCTTCAATGTTAACATCTTACGTAACCTTGGTATAGTTGTCCAAACTAAGAAATCAACACAGACACAACACTATTAACCACACTAACAGATGTATTTGCAATCCATCCGTTCCCCCCACCCCCCACTAATGTCCTTGTTTCATGCCAGGATCCCAAATTGTATTAAATCCTCACATGCCCTTAATCACCTTTGACCTGGGACAGTTTTTCAGTCTTTCCTAGTTTTTTATGATCACGATATTCTTGAAGCATACTGGTGAGGTACCTCATAGAATGTCCCTCAGTTTTCGTTTGTCTTGAGATTCCTCACGATTAAACTAAAGTTATGAGTTTCGGGGAAAACTCTGCTGAGGTGAAATACCCATCCCATCGCGCCATCTCAAGGATTCGCCGTCGCCATGACTTATCATCAGTGATATGCATCTCCATCACTCGGTTAAGGGGAGTCTGTCGCTTCTCCACCGTAAAGTTAGTATTTTTCACATTCCCTCCTCTCTTCTTTGGAAACAAATATTAAATACAGCCAATTCTCAAGAGGAGGGGAGTTAAGCTCCCCACCTTCTGAAGAGGGGGACTTATTACTTATACTATGCAGAATTCTTCTGTAAGAAAATGTGTCCCTTTTCTCCCATTTACTTTTTATTTAATCATTTATTAGCATCACTATAGTCTTATGGGTATTTATTTTGGTCTTTGGATTATAATCCAACTGTATCATTACTTATTTTGCTGTCATTAATGCACACAAAATATCAAGAAGAGGGCCAAATATACAAGTTCTCAACAAAAATAATATCAATCACAAGGATTAGAGAAAATAGACGAACACAAAAAATTCTTCAAAAAAGGGACAGAAATGGAGATCAGTTAACAAATCAGATTATTAGTACAGATATTCATGACGCCAGCACATGTTTACTTAAGACTAAGATGTTAAGAACTTGGTGAGGTTTTTAAAAAATATGCCAGTTCTAATAATAAACACATGCTCATTATTCTTATATTCATGTCTTAATTGCATAATAGAAAGATTAAGAGGAGATAAAAATGAAAAGGTTATTGTGAAATATTTTACAGTTTAAATCATTCAACTAAATGAACACTAGGCAGGGGGCCCTGGGTGGCTCAGTCAGTTGTGTCCGACTCTTGATTTTGGCTCAGGTCATGATGTCAGGGTCGTGGATCAGCCATGCGTCAGCTCTGTGCTCAACACAGAGTCTGCTTGGGATTCTCTCCTCCCCTCTCTCTCTGCCCCTCCCCCTGCTCACACAGGCATGAAGGCACATATGCTCTTTCTGTAAATAAATAAACAAAATCTTTAAAAAATAAAAATTTTTTAAACAATTGGGCAATTTATAAAGTCTGTAAGCATTTTGGGATGTGGGTAGGATACTTGTCAAAAGCACAGAATTTGAAACTGCAAAATGTAGACTCACATCACGACTTTACTCCTTAACAGCTGGTTTAACTGTGAGGTGATCTATCTACTCCTGAAGTTTTACCTCTTCATCAATAAAATGGGAACACCAACCATACTTAAACAGTAGAGGGGGATGAAATGAGAGAGAACATGTAACACACCAAGCACAGCATATGGCAAGGAGTCCTCAAAACAACTTGGCTACGATTACGTGAAAATACCAAAAACCTCAAAAACAGATAGTTTAGAGATGAGATAGATGGAAACCACTTCTACCCCCAGACTGTAAAAAACCTTAACTGAAATGCACTTCTCCAAAGGCAGACAGGAACACAAGGGCACCTGGAATCCCTGCAAATTAAAACCCAGGCTGCCAGAGCAGCGAGAATGCAAGCAGCAGGTGGCTCTGGTCCTGAGCAGTGCCATCTTCAACTTTTCTTGCTAACAACAGGACATAAGTTGACTACATCTGACTTTGTGACTTGAAGGAAGTAGGTTTATAATAAGCTAAAGTATCAAAAATTAAGAACAAAAACCAAGTTAAAAAAATAAAATGAAGCCAAAAAAAATTTTTTTAAAGATTTTATTTATTTGACAGAGAGAGACAGCCAGTGAGAGAGGGAACACAAGCAGGGAGAGTGGGAGAAGAAGAAGCAGGCTCCCAGCGGAGGAGCCCGATGCGGGGCTCGATCCCAGAACGCCAGGATCACCCTGAGCCGAAGGCAGGTGCTTAATGACTGAGCCACTCAGGCGCCCCCTGGGCCAAAATATTTTTAAGTGTATAAAAACCATGCAAATGTTTGTTCAATATAATTTAATCACTGTCCTTTCCCGGGGCTCTCCCCCCAAGTCAAGAAAAACAGGTGTAGCATACCCATTTCCCTCTCTACTCTATGGAACTTTGAGGGTGCCCAATAAAGATTTTGACATTACTCTGGTTTGTATTTCTGGAATGGTTTGTGAATGCTAAAAATACCACATCCAGGCTCAAAAATTTTCTCAATAGCACCTTAGGATTTTATAACTTTGAACACAAATTATAATATTCAAAGCAAGTGAAGACAGATTATCTCCCTACATGTGGCACAGAAATAGATGAGACTAGGTTATTAACAACTCCGACTAGGTGAGCCTGGCAGTTGAAGCTGGCCTATTGTAGAAATGATCATAACCATCACTTACTAAAAGCACACGACTATACTGCAATCAAATGAAGATCTTTTAATATGCAAAACAGAAGGGTGAAATTTATAGTTTCAGAGGCCTTTAAGGGGAAATACAAATGTTGCAGCAGAATAGTCTAACATCTAAGTCTCAGCTGGATCTCCCTTGAAGCTAATGCCCCAGAAAATTAAACACAGCTATAGGTCTCTCACAGAGGAAACATGTGGATTTAGGGAATGATCTCAGCTCATCCTTTGAGGTTTTTAGACGATTACTGTAACTAGCTAACATCTATGATTGGCTCATAAATAACAAAAGATAGACAAGGTTTTTCAACAGCCAACTGGTCAAACGTACTAGCTTAAAAATAAAACAGCATACTCAAATTAACCAGTATACTGGCCTTATCCATTAGGAAGCATAAAGAGAAGCAGAGCCTCAGAAACCAAATGCCTGTGTAGGGGATAAGGAAGCAAACAAATAAATAAACGCAGACTGCAACTCTATAAAAAATGAATGAATGAATGAATGAATGAATGAGCAAGAAATCGGCTCTTTTAGAGTACCATGAAGTAGGAGCCAGTGTTAACTGCTAATATACTGCCAGCATAGCAACCGCCAAAGTTTTCTGACTGAATAAAACAAGGAGTAGGCATTTTCTGGAAGTTCGTGTGTCTGAATTAGCACTGGTGACTTCACACATGATAATGGGAATATGGTGTCTTGACCCGATGTATTCAAATGCACTCTAAACAAGGATTGGGGGTGGAGGACGATATGCCAAGGAACAATATGCAGGCACATTATTTGTATCATAGCTTCTGTTTAGAAAAGATACGTCCTATTCTAGTTGGACATTGACAGGATAGGATCCACTATCTCAGCAGGCTGTTATGCTACACTTATTTAAAACCCAAAAAAACTCATTTTAACTGACTTTCAGTTGAAACAGATAAATTTGAGGGGCGTCTGGGTGGCTCAGTCATTAAGCATCTGCCTTCAGCTCAGGTCATGATCCCAGGATCCTGCGAGTCCCGCACTGGGCTCCTTGCTCAGCGGGAAGCCTGCCTCTCTCTCTCCCACTCCCCCTGCTTATGTTCCCCCTCTCTCTCTCTCTCAAATAAATAAAATCTTTTTTAAAAAATGATAAATTTGAGAAATTTAAGTGTGAGAAGTGAAACATTACAAAACCAAATATGGTAAACGTTCCAGATTTTATTCTGCTATGATAGAAAAATTAGCCTAAAAAGAAGACATCTCAAAATAACCATAATAGTCTTATATACCCTCCCTTAACAGGCAAACAAACACACTTTTCCTTTTCAGCTGGACTTCAGTTCTCAAAAAAAAGACTGTGCCCTGAAATCAGTAAAGCAGCTTTAAATAAACACACAAATCTCCCAAAGTGGGTAAATGAATCCATTGTTACAAGTGTATATCGTCTTTTAAAAGTTCACAGGTGACTCTGATGCAGAGCCAAATGGGAGCCATTAAACTATACAGTAAGACAGTAAGTTCCAGAACACTGGAACAGTACCGCTTGCTTCTTTGTTTTCTTTATCCTCCCCCTCATCCCACTGCTCACTCCATCTGGGACTTCTCACAGTGCTTTATACAACATAAGTACTTTACACTTTATTAGTCATGAACTCACGAGAAACAATTATCAGTAGCTTTAAAAAATATCCATTTCCTTGGTCAGATAAGTCTACTTCAGGAATCTGTTCTAAGAAAATAATCAGAGATGTCAACATAAATTAATATATAAGGATCTTTTCTGAAGGGTACTTCTAAACGTTACTTATTAGAGCAAAACAATTGGCAAAGTATAAATGTCAGGCAACAGGAAAATCACCAAATAAAATGAATAAACCAACGACAAAAAAAATCAGTACATAAACGAACACTAGGCAAGCTATCTATATTTATGAGACATGGGAAAATGCTCTCAATATAAGACAAAATTAGGGGAAAAGTCAGGAAATTAAACTATACTCATTGGATGATTCCCCACTGGTAATAAGGACGGCCACCAGCTATACAGAGCTATGCTCCAGAGTCCCAAGTTAATACACCCAACTGTCAATATTCCTCATCTACACAATTCCAAATTACTGACTTGCTTCCTTATACTTTTCATTACTTTATAAATGCAAAGAGCAAATAGTATTATAAGAAAAAGACTATTTGGGGAATCTTAAAATATACTACAGAAATGTTGATATAAATATTTTTCTGAAGTTAGAAGAAAGATCTCATAACTCTAATAATGAACAGAAGAGAGATGACAAAGACATAATTAAGACAGCAACTCTTCCAGGAGCTTGTATATATGAGGAGTATTGGAAAGATACCAAACATGTCAAACAACTAAATCGAAGAGAAATAATAAATCCAGAGTGTCAGAAATAGTCTAAGGTCTCTTTTTAAGAACTTTTAAAAATAATAAGAATTTACAAGATACTGATGCTAATATAATATGTTCTCTTAACCCTTTCTTCCCCTTACCATAACGGGTTAAGATATGTTCTTAAAGCTACCTTTGTTCTTATCTACCCATGTAAATTTTATTTGGTGGCGTGGGGGAAGGCAGCAGTGAAAGGGGCAGACAGCTTAGAAAAGCAACAGCTCCTGGTCTTTGGGGGAAAGGAATAATGGCTTACAAGCAATGCACAATGAAATAATGCACAGACTTTATCCTTGAGACTTCATGGTTGGCTGATTCTGATAAGTGCCTCATTACATTGTTCTTGATGGAATGAATCAAATGCTCTCCACATACTAGTTAGACTTTATTTGCAGGGACAATGACTTAATAAGGATGACCAAAGAGGTGGCAAAATGATTTAAGTGTTCACACTGATTGAAATACTCTTTCCCAAGATGAAATATTAAGCACGTGTAAAATCTCAAATGAAAATACATTTTCTAGCAATATACTTTCCATACTAAGTGTGAGCAAAATGTTCTCTAAGAGAGTTGAAAAAGGCAGTCAGCCACAAAATGCTGGGCAACGGGAGTGAGTCAATGTTCCAAAGAACTTTTTAAAAAGCCACGACTCTCTTCTATTCTACATCTCACTTCCAAATTAAAGAATGAAGAACTGTACGAAATCCAGAAGCCCACAGACCCCTTGGTCTCTCCAAGCTCTCACCTGGTTTAGTTGCACCAAAATCTGTCTCTACTGCCCTCTAAACTTAATAGTGGCCTGACTACATTAACTAGGAAGACCCTACCTCTCATCTTGGTTGTGAGCCACAGGAGCGCGTTCAACCTGGTAGTGTTCTAACATACCTGAATGGAACTGCCTCGTTCAGAAATAAGAGATTTCAACTGATTGGTGACATTATTCCAAAACTGTTTAACTTATCAACTTAGAAGAACAGAGTTCACTTAACTATGCTGATGAGTTATACGCTTAACTATGTTGATGAGTGATACAAGAATGTCAACTTAATTTTAACTATTAGAAATCAATGCATCACAAGACTATGAATCCTAAACTCCTTTATTTCCATGCATTATACAGAAAACCTGAACCACTAATACTCATAAAAATGTAGAACATCTTGAAATTGCCCAGCATAGGCAAGCTCTCATGGCCTCAAAAGAAGGAAATCAAGTCAATACTGATCAGCAAGTATACTTTCCTCCAAGCACCCGTTCTGAATACCGAAAATACAGGAAGTCGTTTTATAAATGAAAATAAGGTAGCATTTAGTCGGATATACACATAGAAAAAAGAAAATCTCTCAGATATTAACACAAACAGATTAAAATTTTGACAGCAAGGTTCGGAAATAGGTACTCGAAAAGTAAAGCCGAAGATAATTCAAAGGACAAATTCATTACACATTACCCTTTATGTGCACTGTATGTGAACATGATATCATCTAACGATACGTATGTAAATCAAGATCTTTCCTATGAGAAAGTGGGCATTTGGCTACATTAAATACTGTTCACATAGGAAAAAGCTTCTTGAATGGATAACCATTTCTAAAACAAAACTTCATTCAAATTTGTCTCACAACACTTAGATTTATAAGATGAAAAAAATGAAAATACTATAAATGTCCAACAATAAGAGAATGATAAAGTATATTCTACAGTGAGATATTCTGCATCCATTAAAAATATTTTTCAGGGGGGTGGCTGGGTGGCTCAGTCAGTTAAGCATCTGACTCTTGATTTTGGTTCAGATCACGATCTCAGGGTTGTGAGACTGAGCCCCAAGTCAGGCTCCACACTGGGCCCAGAGCCTATTTTAGATCCCCTCTCGCTCTCCTTCTGTCCCCCCCACCGTGCTAAATATATATATTTTTTATATTTTTATACTTTTCTTCATACATATATATGTATTGGACTATATACATATATTTATTGGACTACATATATATATAGTCCAATAAAACTCACACCAGGGGAAATCCCTAGGATATGAAAAAAGGTAGAAATAATAAGCATGCAAATACGTTGACATGGTATGACTCCAACTCTGTGTGGGTGGGGGTGTGTGTGACAGTATGTGTATGTGCGTATGTGTGCCTATTCCTTATTGTCTTAATACCAGGTGTTGCTGAATTTTAGCATTATAAATAATTTAATTTTGTATTGTACTAGTTTCCCAAATGTTTTAGAATGATAGATGTATGCTATTTAGAACAAAGAGTCAATGAGGTGATTAATTGGCAGTGCCCATCACGGGCCTCTGGCAGTGTGCCTCCCTCTGCTGCAGCTACAAGGCTACGTCCATTTCCGAAACCTCCCCTACAGGTCAGGATCTGGAGGCAAGCAGCATTCTGCACATCTGGATCAAGAGCCTGACATTTTGATGACGGTTGTGGAAGAGGGAATTGTCCTGGGCTGTTGTTAGGGGCAAGCCTGGCAATGGAGAGGATGGAGTTTTCTGAGGCATTTCTGGGGTCAGGTCCCAGCTTCACAGGTGACAAGAGACAGGGTGCTACCATCAGCTACCAACAGCTGGGCAGATGCAGGGGAAGGGTCCCAGGTGACTTCTTTCCCGGGCAACTGTGCAGTACTGCACGTCCAGAAAGTCCTTGAGGAGGTCCGGCCTACAGCCTGCTCTTCAAGCTCTTCCAGTGATTTTTCTGAGACTCCAACTCACAGTATTAAGTCCTCTTATGTTGAAAATAGCCACTGTGGCTCTGTTCCGTGCAACTGAAGCTGACTCACATCCCCAGGATGTTGAAGGAATTAAAAAGAAAACCCTGATTACCTCAATGACCTCTGACCCACTACTCTTAAACCATGTGAAAACCTTCGTAATAATGCATCTTTTTTAAACCTGCCAACTTGACTTGTTTATACACTTCTAAATATCCATGTGAATCAAATCTATTCTGAACACAAATTAAATGTCATGAGGCTTATTCATAAATTGGATTCTGCTTCTCTGGATGGTTTACTTCAAGATCACACACTCTAACATTTCAAGCTAATCTCAATGAGAAGATACTCCAGCTTGATTCCTCCTCAAATACATAATGAAATAGTTCCGAAAAGTGAGCCTAACAGTTAAACTCCTAATCCAAAAAAATCAGAGACTACAGCGCACTGTTTTCTCCTGGAGGATTCTTCTCAGCTACGGTATCTAGATGCTCTGTGTGGTTTTTTTTTCCTTAAATGAACTACCATAGATGAGTGTTAGAAATACAAGTAAAAAAATTTTAAAACAGGTACTTTCACATAAATGCAAAGGATAAATCAAACAAATATCAAGCTATATTCCCTTTAATATTAATATGTAATTAGCATAGTTCGGCATACACATGCTGCTCAATTAATGTCTGCATTGAAACAAATATTAATTCATTCAGTAGACGTTTACTCAGATTCTATAGACTCGGCAGTGAAAATGACAAACGCGGCTTACAGCTCATTGAATAAAAGATTAGAGGTGTAACAGCATGGGATGAAAAGGCCTCTACAGGAATATATAACAAAGAGCATTAAGAAACAAACTGAAAAAACAGAATAAAGTTTATTTTTTTAGACTAAATAAATTAGGTCATGGACTGATGTAAATTAGCTCAAAGAAGAAAATGTTATTAAGACTAGGCAGTACACTTCCTTTCTCTAGGAAGAAAAATATCAATAGAGTAATTAGACTATGGATTCTACTTTCCTCCTTAAAAATCCATACTGCTATAATTTCTTTAATGTACCTCATGACCCAGTATGAATATCTGCTTATACATGTGTAAAATACCTTTGCAGGGACATGCAAAAGGCTAATAAGGGGACCGCCCCTGAAGAGAAACAGGGTGACTAGGAGACAAAATAGAAAAGGGACTTTACATGTACATATTTCATGTCAGAAGTTTTCATTTTTAATCATAAATATATTATCTATTCAAAAAAATGGAGACATAAATAAATAGCATGAATTTTATCATAAAATGCAAGGGCAACATAAAACAGGAAGCCGTCTCAACTTTGCCCTAGAAGTTGGTACACACACACACACACACACACACACACACACACACACAGTGAGACGCGCCAGAGGCGAAGAACTCAGTCAGCAGCTGACACTCATCACTGATACTAAGAAGACACAAAATAGAAATGGTTACCTTCCTGTCACAGGTTTTAGGGCTACCAGCAGTGTTTTGCTTAAGGAAGCCAGCTGTTGTTGACCAGCGTGTGGGGTTTTTCCGTGAAGGCTCTTCAGAAGAAAAATTATTATCACTAATGGAAGTTGAAAGGCCAATTAAAGCTGGGTCACTGCTTCGTCGGACATGAAGAGGCATATCTACAAATACAAAAAAAATTACATTTTTCAAAAAGTAACTACTGTCTGAAGACTACATGTTAGGACACAAGGTAGTGAAATCCAAAAGATTAAAGAATAGAGTAACACTTTTAAGGTGACAGTGGGTCATCATTCTGAATAGAAATTCCATTAGTTCCTTTTAAAACACTTCATGGGAAAAGAAACGTAGTATGTGTGGGAGAAGCTGCTCCGGAGTCAGACCGCCCAGGCTCATATTCGTGCTTCACCAACTTATTATCTGTGTGGTTCTGGGCAAGATGCCTAACTAGACTCTGCTTCTAGTCTCTTCCTACACTAAAGGCAATAACCAGTCCTTCTTCCATAGGGTATCTTGAGAACTAAACGAGGTGAAGTGCTTAAAACAGTACCTGACACTCAGTGTATACTCAATACGGAGTAACAATAATAACCATTACCGCTGCTATTATCCCAATATTTTTAAATAAAATGTCACACGGGGTGCCTGGGTGGCACAGCTGATCCAGCGTCGGACTTTCAGTTTCAGCTCAGGTCATGATCTCAGGGTTGTGAGATCAAGCCCCACTCCACTGAGCGGGGAGTCAGCTTGAGATTCTCTCTCCCTCTGCCCCTAGGGTGTGTGCACTCTTTCTCAAATTAAATAAATCTTTAAAAATATATATATCATACATATTCTAAAATATCAATAATGATGTGACCATGGAAAAAATTTACCTAACTTTTAACCGTATCAGGATTAAAAATACACAATCTAAACTGTTTGGCTCCTTGATAAAGGAATTCTGTTAAATAAGATAATTATTTTGTTCAAAGAAGTACTATCAGAAAATGTAAAACACAAACACATTTCCTATCCTTAAGGTAATGAAAATCTTGAAAGTAATATGCTAATATGCTACTATGCAGGCTGACATATACTCACATACACAGTTACATGAAAGACAGTGTTTCAGCAACTGTACTCACATAAAAGAGGGCTCTGTCTGCAACTGCTAGAACGCAATCACTAACAAACTCAGGTTAATATGTAATATTAACAATATTACAATACAGCAATTGCTATAACACAATCATTAACAAACTCAGGTTAATATTTGTATCTATAGTACTGAGAACATCTTAGCAGATACAATCGTTGGTATAGCAGAGAAGAAACAGCTATAAAACCAGAGAGAAGAGCAAAAGCACAGGAGTCTATAACACTGGGAATCAAAACAAAAACTCCACTCATCAACTAAGGAAAATCATTCAAAAAGATAATAAATATAAGACAAAAAATTATGCTAATCTGTTTTCAAAAAACTAGAATGCAAGGTAAATTTTTATAAAAAGTCTCTAACAGGAGTGCCTGGGTGGCTCAGTCAGTTAAGCGTCCAACTCTTAATTTTGGCTCAGGTCATGATCTCAGGGTCATGAGACTAAGTCCCACGTGGGGCTCCATCCTGGGCGTGGAGCCTGCTTAAGGGTCTCTCTCCCTCTCCCTCTGCCCCTCCCCCACCTCTCTTCCTCTCTAATAAATAAATAAATAGTCTCTAACAAAACAGCTTTAATGGTGGAATACATTCATCATTTACTCTATGAAAAATATTTCTGGAACACTGATGCACTGATTAATGGTATGGCTATACGATGGTGATATTTAAATCACTGTCGATCCAATAGTCTCAAAAATGTTAAAGCAAATTAGAAATGATCAAAGGAAACAGAAGCATATGAATATAATACTGCTTTTAACATGTGCTACTATATCATAAGGATTTGATAATAAGAAAGCCTGAGTAATATTACAGGAAAAAAATATGCTGAACATTTAATTTAATATTGTTAGTGGTTATCTTAATTTGCTGGGAGAAACACACACATGAAAATTATAGAGAAGAATAATTTCCAAATGTAAGTAAAAACTTGTGATGGCACTTACTGCTTATACATAGCAACCAAAAATAAAACACCAAGAACTATGTGGTCACTCTCACAACAAATTCACAAAAATATACATCTAAGAATCTATGTGTGTTAATACTACACTGCTCTACTATAACAAAGACTTCCCTCCCGTATAACAAAACTGCTCCCAGATTCATCAAATCAAAAATGTTAGCAGGAAAGCAAAAAGGGAACGGGAAGAAAAAAATAGTCTGGCCAATTATAAATACCACTTCTTGGATATGACTTCTGTTGCTTTCCAATTATTGGGCTATGAATTATTTAGTTGTTAAGGAACTCTGCACACTTCATTTGTGTGTGTGTGTGTGTGTGTGTGTGTGTGTGTGTGTGTGTGTGTGTGAGAGAGAGAGAATATGTGCATATGTGTGCACGTGTGCGTGCACATGCATGGGAGCACCTGTGTGTAAATCTAAAAGAAGCACTACTCACAAGAGACAGACTTTAAGAAGTGGTACAGAAGTAACGACCACAATAAAACAATCACATAAAAGTACATTCGACCCCAAAATAAATTCACGAACTATATAATTTCATTGAATTTGCTTAAACAAAAGAAACAGCTTCGTATGCTTGCTTCTGAAAATTTTTCCCAGAAGAATAAATTGCATACAGGATGCATCTTCTGATGGGACATGATCACCGTGTTAATCTGTTAGTCTAAAACAGACAAAAATAATTAGCCTTTTACCTCTTGTATCTGCAACTCGTGAAGCTGCAGATGTGAGGGGAAGGGAGGGTTAGAAAGGAGATACGGTGCAGCGAGGACCGCGGACCCGGGGGCGGAGCCTTCTGGGTAGATGTGGGGCATTGCACTGGGCAGTGTGTGCAGGACTCCTGCCGTGAGGGATGTTCCACGAGAGGTGCTATCAGCCGGCCCTTCCTGTCAGTGCTTCGCACATTACACTTTGTTTTCGTTTCATTCTGTTTTCATTTCAGTGACGTCCATAAAAGGAAATAATATAGTCTGGATCTTCCACTTGTACTACCTAGTAATCAAGTACCCTGACGCAATTTCAAGGCCCCCTATTGACATTTCTGTCCACGGGCACATTCAGGAAGGTGATTTGAGTCCCGGGCTAATGAGAAAAGAACAGAACTCAACTTAAAAAGGAAACAATGTGTTCTTCGTAAAAGAATGCCAAATGATATCATAGTGATCTTGAAATCAAGGTTTTCTTGCAGTTCAATGCGCTGAAAGAACTGAATCCTGGTGCCCACTAGCAGATCACTAGGTCCAAAGGCAAAGCCCCGGGCCACACGGCAATGGCCTACATTCAGGGTGCCTGTGACTCAGACTCAGACACACTGATGCTGTGACACTGGCACTTGCATTGGTTTATAATTTCTTCATGGTTTTACGGTTGCATGAAAACTATAAGGCATTTTTATCCAGTTTATACACACACCTAGGTAACCTTGGATCAGAACCACTGATTTAACTTGGAATGTTCTGAGTCTTTTTTTTTTTTTTTTTTTTTTAGCGAGTCTCTACATTAATCACAACAGAGGAACATGTGACTCACTTCACAGATGAGTAAGCAGAGGCTCAGCGAGATGACAGATGTCAGGACGACTTCCTGGCACCTGGGTCAGTGCTGACTCACTACCCAAATCATGAAATTAGTTCTAGTAATCAGCAATTCATTGGAAAACAAATTCCATTTCTAGCTACTTGGAGATAGAAAGGTGAGTCTCGATTTTGTAAAAGGAAAAATGTTTGTTGTTTTCTAAGTAGAATTATATACACTGAGAAATATACTGATTTTTACGAATAGCAACATTTGGTTTTGGAGAGTTAAAGAAATATTATGTCAGCTATGCAGACAGATTGAAACAACAGTCATCCCAACTTCAGAAATGTTAAAGAAAGAAAAACCTCCCGGTTAAATAGACGTACAATGTGTAAGACAATAAAGTATGCCCCAAAGGAGACCAGCCTAGACCAGTGCTTGTCAAATTTTGATTTCAGGACTCTTTGACTCTAAAATTTACTGAGGACCCCAAAGAGCTTTTGTTTGTGTGGGTTATAGCTAGGGATGCTTACCATGTTAGAAGTGGAAATGAAAACAGTTTAAATATTTCTTCCTTAATTCATTTTAACTTAACAATAATAAACCCATTTACATGCTAACATAAACAGAATTCAGAAAATTCTATTTTATAAAACAAAGTTTATTTAGTGGAAGAGTAGCATTGTCGTACATTTTGCTTGATAGATGACATCTGGATTCTCATCCCTGCTTCTGATTTCAATGCACTCCAACATGACAAGCGTACGAAGGAAAAAAGAACTCCACAAATATTTAGCTGGAATAGTATTTTAATAATCTTTCCAAAACTGTAGATACTCTCCTTTGATACCACACCAAAACTTGAAGAAGGAGAGTTTCTCAAAAGTTAGCTGCTATATGGAATGTAAACTTCTCATTCTTTGTACATTAAAATCTCCTTGTCCGTCTTACACTTTGGATCTTTTACTCATGAAAATATTCTTTAACATTAGCTATTTGGAATATATTATTGGCTTACATGACTTTTACAAAGGTTGATATATTTCTTCATATCAGAAAAACACATAGGTGAATATCACTACCCATTTCATGAGAAAAGTCATTAAGTGACGGGAGGATTTGTGTTTTCCAAAATCTAATTTTCATTAGAAGGCTTGCGTGTTTCCTTTGGCAATAAATACTGTTCCTTATTTGCCATGTAGCAACAGGCTCACTTCGTTCATTTTCTAGAAACTCTGCCAGACACCAAAGTCTGAAGAACGACAGTTTTCTGTCCTGTTTCAAAAAAATAAAAAGAGAAAGAAAGAAAGAAAAAAGAAATGTGGTATTCCATTTAAAAAGGGTTGGCTCCTGACTTCAAGCTATATTACAAAGCTGTGATTCTCAAGACAGCATGGTTGGTATTGGCCCAGAAACCGACACATAGATCAGTGGAACAGAACAGAGACCTCAGAAATGGACCCTCAACTCTATGGTCCAACCAATCTTTGATAAATCAGGAAAGAATATCCAATGGAGAAAAGACAGTCTCTTCAATAAATGGTGCTGGGAAAATTGGACAGCCACATGCGTAAGAATGAAACTGGACCATTCTCTTACACCATACACAAAGATAAGCTCAAAATGGATTAAAGACCTAAATGTGAGACAGGAATCCATCAAAATCCTAGAGGAGAACATAGGCAGTAACCTATCTGACACCGGGCATAGCGACCTCTTTCAAGACATGTCTATAAAGGCAAGGGAAACAAAAGCAAAACTGAACTTTTGGAACTTCATCAAGATAAAAAGCTTCTGCACAGCAAAGGAAACAGTAAACAAAACTAAGAGGCAACCCACGGAAGGGGAGAAGATATTTGCAAATGATGTAACAGATAAAGGGCTGGTATCCAAGATCTATAAAGAACTTCTCAAACTCAACATCCAAAATGCAAATAATCCAGTCAATAAACGGGCAGAAGACATGAACAGACACTTCTCCAAAGAAGACATACAAATGCCAACAGACCCATGAGAAAATGTTCAACATCACTAGCCATCAGGGAAATCAAAATCAAAATCACAATGAGATACCACCTTACACCAGTTTGAATGCCAAAAATTAACAAGACAGGAAATAACAAATGTTGGTGAGGATATAGAGAAAGGGGAATCCTCTTACACTGTTGGTAGGAATGCAAGATGGTACAGCCACTCTGGAAAACAGTATGGAGGTTCCTCAAGACGTTAAAAATAGAGCTACCCTACAACCCAGCAATTGCACTACTAGGGATTTACCCCAAAGATACAGACACAGTGAAAAAAAGGAGCATGTGCACCCCAATGATCATAGCAGCATTGTCCACGATAGCCAAACTGTGGAAGGAGCCAAGATGCCCTTCAGCAGATGAATGGATAAAGAAGATGTGGTCCATATATACAATGGCATATTACTCAGCCATCAGAAAGGATGAATACCCACCATTTGCATCGACATGGATGGAACTGGAGGGGATTATGCTAAGTGAAGTAACTCAAGCAGAGAAAGACAATTATCATACGGTTTCACTCATATGTGGAACAGAAAGAGTAGTGTGGAGGACATTAGGGAAAGGAAGGGAAAACTGAAGAAGGGGAAATCAGAGAGGAAGACGAACCATAAGAGACTCTGGACTCTGGGAAACAAACTGAGGGTTACAGAGGGGAGGACGGTGGGGAGATGGGGTAAGCGGGTGATGGGTTTTAAGGAGCACTGGGTGTTATATGCAGCTAATGAATCACTGAACACTACACCAAAAACTAATGATGTACTGTATGCTGGCTAATTGAACATAATAATTAAAAAAATGAAAAAATAGAAAATTTAAATGAAAAAAAATAAACTTTTAGAAAAGGGCTGGGTCCACTTACAACGCAAACCATCACGTAGAAGTTTTTCTCAAGACAGCCACTGATCTTCAACACGTTCAAGGGCTTTATGCCTACCTACCGTTTTAATCACACAAACTATGAAGCTGGATACTCCAAAGGCCAGTAATTAACAAAAGCAATCATTCTTGCTGCTGTATCAAGGACAGCAGATGGAAATGGCTTATGTTTTAAAGTACGAGTGTGTTGGGTAAAGGCTACATTTGGTGCCAATGTCTCAATTTGTGCCAAGGGGCCGGCATTTTACCCACCAGGGCCTGAGCACCACTGGTGCAGATGATCAACCCAGTGAAAAACACAACACCTATGTTGGTAAGACTATGAAAACCAGTCCTGCCCTAACAGCCTCCTTGAAACGATCTGAGTGGGTCCCAAGGGCCCTGGACCACACACTAAGAACCTCTGGCCTGGACCGGTGGGCAGCCTGGCGTCTCAGTGCCCTCTCCAGGCCTCAGGCTCCTCATCGGCAAGACCACAGGTGGCACTAAGGGGGTCAGAAATTTTTTGATTATAAAAAAATGTGTGATCTACATATGTTCATACACTATACCCGTGACCGCTACCAAACCTCATCCTAACAGAACTTACAACAATTTATAAAAAATGGACTAGAAAAAATACGAAAGTGTTTCTCAGTGGTATCAAAAGCCATTGTCAGGTGCCTCTAAACGGGTTAAAGTATTACAAGCAACACAGGAGAAGGAAAATCCCCGAGTTGTAGGAAATGGTGTACAAGCAGCCACAAATGGCATGTGGTCTTCTGACAAGTTGAACCTGATTTTAAAGGAGATCACTATAAACATCTGTCCTTATCTACAGAATCCATCATGAGACACAACTGCCTGTTCATCTGACAGGCTTCCCACCTCTCCCGGTCCTAATGAAACATATATTGTAAGAAGACGACAATTTTGTGTTGGCCTCAGAGGAATATAATACAAATACAGCCTTTTCCTCCGTGGTTTGCTCATGGCCTGTTTCAGCATTCTAATGATCTGATGTAATCTGGGTTCTTTACAGTAATTAGAAATAACAGAAGTTTCTTGTTTAAGGTAGTTTGGTCATTATTTTTACAATTCCTCATCCTCAATTTTAGGAAAATCAATGCATGTAAAAACATGAGAATAAAACTTTCTCCATAATCTTCTGGTTTATTTAATATATAGATTTTCTAAGTACATCCTCTGAAATATTAAAAAGAAAATTCAAAGACAAGGATCTTCAATAATTAAGCTGCTGGATGGAGCGCACGGGGACTGGTGCAATGTCACTGGGTCCAGGACGATAGTGGAGACTGTTTGATGTGTGCATTCCTTTGAAGAGCGGATAAAACAGCAATAAACCCTCATCACAAGATTTCAAATTCTCTGTGTCACTAATGCACTGTAAATATTGATTTGCCTCTCTAGGTAAGGTGCCTTTTAAATAAGTGGAAAATGGCAACCTAATAATGAATTAGAGCAAATACTAAAAGGGCAGATATATACATTTTTAACTGTTAAATATCACACCCCTACCTACTCCTAATCAACTTTCCCATTTGCTTCTCTTCTTTCATTCTTCTAGTGATTTCTAAATTATTTAACCACTCAAGGCAATAAATAAACCTTTTCCAAGAAGACAGGCATAAGCCGTCAAGGTATTTAATCAAATTTAAAAATAATATGCAGTTACACGTGTTCTATTAGAACTTATGATGCAAACAGCATAATTACTCTTGATGCAAAATGAAGATGGTCTCTCTGATCTTCAGGGCAATTATACATTTTCTGAAGACACGTTTCACAGTGAGAAGAACCAAGTTATTAACACATGCCATGGGGATAAAAACCTGTCATCAATACTGCAAAGCTGACCTTCCAATATATGTTGCCCTTTTTATAAAGGTGCTTCTCAGTCTTTCACTGACTGAGGTGAAATCCCTGGAAGAAATGGGTGGAAGACAAGGCACAAAATAAGCTCTAAAAAACAGTGAATAACTCACAAGGATATAAAATGAGTTTTATCACCCTGCTATTAACTATCTTTTTACATATGTAAGCAATGAATAAAGAATACTATAGCTGGAAGGTGCTCTAGAAATAAACTGAAATATCACATTCACAGGCGAGCGCACTGAGGCCCAGAGAGGTAGTCTAAGGGCTGAGTCAAAGGTCACCCCGCTCCTGGGTGACCCAGCTGTACCTGGAGCACTTGTTAACTGACTCCCTGTTCGCTGCAGTTTGGATATAAGCACACTGCTCTCCCAGGAGAACTGAGGCGTGTCGAATCCACAATATGCTTATACTTCACTGGAGATAACAGGTGATTTTGGGGGGAGCTTGAGTTTAAAACACATTTCTATAGATAACAGGATGTTTTCAATGGTCCCACTGGACCTTAGACTCATACAAGAAGGGAAAAGAAAGTCAATGTCACATGACTGTTTCCGAAGAAAAACCAAGAATTTTTCTGAGGCACACTGAATTCGTAACATCAGAATTCTCATTCGGAAACTGATAATGTAACCACTCTGATCGAAAACCCTCCAAATACTTGCAGGAGTACAAAAGCGGCAATCTGCATACTATAGGTGGGTCGTATCAATGTTAATTTATATGTGATATACCGCTGCAGGTCTTCAAAATCTTACCATTGAGGGAAGTACCCCAAGACTCTCTCTGTATTCTTTCTTACAACTGCATGCGATTCTGCAATTATCCCAGTTAAATAAAAAATAATAATAAGTAAATAAATAAGCCCACCCAAGAGTTAAACAGAAAATCCCAGGAGGGATGTCCCAATGTCAAGGCCTGCAGCAATCAGGACTTGAGGAGTCTTCCTAACACAAGTTCCTAATACTCTTCTCAGGGTCCAGGGCTCAGCCGCCACACACGCCCTGTGGGCCCTGTCACGTACCCACGCTGACGGCTCCTCCAACACGTCCCCAGTGCGGTAGCTCTTTGCCTCACCAACGCCAGTAACTTAGACCGCCCAGCATCTGCCCTCCATCCCAACCACGTTCCCCACTGTTCAGTGCCCTAACTCCTCAAATCCATCACATCCCGCGTCGGTGTCCCAGCAGCAAACAGTTGGCTGATTCAGGAAGGGGTCACTGAGGAGAATCTAAAGGAAGGACTGTTTACAAATACATGGCAGAATTAAGGAAAAGCAACAAGGGCTTGAGTATCCATGAGGCTTTTACCACCCCAAGGCAAGGGGAGCTGTGGCTTTCAGTCCAGGGACACGGCTCCCAGCAAACCATAGCCGGGCAGGAAAGGAGCCCAGGCGTGAGGTCCGTGCACTCTCTTCCCACACTCCATCAGTGCCCTGCAGGTGCAGCCCCGCCCGACCCTGGCACAAGCCAGGGAGGGAGAGCCTTGAGCCGGACCAGTCAGCCAGAGGGGGCGTGAGGAACGCAAGAAAGCTAGCCCGGGATGCTAGTGGAATTCCTCTGCCCCCCTTCTTCCACTGCACTTTGCTTCCACCTCGAATAGCATGAGCCAGCTTCTTAACCAGAGGACAAGTATGCAACCCACTCACTGTCACTGCCCTTCCTCCCTTCCCCCAACACACACATGTGCACACACACACACCTCCCCAAAGCAGGAACGACAATTTTTCAAAGTTCGTTAAAATACATCAGTCAGGAAAAAAAAAACTTCCCAATGGTTAAAGATGCAATCCAGGGGTTCCTTACTTGTCCTCTCTGAGGGTGGGGAAGAACGGTGAAGGTGTGTAAGAAACAGGCATCAGAGGTCAAAAGCCTTTCACGTTTCTCTTTCTGCTTCCTGGAGGAGAGGGTAGGGCCTAGCCAGTGGAAAACAACCAGCAGTCTATAAAAATATGCATTGGCTACTGAACCCTGTATAAACTTAATGTCCCCCAAACCCTTGGCTAAGGCAGTTACAGCTCAGGGAAAATGGTTAGTGATGCCCGAATCCTGAGCACCTGCCAAAGAGCCCATCGGGGAGTGTTCAGGCCAGCCCAACGAGCAGAGAAAGCAAAGCTCCACAGGGTGATGTTTCCCTTTTACCTAATTTTGGTGTCCCCTTTTCGTTTTGCTACGGCAGGTGTAATGCCTGGCTACTTCAATCAACAAATGTGTGAGCATCTGTGAGATACTACTATTCCAGAGATTCTAAAAAATAATGACTATGGAGCCAAGGGTTTTTGAGAGTCATCTATTGTGGAAAAATCACTCCAAGTGAACCCCACTCTGAACATTCAAAAGGGAACAAATACTCGAACAGACCACCACCTGCCCAGTGATAAAAAGACGTTAGTAAGAGGAAAAAAGTAAAGGTAAGAAGAGGGATACATACAACCAGGTGCCCAGATGAAAATAACCACGGGGCGGGGGGGGGGGGGCTATCTGAACAGCTGCCACCAAAGCCTTTCTTTGGGAGGGTATTGTGGAAAAAAAATGTTGGCTTTGTTTTGCACTTTCAGAAAAATACCTCAATGAGCAATGAGGGGACTGGAGTCGAGAACATGAGAATGAGCTAGAAAGAAACAATGAGCGAAAAGAAAAAGAGAGCAAGAGCACGCACCCAGGAGCACGCAAGCAGGCGAGAGCTAGCTAAGCTGTTTTCCCTCAAACATGAACCAAGTATTTAGAGATGATAAAAAAGGAAAAAGGGGGAAGCGGGGCTTCTAGTTACTGTTACAGATAATGTCTTCTCTCGCATATTAGCGTGTCCAGTAGGGCATGTGCCCTCTATTTCCACACATCCAACAGCCCCAACCACAGGGTGAGATCCACGAGGGATCTTGATAAGCAATCTTCTAGAAAGAAGAGCTGCTGCTTCATCTCTCCTTTTTCTTTAACCCACTATTCTTAGCTTCCTCCCCACTGGTCCACTAATACAGCTTTTGACAAAGAACACCATAAACCTCCTCCTCTTTAGCAACGCCTCCCCAGGGGGCCTCAAGGTGTGCGGCGCAGAGCTGGCCTCTGCCCTTTGGGCTCTGCAGTGCCGTGGAGAAGGCGACTTATCCAGCCCCGTATAGTGTGCACGCTCCTGTGCTACGGGGGACGAACAGAGCACTCCCCAAACACCTAAGAGGGGCACCTTTCCTAAGAACATCAGCAAAGACATCAGGAGAGAAGGGGCAGCTACATTTTCGCTGCTGTCCTTGTAGATTCTCTTTGTGTCTTCGTGAGTGAGGTGTTTCTTCTATGGCCTGCCTGTTCCTATCCTTGCACTTGCCACACTGTCATCAGAAGTTTTAGGATCTGCTTCCCCATTAGCACACAGCTCCCAGCGAACAAGACTGCACTTTTCACTGTCACAACCCTTAACAAACATTTGCTAAATCAACAAAGATGTGAATGAAGAGGGCGACAGCAAAGCTGAAATTTTTGGTTTGCTGGTTTGGGGTTTTCTTTTGGAGTGGTGATGCTGATGTTTGGTCAGTGGGATAAAGAGGAAAAAAGAAGACATGCAGTCACAGAAAACTGCAGAGGCAAAGGCCAGACCTAAATTCTAGAGAATTAAAAGGACTGGAAAAAAATCAGTATGGCTAAAGTGTAGAGTTAAAGATGTGATGTGGGAAAGATAAAGCAAGGGAGGGAGACCTGGATGAACCAACATACGGATCTCATTAATTTTAGAGATTCTACCCCTACTTCCCAGCCCAGCAAAAGGCACGTAGGAAGTGTTTATTAAACTGTTATCGTATCTCTATCCTTTTCACTTTGTCTTAAGTATTATAAGGGCAATCTTTTTTAGCAAAGAAGAAACAAATATCGGATGGCCAGAGAAGACACACACACACAAAAAAAGGTTTTTGCTCAAAAAGTTCAAAGAACTGCTGCTTCACGTATTGGTAGAGGGCGCTGTAGCCAGAAATCCCAACATCTTAGGGTTTTTCTTTGTTTTTTACTATTAACTTTGCACTATTATCCTTTGTGCAGTGTTTATTCCCCTATGAGAATATGTGAGCACAAGCAAATCTAAATTAATTCTTCACAGATAATTTTATATGTATATCTGTATCAAATCCCGCATATCACTTTCACATCACCAATCTAGGTCAACAATCATGTAATTAAGTTTTGAAATTATCAACTTCATCTGACAAGTAATTTATCTTTCAAAAATGGATGTTGATTATTGATTGCATTGAAGATTGTCTCTAAATGCCCTTCTCCTTGGACATTTGTCTTCTATTATTTTATTAAGGATTCAAGCATCTCAAGAACTGTCAAGTTAACTTTTGATAAGCATTATTCTCCCATTCCTTTATTCTTATAACCTTTATCCCACAATACTCTACAGAAGTGTCATATTTTCCCCTCATGGGGAACTGGAGATCACTGATTCATTAGCCTGTTTTCTGTTACTTAAGGATGTACACTGGACGCTGCCCCACTTGACATTGTTATACATCTTTCACTAGCACATTAACCATCATCAACTACCTCGCAAAGGCAACCCCCTTCTTAATTCTCAGGCATTAAACCTCCACTAGAGTCTCTATGCTTAATTTTGGTCATAAATAGGCTTTTCATCTTGAACTTGAATCTTCGTGGTACAAAAAAATATTATACAAGCATGTACCAAAAGTCATTCATTCAAGACAAGCATCTCTTGAGCCACCCCCCCATGTGCCAAGCATTCTTCTAGTTGCCGGTAGCAAACAACCCCTCAACGATGTGACATTTCGTGGTAAGAGAAGAGCAATGGGTAAACAAGCACAGGTGACGTCACAAGGCAATCAGCATTGTGAAGACAAATGAAACAGAGCAAAGGATTAGGGGCTGCTGGAAGTTGAAGAAATGCTATTAGATACTGGGGAGTATGACAGAAACACTTCAAAAGTATTCAGAGAGCTCATTATCCACTTTTCTGTCTTGAGTGTTCCACTTTCAGATTAATTCCTTACCACAGAGCCTTGTACATACTGGTTATTAATAAAGCCATTCGGCACCAACTGGTTGCTCCAAGGCGGCAATAAGACTTCACGGTTCTGGAACATATGGCTACATGTCTGTTTATATTACCTTCAAAGTGCAGAGATCTTTCATAGCTAATCTAATCCATTCAAGGAAAGAGTAATGTAAAAGTAAATACATCCCGATCATTTATAATAAACCAATTAAGTTTGTAACCACTAACATATATTGAACATTCACTAGGGGTCATGCATGTGCTAAGAACCTTAATACATTAATTGATCATACCTCAGAACAAGGCTACGAAATAAGTTCCATTATGATTTTCATTTTATGGTAGGGAAACGGGTGTTGCAGGATAAGGTATACTGGCTAAAGTTAACCTATTTAAGATATATATATATATTTATTAATTAGAGAGAGAGCATGAGCATGAGTGGGGGGAGGGGCAGAGGAAGAAGGAGACTCCCTGCTGAGCAGGGAGCCCAATATGGGACTCGATCCCAGGACCCCAAGATGACCTGAGCCGAAGGCAGACGCCCAACCAACTGAGCCACCCAGGCACCCCTAAAGTTAACCTATTAAGTGGTAGAGACAAAATCCAATCCTCAATAGTCAGGCCACAGAGAACACGCTCCTCTCCAGAAATGATGAGATCCTCAAAGATCAAGAACATAAAAATAGGGGCTCTGATGTATTTGTAATTTTCTCACCAACTTCTACCTACCGCCACGGTCATCTCACCACGGGCCAGCAGTAAATACCTATCAGCTGAATTCACTCACAATGAACCTCAGAGCTGGGAAGAGAGTCGCTGGTAAGCAGCCAATGACTCAGCAGATGCTGGGATCTCTGCACTCATTCTCCCCAGGTAAAAAGAAAGGTCATGAAAAATTTTAAGAATGAGACAAGCTCCCTTTCACTAAGACTGACAAACAACTTATTTTATTTTGGGGGTATTTGTGGAAAGGAGCGAGAAGTGGTACACTGAAGGAGGGCATGCCATGGACAGAGAGAGAGGGAGAAGGGGAAGGAGAGAGAGAGAGAAATTAAATGCTTCATATTCCATTTCTATGTAGGGAACAACTACTTAAACAGAAATGCATTGGATTAAGGGCTCAATCTACATTTTCACACAATATGCCACTACAATCTTATGAATGAAATAGACTGTATGTCCAGCAAAAAGAGTCTTTCCTAATAGTTAGTAATTTGGGATAATAATATGTAGCATATGCTAGGACTCATTAAGAACTAACTCTCTTTCTCCTACCTATGCCCCTCCTATATTTGACCTTAACAGAAGGTCCAAAATCCAGGTCAGTGCTAAAAGATCTCCCCATCCTCACCTCACATTATGCATACACCATTTAAGTTATATCAGTGGTTCTAAATCAGCACTATTCATTAAAATAATCTGGGAATAATGCTGGTTCCCAGGCCCCCGTGCAGAAATACTGCAAATTAGGTCTAGCATAAGGCCCAGAGACTTTTACAAGCTCTCTAGGCAACTCGAACATGCAACCAAGATTGGAATCATCGCTCTAGCTAGACTGAAAGTACTGCATATCGATCCTAAGAGATCTCATTAAAAATACAGATTCTGATTCAGTAGATGCCGGGTGGGGTCTGAGATTCTTCATTCCGTCACATTCCCAGACGATGCTCTGGGGTAGCAAAGCCCTGTCCGTGACATCAAATACAGCAGCCACAAGCCTCCTGGCTAGTTAAACTCAGCAACTCGGTCACCGCTGCCTCATTTGAAGGATTCAACAGCTACACGGGGTTCGTGGCTATCACCATGTATGAACACAAAGATCTCTGAATTTTTTTAAGTACACAACTTTGTAGGACTCTGAATTTTTTGAAGTATTTTTTAAAAGATTTATTTCCTTTAAGAGAGAGGGAGAGAGCATACGAGCTCATGAACAGAGTGGGAGGGGCAGAGGAAGAGACGGAGAATGTCAAGGAGACTCTGCACTGAGCAGGGAGCCCAACGTGACCTTTGATCTCATGACCTCAAGATCATGACCTGAGCCAAAACTAAGAGTCGGACATTTAACAGACTGCACCACCCAGGTGCCCCTTAATTTTTTTAAAGTATTAAACAATTTGCAGGACACTGCATTTAGCTAAATAAAAATATAATTAATCATTAATTGTACATTCTCCGTTTTATTAATTTTTGATCACTAGAAAAGAAAAAGATCTGAGGCAATTCTACTGTTTCTTTTTCACTTTAAATTCTTTTTAACTTCAATGTTATATACAGAGAATAATTTTCAACTTATCAGATATTGGGCAAATAACCTGCATTTTATAAGATCCTACTGGATTTTTTATGTAATATTTTTTTTTAAAGATTTTATTTATTTATGTGACAGAGAGACAGCCAGCGAGAGAGGGAACACAAGCAGGGGGAGTGGGAGAGGAAGAAGCAGGCTCCCAGCGGAGGAGTCTGATGTGGGACTCGATCCCAGAACGCCGGGATCACGCCCTGAGCCGAAGGCAGACGCTTAACGACTGTGCTACCCAGGCGCCCTTGATGTAATATTTTAATGTTTATATTTGCACAATTTAGGAATCATAATGTATGTCCATGAGTCCCCAAAGAAGTAAATAAATATTTACATAAGAATTTTTTATTAAAGTGCTATATTTGGAACTAACCTACTGTGACAATGCAAATCCTACTACAAATGTGTATACAAAATAGAAAATTCCAGTAGTGATCAAAGGGAAAAATCCTCTATTATTTTAAGAAAACCAAACAACTGCTTGGCTGCTTTTTAATTGAGGAGATAAAGCACTTTAACACAGATAAAACATTTCTAGTAGTTATTCCACTTTTACAAATATAAAGCCAAGAACTTTACCCATAACTCTGACAGCCTGACAACCAAGCAAACAAAATTCAGCCCAATAGTAGTTTCCTAGGCAACAAGCACAGATACAGGCCAGGGGGAAAAATGAAAACAAGAAAAGCATTGCAGCATTTCCAGTAGGCTTGAGAAATACATTTTAATTGTCAGAATGTCACAAAGACAACAATATTGAAAATCATTTCATTGAAAGTGATTCAAAGCAGAATGCCATTTTCATTACAGCAAACGAGGTGTGGAAAAATAGAAAAATTAGATTCCCTTCCATTGCTCTGAATTAAGTAGGGATGGTAATCAATCTTGTTTGATTTTACAAAATTTATCTGCATTAGTACAGATTTCTAATATGTCTCCTTAGTTTTCTCTGCAAATGTGACCCTACACTGATTCAACATACAAAAGAAGGGTCGCCCAGGAAGGGGGGGCAGCAGGAGAAAGTGTGTCCCTGTTTATAACCACTGTTATAAAGCTCATACATGCTTAGGTTTTAATTCAAACAGTAAACATTTCAAAACACACATTAAAACAGCACTGGGCTCCCCACAGTCTCACTTGGCTTTGGTTTCCTCACCTAGAACAAGAAGGACATGGATTCGATCTTAAAAACCTCTTCAGTTCTAACAGCTTTCGATTTACAGAAATAAAATACAGAAAGGCTACACTGTCTAGAAACATTGCTTATAAAATAAATACTCTATCCTAGGCCATTTTAAAACTTTCTCTTTAGAGGACCTAAACTCTGACAGTTAACCTTTAGAAAATAATATTGGAAACGTCCTACTCTATGGCTATTAAAATGTCTAAGTTTTACATCAGCTTTTGTAACCATGATGACATTTGCTCTTATGTCTATGTCAGAAACGTTTACTTGGATTAACAGAAATGTGTTGGATGCCCTTAATCTACGTTTCCATAAAACGTGTTACTACAATCTTGTGAAATAGTCTATATTTTCTCCAAAACTGTCTTGTCAAATGCTTAGTCAATTTAGGAACTTAGGCTGAATTGACCAAGTAATTCAGGCAAAACTACCAATTTAGGAGCTTCAGTAGCAAACATCACTGAAGAGTTTTTCTGATAATTCACCTCTCAATGATTGGTAAATAAGAGGAATAAATAGCAAAATGGGCTTCCAAGAAAGAATATATTCGTCTTTTTTTCTCTATCTTGCCTCTCCAACAAGCACGATTAATATATTATCATCCATTCCCCATTCATCTACCACTGAACTCCAGCAGATCCATGCTAATGCCCCGATGAATCAGGTGCCCCACTGGAGTGGTCTTAGGTATCTACATGCACTTGCATGTTTCCTCTTTTTTATATGCACTTGTCCTCATATAAAAGCCATTATAATGCAAGCATGCAAGTTATAAGAGAATAAGTTGATAATTCAAAAGCAAAGTAAATTCACAGAAATAGCAGCACTTATGATGGTGAGTTCATTCTCGTGAAATAAATTTCAATTCACTTACATTTGCTTTATTTTTTGCTCTTTATCTTACTCTCTAGATTCTCTTACTGTTTACTATTCAGAACAATGGACATCAACATGCTACCACAGAAATAAGCTCTTTCTTGCATGACATGTAATCAGCTCAAAGAAAATTTTAACAGAATGGCCATTCAAAGAAAAATAAGAAGAGTAAATCCTAAAAGAATCTCATGGGTAGATGGACTAAAATTGCGTATGTCTGCCAGGAATCCGATAGAGCTTGTGTTGGTCAGGAGAGCTGGTAAAGGAGGAAACATTAGAAGATGTTTCTTATTCTCCTTTACATATTAGCTGCCACGAAGCAAATGCAAAGTTTTGTGGACCGGAACACTATGCGATCGATGGAACAGATATATATGGTACATGTACGTAAAATTTCCTTTACCTTTGACTTAGTTTTCAACTTCAACTTACATCTTCCTTTTGCATAATTCCCTATTTTTATTAACTACTATTGTTATTGCTATTTTAGAGATCAACATAAACCCATACCTACTAGATAACAGAATATATATGTTATTGGGTCTATACAGTGTCAACTACATATTTATATAAAAGAAAGTAAGCTTTAAAATACCAAAAATTAACAGGATCAACACAAATGATTTATTCTAACATGTCTAAAACTTAAGACTGCTCAGTGTATGTTGAAGAAATTAATAAATTGGAATTTATTTATTCCAAGCAAGTCTTCCAGTTATGTCTCATGCATTCCCTAACAGGGTTGGGACTGAACACTGGTCTTCCTTTAACAAGGGGTAAAAAAAAGAGAGAGAGACGTCAAATCTTTCAAACCTTTGAAACTTCCAATGTCAAAAAATCTCACATATTCGAAAGCAAATTATGGGTAAAAATTATCATGACCTAAGTGGAGGATCTTTACAAGGGATTAAATGATGATTTGACAAACCACACTCTTTTTGTACTTGCATTTCTAAAAGGAAAAAACAGAAATTCCTTTTGAAAAGAAACAGCATTCAGTATCTTTATGAATTAATCATAGGACTCATTAAGAACATACTGCCTATCAGAGGGCTGGCTCTATCTCAAAACACATTTACTGAGTTAAAATACCAAAAATACACATTAAATATTTTTATCTGACAGCTAAATCACTGGAAAAGACCAAACAGAAAAAGAACGCTTCCTTTACTTCTCATCAGGTTAAAATTTGAGATGCTGATGTGTACCACTGGGAGCACGTGACGCTGAGTGCATTGTCAGCTCTGCTACTGGGAGTCTGCAAAGGATAACCATCAGAAAGGGTTGAGGAAGGTAGAAAGTCACAGCTCATGTTTATCTTTACCTTTTCAAACATATACAGGCATAGATGCGATATGAAAATAAATGCCAAGAATGACATGAAAAAAGCCAAGAGGGTGGGGGTGGTCACACACATTTTTAACACAATCCTGGTCAGAATCTGAACATTCTCTCTTATCCCCTTTACTCAGTCAGTGTCTAAATACAGGTAAGCTAGAGATCTACCCACCTTTTAAGTTCTCTTTCCTTCCTCCACGGACCTATCCCAAAATTGCTCCAAGCACCTCTCGATTAGAATTGTCTACAGGAAGATCGGTAGGGGAAGAAAGGGATAAAGAAAGGGGTTAATCAGAAGGGGGAGTGAAGCATGGGAAACTATGGACTCTGAGAAACAAACTGAGGCTTCAGGGGGTGGGTGGGGGAATGGGATAGACTGGTGATGGGTAGTTAGGAGGGCACGTATTGCATGGTGCATTGGGTGTTAATCGCAACTAATGAATCATTGAACCTTGCATCAGAAACCAGGGATGTACTGTATAGTGACTAACATAATGTAATAAAAAAACATTAAAGAAAAAAACAACAAATAAATTTAAACTGCAAATAAAAAAAAAAAGAATTGTCTACAGTAACTATTTATTATACTTACTTTATTCCACTGTTTCTAATCCACTCAAAAAATGTGATTTGTCTGTGCTTGATACAAGGATTTCTAGAGATGGCTCATACCATCTCATGAGAAAAGATTACATTTAAAATTATTGAGAGTTGCTTATGAGAGTCATTATTAAAAATTAAATTATAGAAACTTACAATCAAATAAATTACATTAACAACCAAGATAACAAATACTCAGAACACTCCACTTCCTAGTTATGTTACATTTTATCATGAACTATGCTCCTGACGTGCCTACTGCATCTGTCTGGTGGAAATCCCCTCTGATGGTGCTACCATGCATCCCTGAAGGACTCTATTCAGTAACAACCTGCAACTGGCCACAGTAAGAGTACTGACACCACGGAAATGAACAAGTGCTACGAAGCCACGTCTTTTTTGGTTTTCGGAGATTCAGCTGTAAAACATTTTTCCAGCACACCAGTCATGTTACCAGACAAATTCCCTATGCTCCTGGACTTAGGAAAAGCACAAGGCACTCCAGGACCCCACAGCAAATCTATGGAATCAGGGCAGACCTCTCAGAGAAACTGTGACTGCAGCAGAGTCCTGAAGGATAAGTTGAGGTTAGCCAGGTGTGCAACAAGGACGGAGAAGGAGCTTTACCACCCAAGGAACGGGATGCTTGGAGCTAAGCAGGCCTGGACCCAAACAAGAAACTCATCGAAGGGCGCGAGTTACAGGATCCAAAGAGATGCGGTTGAAAACAGTTCTCACAAACCCTAACAAAACACACTAATACTTTTAACTTCATTAAAAAGTACTGAGAAGCTTTTGAAAGTTTTTAAAGCACTGGGGCAAAGGGAAGAGATGTGGGTCTTTCAGCCAGCAGAATGGACGGAAGGGCTGCTGTGAGAGGTCGGCCAGGAGACAGGTCTGGGAGCTCGAGTCTCTCCTGACAATACAGCACAATTAGAAAAACCTTCTTGAGCATGCAGTGCTACAGTGGTTTTATTTATTTACCATTTAAATGCAGGCTCAACTCCACAAAAATAAACATTATTAAACACATAAATGATAAATTTTAAAATATGAGATCATAAACTGAAAGTATGTGCGAAGATCTAAGATTCTGTTTCCACACTTCCGTAACTACACATCCCACTTCAGACACCACCAGTGAGGCCGCCCTTGGTAGATGAAATGTAGAACAGAAGATCACTAGGATGTAGTGAAGACTGTGGGAATTGGAGCCATATGCCACTCTCAGGGATGAGCAAACTTGTGCTAAGACACACCTGACTAGGAAAAACCTCTCCGAAACTCAGCAATCCAGCCTATGACCAAATTCCCTTACACTGTGCCTACCAAAGACACTACAATAGTTTGGCACAATTTTCTGGCCACTCAATTCCACCAGCGACAAATACTCATTAACTGAGTTGCCATTTCTTCTTCACTACTTGAACAAAAAACAAAATAAAACAAAACACAAAGCAAGCAAACAAATCTTAAAACACTGGCTACCAGTCATTGTAAAAATGTCCTGGATTCCTTTGAGGTGCTCCTTCCAATACCCTGACACCTGCCAAGTAAGACCTCATCAAATACACAATCATAAGCACCCATGGGAACATTAGCCTTACAGTTATGAAAAAGTTCATCAGAATCCAAATAAAGGAAAATTGGAATTGGCAGAGAGAACGCATGTTGATCGATCAGTGCCCTTAAAAAGATTCATCTCTCTCCAGTTATGGAATGAATAAGTCACGGGGATGAAAGGTACAGCCCAGGGAATATAATCAGTGGTGCTCCGATAGTGTTGTGTGGTGACAGACGGCAGCTCCACTCGCGGTGAGCAAAGCATAAGGTATAGACTTCTCTGGAACCACTATGTTGGACACCTGAAGCTAATGTAACATTGTATGCCAACAAGACTTCGATTTAAAAAAGAAAAGCAACATATGCAAAAATTAAAAACCTCAAGGAGGTGGAATTGGATGGAGGTGGTCAAAAGGCACACACTTCCAATTGTAAGATAAACAAGTACTAGGGATGTCATGTACAGCACGAGTACTGCTAATTGCTGTGGAATATACAGCAAAGCTTGTAATACAGTAAATTCTAACAGTTCTCATCACAAGGAGAAAATCTGTCTTTTTCCCTTTTCTTTCTTTACCTTTTACTATACCTGAGAAAAGGGATGTTAGCTGACCTGCTGTGATTATTCTGTAACACAGGTAAATCCAACCATTACACCGTATGCCTTAAACTTTAACACTGATGCATGCCACTTATTTCTCAATAAATCGGAGGGAAAGAAATTAAAAACAAAAAACGAACTCTCAAATAATCAAGAGTAGACTCACTACACTCTCCGGCTTGACTTTGAAAATTGAAATCAGACCCTGATGCTCTTGATTTGAACTTACTTTTAAGCTTAGAAAAATAAAAACAATGTACCCAAATAGTGATTTCTGAATACCCTTTCCTAATAACAGGACAAGAATGCTTAAAGAAGTGACAGACTCCAGTATGGGGCAGAAAATATATAAGATGAGCATGGAATATACTGTCATTGCAAAAAAGCAAGGATGCTCTTATCAAAAGCATTCAGGAGCCAATCTAGACAGGTGTCACTACTACAAATATGGCAATTTGAGCACGAGTAAGAATAATAATGCAATAGATTGAAACAATAACTATGTCAATGTTTTTAAGTTCTTAATGACACATTTTTTAAAAGGGGGAGAAAAGAGGAAAGAGAAACCAGGAGGACATTAGCCTAGAAAACCAACTCATTATTCTGAAAACTGGTAAAGAAAGAAATGGAATTAAGCATTTGGTCTGTCTTTCCTGTGCAAAAGGTACCACAGGGTGACAAATAAGATGACTGGGAAAAATTTCTCTTTATAGAAATATTCTTGCTTATAAGTCAAAGAATATCAACATGTTGCAAATATAAAAACAAATAATGCATCCAGGAAGTAATCACCAAATACTGCTAATATTGCAAAATGAGAAACAACCAGACTTTCCTCATCGCCTGATGGAAGCACACGACACCACCTAGAGATGCTACTGTTGAAAAATCAAAACCAGAATCAAATCAAGACTGTATCTAATACAGGGGACACAGAAACACAGTTGACACCACAGGGATGGATCCAGCGAAGTTCAGACAGAGAAAAACCACAGGAAAAACAATCCAATTTCAATGAATAAATCATATTGTATGTGTGTGTTTCAAATGCAATGTGTAAATTTTCTTTGGATCCTAATGTAAACAAGCCTAATACGAAACCACGTTTATAAATCAGTGATTTTAATGATATTACATAGCATGGGGGCGCCTGGGTGGCACAGCGGTTAAGCATCTGCCTTTGGCTCGGGGCGTGATCCCGGCGTTGTGGGATCGAGCCCCACGTCAGGCTCCTCCGCTATGAGCCTGCTTCTTCCTCTCCCACTCCCCCTGCTTGTGTTCCCTCTCTCGCTGGCTGTCTCTATCTCTGTCGAATAAATAAATAAAATCTTTAAAAATATATATATATTACATAGCATTCAGAAAATACTGTCTTTTCTGAAACAGCATGGGATTATATTAAAAGTTTTTATCTTTTAGAAATATATACTGAAGCATTTTCAGAAGAAATTATATAACATATGGAATTTACTTCGAAACAATCCCATCTGGTGTAGTAAACATGAAGCAAGACTGGTCATAAATCGGTAATTGTTAGACTTGAGGCGTGGGCATGGCCTTTCATTACACTGCTCTCTTCAGTCTTGTATATGCTTCAAGTTTTCTGTAATAAAAAACTTAAAAGGTAAATGATCTTGCAAAATAGAAAATTATAAAGATAAGTGAGAAATATGCAATGTAACCATATTGAATAATAGTCTTTTTTCCCCATTAGGGTTAAATTAAAAAAAAAAAAAAAAGGAAAGCTGTCTAAAGTTGCATAGTCATCATGATTTCTATAATATTTACTGTGCTACAGTTGAATGAATCTTTTTAGAACAGACTGTGCTGACTTTATAGAACATTCATTCAGAAGTGGCTCAGTTTCACTGAAAAGATTCCTGATTCAAGCCTCCTAAGTGCTGTTTTTCAAAAATTAAATGACTTTAAAGATGCGACAAGAAATTACTTCAATTAATTTAACAACATGATTAGTGGGTCTCGATGTGGCCTAAACCCCATTGAAATTAGATGTGTCTTGACTATGAAAAGGCAAGTAACAAATACTACTATAATCTGATTTCTTACATTTTTCAGAAAGATGAAGCACATTTGCTCATAATCAAGTTACGGAGACAAAGCAATTGTACTTTATCCACATATACTTAGTAGATCTTTTCAAGGAACATTGGAGTGATACACAGTAAGTAATGGTGCAGAAGTGTGAAAAATATTCTTCTATTATTTTGATGTTTTTAAACTGTATTACTAGAAGATACTCAAAAGGACAGTATCTAGCAATAAGATTAGTAGATGAGTAAACAAAATTTCCAAATGTGAGCAGCATAAAAATTGGAAGCTTGCAATCCGTAGGAATTAAAATTATAGAAGGCAGTCAGATGTAGATAGAGAGACTTCACTATTTATTAGCTTCATCTGATTAATAACTCCCTTAAAAATCTTTCTCTGTGTGTGTCACGTGTGTGGGATACACTTGTTTCAGGGACAGAGTTTATGAAAGTAAATCAAGCAGGAAAAACCAGGTTAACAAAAATCTAGGAAATACAACATTGCATTTATTTAAAAAATATTCTATTAATCATACAGAAAAAACTGATTAGTTTTATAAACAATATCTTCATCTCATATAGTATTCTTTAATACTGCTATTTTATTCTTTAATATAAATAGTTGAAATTTTAAAAAGCCTACATCAAAACTCAGGTTTCAGTCAATAAAAAGGGGTAATACTTGCGAATACAAAAATATCTAAAGGCAAAGAATCACTGCAACACACACACACACACACACACACACACACACCCCTTTTCCAGACGCTTCGGTACACCACTGTGATGGCAGCTCTGACTCCTGCATATGAAAACAGAGGACACACATCAACATTCTGCATAACCAACGATGGCGAAGCACCATTTACTGTAGATGAGTGAAGCGGAATCAAGGTCTACAATAGCCAAGTTTTGGAGAATACAGTTGGGCCCTCGTAGTTACTTAATGAGTTCAGGTCAAAACTGTTGTTTTATTTTTTTTTCTCTAAGTATATACTCTGTCTTTAAAGTTGGTAAGGGAAAGTAACCACAACTATAAAATTATCTATAGCTAAATCAAACTTCTCTCCTGAAGCAATCAAGCCTTGTACTAAGATCTTAACAAAAATGCAGATATTTAGTATGTCTTCATGATAAAGGAAGCGAATAACAATGGATGACGTAACTAAAAGCGGACAGCAATCATTTTAGTTGTGCTTTCAGTAGGTATTTTTTCTAATTCAGGGTCTCCATTCTCTGCACTAACAGAGGATTGCACTGGCCACACATCACGCATATCCAAGTGAGGATATAGATGTAGAAGGTTATTTGTGATGTTTCCATATCAACTTACAAACTTGGAGGATGTACAAAATTAGAATATATATAAGATTATATTCAATAGAAAATTAAACACCTCTTCAGTGTAAAAAACATTTCTGTTAAACTGTAAATAAAATTAAAAGATCAAGTACACATTTGAACTTGGATCTATAGAAATTTTATACTCAAAAATATGAAGTCTTTCATCACATTGGATTATTTAGAAATTGAACTGAATAGACTGTCTACCCCTCTAAACCAACTGTGACCACGTCCATGCTTTACACCCTTCCTCTTGATACCACTGCCATGCTCGTGGGGCTGAGAGAAAAGGGGCGTATACTTCTTGAATGCGAAGCATTGAGCCAGTTTCTGCATAGTGATGATGAAGACGGGATTCTCTGCGTTATAACAACTTATAAGCTAGAGAGGTACTTAGTGGCCACAAAATAAGCAGACTATAAGGAAATACAAAGAGACAAAAGGGTGCTAGGTTTAAGAAAACTTTTAATTCTTTAAACAATTGGTAAATGCCTAAGAATCCACTTCTTTACAATCAAAAGAGGAAAACAAGGTGAAGTAATACCAAAAAAAGAAAAAAAAGGCCTTTAGGTAAATGTACTCATGAAGAATCATTAGAACTAGACTTCAGTCACTTTAAAGCCTCTACTCAAAACAGAATTATTAGCAACTTGTAAAACAGCTCAAGAAGGGAACCTGATATGGAAGTTACACAATGAGAACTACACCTAATATTTGTAAGTACCATCAATGTCTGCAATAATCCTCAAAGTCTTCAGATCCTTTCTGGAAAGGTCTAGAATGTAACTAAAATAAGCATCTACATGGTGTAGATGCCTAGGTGGATCGGTCAGTTAGGTGTCTGACTCTTGGTTTCGGCTCAGGTCATGATGTCGAGGTTGTGGTATCGAGCCCCGTGTAGGGCTCCACACTCAGTGCAGAGTCCGCTTCAGATCCTTTATCCCTCCTGCTCCACCCCTCCCCACTCACGTTCTGTTTCTCTCTCTCTCTTTCTCTCTCCCTCTCTCACTCAAATAAAGAAAAACTTTAAAAATAAATAAATAAATAAATAAATAAATAAATAAATAAATAAAAAGCACCTATAAAACCTTTAAGGCTTAAAAACAAAATAAAACATAAGGAAGGGAAGAGGGAAGCTTGAGCACATAAGGGGCAGTACAGGAAAGACAATGACATTGCCTACTGTTTTCAGTATTCACAAATTGTACATAATCTTTCTAATCAAAATTTCAGACTTATAGCTTGTTAATTATTATGAAAAGTTCTTTTAATTATGCAAAAAAGAGATAAATATTAAGCAAATGTGTTACTATAGATTATTTTTATCAAGCAAACAGAATTACATAACAATGGATAGAGTTATATTTTTATAAACATTGCACCATTTGGCTTAACTAAATAAAAAAATGGTCTCAAAGAAATATTTCTAATGAGGGGGTTTGCCCCACTATTCATTATTTTCCTTCCCTATGTACTTAAATCAAAATGACCATCCCATGAATGTTTTTAGGCCAGATGCTCATTGTCATACCCAGAGTAACCTGATCAGGACAGATAATGTCCTTCATACTGAAACCAATGGCAGTCATATTTTTTCACTCTACTCTCCAATATTAAAATATATGCATATTGTGGTAGGCAGCATAATGGCCTCCAAAGATGTCCACATCCTAATCTCTAGAACCTGCCATGTTACCTTACATGGCAAAAGGGCCTTTGTCTGTGATGAAGGTAAAGGCTCTGACTTGAAAAGATTATCCTGCATTATCCAAGTGGGCCTAATATAATCACGAGTCCTTAAAAATGGAAGAGAAGGGCAGAAGGACACAGGCAGATCTGACTGTGGAAGAACAAGGGTCAAAGAGACGCAAGGTTGTTGGTGCCGGCATAAGGGCTGCCACAAAAGCCAAGGAAAGCAGGTGGCCTCCAGATGCTGGAAAAGGCAAGAAAATGGATTTTCCTCTAGAGCCTCCAGGGGAAGCACAGCCCCGACAAGCCCTGAGTTTTAGTTCAGTGAGATCCCCACGGCCCTCTGATGTACAGCGCTGTAATAAATTTGTGCTGTTTTAAGCCACTAAGTTTGTGGGAATTTGTTATAGCAGAAATAGAAAACTAATCTATATATGTGTAACAGTCACATACATACACACCTTGCTCTTCAAACATGGGGGCAGATAAATTATACATTAACTCCATTTAAGCTGATGTCCCACTTTCAAAGAGAAGAGGTGGCAAATTTTAGATGAGGAAGAGAAATGAAGATGGTGGACTGGTAACTTTTCTGGCTGAAGCAGAGACACAGATGCAGACCCGTACGTACCCCTGCCCACTGGCCTCTCCCTGACCCCCTCGGAGTGGATACAGGATCTCCCAAGCCTTCACCATGCATCCCAGACCCGTTCTCAGAATTCAGTACAGTTTTCTCTCAGGACTTTTGATTCATCAGTGACCCTGTTTATACCTCCCACTCCCAACCCCCTTACTCTGGTTACAAAAGAAATGGCTATTATCAAATATCAGTGTGTACTCATATATTCTTAGGCAAGCTGATCAGCAGCTGGTTTTTGTTGTACTAAGTCATAAATCTTTATGCTGTAACATCTCTGCTAAGCAACGGAATACTCTTTACCAACTCATTAACAAAATCCTCTATTTAAAATAAATAATTCTCGAGCTGCTTTAAAAAACAAATTAACTAATGGATCAGCCATGGCACAAACTACATTTTAATTAAATTGAGGATAGGTTGAGTAAACCTAACAGTACTCTTTTGAAATGCCTTTTCCCATATTATGGTTGGTCTGAGGCTTCCTAGACTAATCCCATTGTAATTTTCCATCTGTAAACATGGGATCATCTTCATGAAACGATTTGTTTTCCTGAAGTTACTCTTATACTTCCATACATAAGCTCACCAAATATTATCAGCTGTGTATATGTATACACATATTCATACAAACATATGTATATATGTTACATTTCTAATTATTATCAGGGTACCATTCTGCAACATGAAAATGCTGCTGTATGATTTGGTAGAAACGCAATGGCCGCATTTCTCCATCACTCTGTAAGAAAGAGCTGAAAATGGTGGCGGCTTAATCCCTAGGACTGACAGAAAACGTAGGGCGCAGAAAACATTCTACAACCTTGAGAAAGGATACAAATAGAAAGGCAATCCGTACTGGGAACGCACAGTATGACAGTATTTAAGGAGAAGCACGGTCAGTGCTTTGGATTGGTGAGACCAAGAAAGAGAAAAAGTAGAGGAGGTAATGAAAGCGTAATTTCCTTTTTGGAGTTACGAAGATTCTAGACTTAAGTGCTGTCAATCGCCAATATGAGGGAAATATTTAAAGGAAGCATCAAACATAAGACATGGAAAGAGCTGAAGAAAACAAAGATCTCTGTGAGAAGGCACTCTCAGTCCTTCCTCAGACGCGCTCCTCGAGCAGGAATACCCTTACGCGCACTTTCACATCTTGAGCCATACGATGGGCACCCTCTGTAGCAACCAGATTCTTTATAAAGGAGAAACGCTACTTGCTGAGATGCAGGGAATGAACTGATCAGTGAAAATTAATATAGAATTTATGAGTCAATATAAATGAATGTAGTCAATACAAAATAACATCATGAATTCACATACTGATACAGACCTCAGTTTTTTCTTTCCAGGGTGGCCCTCACAAAGACTACGACCTGTGCGTTCCAAGAAAAAAAAATCAGAAAGGGTTAAAATATCACAGGTGCATGTACCAAGCGCCTTGTGCCTTTTGTGTAGCTTCCTCTCAGTCCTTCCCTGCTTGGGACTGACACCACGATTCGGAGCTAGGAAGCCCGTCTCCAGCTGGTACAGGAACAAACACAACTGGGAATGCAAAGCCACTTCTGACACTAAAAGCAATGAAAAACTAAATAAGCAAACACAGTCTCAAGAAGGAAACAAGAGATCTATATCAAGTGAAGCAAGAAGAGAAGAAAAGATTTCATCTGCCGGGCTTTCATGCCGACAAAGTAATCCACAACACGGGTCTCTCTGTGGCATGCGCTAACAGAAAAGAGGACCTACATACCTGGGTAAAATGGGAAAATGAAAGAGGACTCTTGTTTACAATCTAATCTTGTCTACTAAAACATTTTCATACAATTATACTCTCTATGCATTACACGTCTTACTGCTATTTGGACATGGGTTTTGATTTAAACTGTACTTTCTTAATATATCCATAGCTACATTGCCTTTACAAATTTTCAAGTATCACTATTTCTGCATTTGATAAACAGACAATATAACTGGAGAAATAAGGTAGATTCCCACACAAAAGCAAGAGTACAAGGCAAGACCTCAGGGTCAAGTAAAATATAATAGCCAAGGGCAAAATAAGGGAGGAAGGAAGAAGTGTTCAGGCAGTGGAGAAAACTTTTCGGGGAAAAACAAATCTGTAAGAAGTGTGCTTCTCTTAATTTCACCAGGTTTTGACGGATACAGAGAGCTTCATGCAAGAGGGGTCCAGTTCCACATGGTTCGGGTCTAATTTCAAAGGCAACTTCTGGTAGAGCCTGTAACTCACCCCTCCCAAAGTGCCACGTGCCAGAGGTGTGGCGATCCTGCCGAGACAGCACTGTGAACCCCCTACAGCCAAGCTTCTTCAGATGAAAACACTGTCCAAGGATCACCTGCTAACGACTGGCTAAAAGGCCACGTGATTACATGGGGCAGAGAACTTCTAAAAAGTAATACTCCTCTGACTAATGGACTAACAGTCACTATCATTAAGTATAAAATATTACATTCCATATGCGTAGGGATTTGTTAAAAATTAAGTGCCTCACACAGATGTAAAGAATGTAAGGAGGAAATGTCTACTCTGCTTAAAGATACCTCAGAAATCCTGATGCCACAAAGGAAGTGCAAGGCTGCTTTGACTTCAAGTCAGGTGTTGGAAATGCCACAAAGAAACCACCAAAGGGATCTTGGGGTAGAGTAAGGATTCATACATTTTCAGCAGTAACTCGGCTTGTCTTGCTGATGAAGCCCCGAGCCATCGCTATGCCGTAAGCACAGACCACATTCGTTTACTGGAGACTAAGGTTTCCAATGGTAAAAATAGGGGAGGTGGACCTCAAAGTTCAGGGACTGCTACAATTCTACAAAGACATGAGTATCTTTTTCAAATGCCCCTTACACAATGTAATATATTGATAGCCTCCATGGAGAGAAGCCATGCACATGTCTAAATGTTCACGCGCTCAATGGAAGGAAAGGATTCTTTGGTAAAGTAAGCAGACAGAAGTGACACAGACCACTGAAAAGACTACAGAGTTACTCTGGAATGTTCCAACGTAAAGACCACAAATGAAATGTTTCAGCCCAATGAAGCAAGTGATCACTTATATTTTATTAGTGTATTTTAAAACCTAATATTACTTGTGTTCTGATGTGTGGAAAATATATTTTGTTCATTTTTTTATGGATGTAACATTTCACAAGTTTAAAATAATTTTACAACCAAAATCACCATATGCTGATCACTGGTTATTTCATTGGAAAACTGAAGGATAAAAGAGGCATCATTGTGATATCAAATATCGATGAAAAAAAGATTTTATTTATGGTATTTAAATGTAGTCCTCTGGAACAAACAAGTTGGTTCGCAGACAGCGTGCCTGCTGCTGGTCTGCTGTCGCCTGACAGCCCGTCTTATCTGCCAAATTGCTCATTAGGTTTGGCAATTTTCACCTGCGCCTCCAGTTTATATTTCAGCAGGGAATAAACATCAGTCTGCTTTTCCCATCTTCTGCAGTGAGCTCCCAACACCCCCTCACAGTAGCTCAGTCCCCACCCATCTGCAATCCTCCAAACACACTCACCTTGTGTACATTGCATTATTTTTAAAATGTCAATTTGGCTTCCAGCTTTGGAAACTAGCTTAGCTTAAATAAAGCAAAAGTACAAGAGACAATATGCAAAATAAGCCCCATATTACAATACCGAGTGGGCTAACAAATAATTCGTTTATTTTTTAATACAAAAAAAAAAGAACGCACAATCTGAATTTAATTTAAAAAATGCTTATTTCAGGGAATACTTCTGAGTGTGGCACAGGTGACAAGAGAGCAGCAAAGACGATCCCTCTTCCAATTGGTTCTGACCCATCCAACCTTTATTATAGGTCTGAAAGGAGAATACTCCAATTTATAAATAAACAATAGAGGTAACGTGGCAACCAGAACAAAGAGGGAGCTGAGAGCACTACTCGGCTCTCTGCCTATGCCTGCTTCCACTGATCCCTTCCAATGAGCACTCTGACACTCAGAGGCAGATCAATACACAAAAAATACAAAAGAGATACTTTGTGGGCAAAAAGCAACAAAGATATAAAACAAAATGTCTGAAACCCCATAAAACAACTTCTGATGGAATACTGTTTTTCATTTTGCAGAAGTAAAATATTCACCACCAACCCTGCAATTAGCTAGAAAATTACAATAATTACAGCAATTTTGTATCCCATCTCCAATCCAATTAATAGATATATGACCTTGTCAACATGTAATAATCAGATTGCATCTACAACAAAACTGGATGAGTTTTATATGCTGAATAGAACTTGCACAGTAAGAAGGTAATTATTTGAAATACTGAGAATACCATTTGTATGCCATGCTCCACTTCACAAGTTAAAAGGAAATACAATAGGAATATTATTTCTATTTTTCAATATATATTTAAATCAAATCCGGAAAATAGTATTCTAGTACCAGTTAATGTTAAGAGAATAGATCTCTAAACCAAAGATCTTGGATCTCTTAGCAAGGCAAAATCAATCTGTATATGCTTGGGTAAGAAAAAAAATTAAGAGATCAAGACAGGGGAGTGGGTGCTAATTTTAGGACACAATCCTTCTGTTACAATTATTACTATCTCTTTTAGTTCTAAAAGTTAGGGAGCTAGTAAAAACTTACCAATTAAACAAATGGCATTACAATAAAATGTTGCCAGCAATGGATAAAAACTAACTGTAAAATTAAAATAGCTTAAAAATGTTAAGAATGTTAAAAGACTTAAATAAAACATAGTAAACACACACACACAATCTAATAAATCAGATACTTTCTCAACATTCCTACACCAATACTATTTCCAGAAATTTTTACAATTAGTAGGGCATGTGCCAGTTCCAAAGGAATCTTGAATCTTCAGTCTGGATCATCCAGAAGAAATATTAAAAAATTAGATTTCTGGGGTGAATAAGAATCCTGCCACCATTCTAAGATCAGGCTACCCTGGAATGTCTGACTCTACAAAACGTCTTTGAGAATTAAAAAAACAAAGAAAAAAATCACAGAGTGAAAAAAATCACTAGACTTGAACTCAAGGATTTATCTGCATAGGAAATGTGTGCCCCTGAGCACACGAGGTCTCTCGAAGCCTGGAACTGTGAACACTGAAAAGAGAGACAGTTAAACATGTATCACAGAATTATGAGGTTAAGAGAAAACAGTTCCAGTCTAATTCTGTATTGAAGAGAGGTAGTGTGTCCTATTCACGAACGTATGTCCTATCAGAGCGCCTGCCTGGCTTAGACAATGGAGCATGTGGCTCCTGATTTCAGGTTTGTGAGTTCAAGCCCCACAATGGATATAGAGATTACTTAAAAATAAAATCTTTTAAAACTAAAAAAAAAAAAGAAAAAGAAAAAGAAAAAAGAATATGTGTCCTGATTACTTGGGTTCCGTAACTTCTCAACCCTTTAAAACGTCCATAAAGTCTGCACTCAAGAGACATCCTTTCTCATCATCACCGTTCTACAATCTTATTATCTGTGCTTATCCTGGGCCCGGCACTGTATTAGGACTTCAAAGGCCTCATTTACTACTCACAGCAATCCTGAGGCAGGCACTTAGAGACTGAGGAACTGAGGCTGAGGGAGATTACTCATCTTGCCCAAATGTTAGAAATGAACAGTGACTGAGAGGATGCAGAGACTGCCCAAGGGATGCCAGTACACCAAAATTTTGGGGATTTGAGGTCTAAATCTTCACACAAGATTCGCATCTTTCCCTGAAATGGCTCCATTGTCCTTCAAATAAAGGGGTCAAGGTGAAATGCTGGCTCTTCCTACCCATTTCTCCCTTATCAATAGCCCTAAGGGCTGATATGTATCCAGGAAGCAGAGGAGGCCCAATGCCTGGGACCCACAGGGCTTTTAGAGGCCTGAATGTTTTAATTTCTTCTTTTTAAATATTTTATTTCTTTATTTAGAGAGAAAGAGTGAGCAGGGGGAGGGAGAGGAGCAGAGGAAGAGAGAATTTCAAGCAGACTCCTCACTGAGTGTGGAGCCTGATGCGGGGCTCAAGCTCATGACCCTGAGATCGTAACCTGAGCTGAAACCAAGTGTTGCATGCTTAACCAACAGAACCACCCAGGTGCCCTTTAATTTCTTTTAAAATCAGAAGGAAAACAAAATGAACACTGAGAGATAAAAGAAATTTTTTTTCCTCACATATATGAAAATGACACTTTTAGGGCCCATGAAAACTATGAAATTTTGCATGACAGAAAAAATAAAATATTGAAATATTTAAAGTTATATGAAATATAATTTTTATTATTAATATTATTATAGTGGGAGGGGTTCGTGAAGGCAAAAGTGCCTAGAGTCTAGGAAAGTCCTACCGATATTCTGAACAGCTTTTCTACCTCACAGGATGGGGAAAACACACACACACACACACACACACACACACACACACACACACACTTTAAAAATTTATAAAGTAAAAAATAAGCATCAACTATCCTGAATCTTACAATTGATGATATATACCACTGCACATAAAAACTTCCAGGATGGGACACCTGGGTGGCTCAGCTGGTTAAGCATCTGACTCTTGGTTTGGCTCAGGTCACGATCACAGGGTCATGAGATCGAGCCCTGTGTGGGGTTCCACACTTAGCGTGGAGTCTGCTTGAGATTCTGAATGAATAAACAAACAAACAAACAACTCAAAAAGGAGAAAATAAAACAAAACACAAAAAACAAAAACAAAACCTCCAGAATGCCAAACAAAGGGACATTTTGAAATAACGGCCTCGATGTTGAGAAAGTACATGACTCCAGGTAACAAATCCTTTGCCACTCAACTAGTTTCTGATTCATTCCTTTCAACAAAATGAAAGGAAGACATAAGCTGGTTGTCTTTCCACCAATAAAAATAAGCTGATGAAGGATCACTAATTGATGTTTGGTGCTTAACTTGGAGGGAGGTCGAAGAGCTGGTAACAGCACTGTAACAAACTCCATCTACACCCTTCTAATCACTTCTGTGAACAAGATTTCCCAAATAACAATTTCTTATTCTAGAAAAAATTAGTATTTTTCAACAATTAGAGCGTACTAGCTGGGGAGAAAGCCCCATTTAAAGAGATACATTTATAATAAAAATAATTTCTGGAGCACCTGGATGGCTCAGTCAGTTAAGCATCTGACTCTTGATTTCAGCTCAGGTCATGATCTCAGGGTTGTGAAATTGAGACCCAGGTCAGGCTCCATGCTGGGAGTGAAGCCTGCTTAAGATTCTCTCTCTCTCTCTCCCTCTCCTTCTGCCCCTCCCCCATCCCACTCATGCAAACACTCTCTCTCAAAAAAATAATAAAAATGGACAATGGCCAGACTATACATAAAAATGAAAATCTAACTCATAATCTGCAGAAACCAACCTAATAAGCCAGTCTGCTACCTAGAGTAACCAGTCCAGGTAACTAGACCACTATGTGCAGCAACCAGTTCAGGAAGCCAAGTTATAACCCCTATAACAGTCAGCCCCAAATAGACAGGATCTGATTAATAATTGACAGCTTCCGGGGCACCTGGGTGGCTCAGTCGTTAAGCGTCTGCCTTCGGCTCAGGGCGTGATCCCGGCGTTCTGGGATCGAGCTCCACATCAGGCTCCTCCGCTATGAGCCTGCTTCTACCTCTCCCACTCCCCCTGCTTGTGTTCCCTCTCTTGCTGGCTGTCTCTCTGTCAAATAAATAAATAAAATCTAAAAATTAAAAAATTTAAAAAAAAAATAATTGACAGCTTCCTTAACTTTTGACTCTGCTTTCAACTTAGGAACAACCAGAGAAAGTCAAATACGCACCTGTAACCACTTACAAAGGATACTGCACCGCTAGACAGCCCAACTGCAGCTCCTCTATGCCAACAGCTACCAGTCAGGGCACATCTAAAGCCTCCCCTTTGTTTTACTACACAGCTTTCCTACGTCCCTGCCCGCCAGATACAAGTGATGGTGGCTGAGTCCCTTGCTACAGCAAGCTCTGAATAAATGGCTTATTCTCATTCGGATGTTCTCATTTATTTCTACATTAATGGGCAAAAACTTTTTATATTGCATATTGATGCTACTTTGATCAACTATGTACTAAGAATGATCATCAATATATTTGCATTTTATAAAAAATTTAAGAGTTAACATTTGGATGTATTTTCTTTGTTTCAGAGAAACATGAAAAGATGACCAATGAAAGATATTCAAGCCTAAAAATATATTAGGTTAAAACTGAATTATATTAAATGAAACAAAGTTCAAGGAAAACAGGAATTAAGTAAACTCTGAAAGTGTTAAAGAAGTGCCTCATGTACGTGTTTCCTTTAAAAGCACATCACGCACACAAACACACATACCTTTATTTAGAGTAATTTTAAACACATACAGAAGTAGAAGAGTCTGCTGAACCCCCACACAGCCACTCAGCTACCCACTGCCCACTCTCCTGGCCTGTTTATTTTATTTTATTTTTTTTTTGACACAGAGAGACAGCCAGCGAGAGAGGGAACACAAGCAGGGGGAGTGGGAGAGGAAGAAGCAGGCTCCCAGCGGAGGAGCCTAATGTGGGGCTCGATCCCATAACGCCGGGATCACGCCCTGACCCGAAGGCAGACGCTTAACGACTGCGCTACCCAGGCGCCCCTGGCCTGTTTATTTTTAAGCAAATTCTAGATAGATCATTTCCAACCATACCTACTTCATAATATACTACAAAAAGATAAAGACTTTATAGAAAATCATTCCAATAACATAGCACACCTAAAAAGAATTAAATTGCTTAAAACCAAATACTCAGTGTTCAACTCACCAATCAGCATATGACTGCTACTCTTGTTGTTGTTTCATTTAAATCAGAATGTATACAAGATTCACAGATTATGATTGGATGTTACGCTCTTAAGTCTCTATTAATCTGTGTTCCCATTCCCCCACTTTCCCCTACCTTGCACCTGCCCTATCAAAGAACCTGGATCACTTGCCTTGTATGGTTTCCCACCACTTGGACTTGACTGACTGCATGTCTATGGTGTTAATATGCTTCCCAATATTCAGGATTTCCTATCAATTGACAGTTGGATCTAGATGCTTGATTGGATTTAGGCTTGATTTCTTTCGCCAAGACTACCTCATAGTGTTATAGTCTTCCATCAGGAGGCTCACGATACCTAGCTGACTCTCCATTTATTATTATCTTTTTATATTAGCGGTGATTGACGATAAATGCATAGATCCACTGTCATCAGGAAGGACCAAAAGAGAAGTAATATTCTTATTCTATCATTACTTCTTCATTTATTAGCTAGGATACTGCTATAAAAGGAAACCTCCCCTTCACCTACTATTTAGTTACCCAGTAATACCATTCATCCAGGAAATACAGGAAAGATACCTAATGCTTTCATTCTTTTACCAGTTTTCCAAATAATAAGCTGGTTCACTAGCATCCCTTACCTTGCTCGCTTCCTTATTTATTATCATTATGAACTCATGAATACATGGCTATTACTAACCTTCCTGATCTCTCATCATTCCTCCTGGGCCAATAGGAGCTCCAACATGGCACAACTCCAGTCATCTTTCATAGCCTTCCTTATTTTCTTAGATGGAGGGATGACCCAGAATCATCCCATACATTTCCTCCCTGTATCAGAATTCAGCCATTTCTCCAAAAACCTCTCTGATCCCTTTTAATGGAAAATGCTATTTCCAAAACACAGTCTGGATATCAGGAATGCTCAGTTACTGGGTTTGAGTGTTAATTCAAGACATATTCACTGAACACATACAGGATTTTCCCTTCCTCCCTCCTTCCTTTGTGTGTGTGTGTGTGTGTGTGTGTGTGTGTGTGTGTGTGTGAAATAAAATATACCACAGATTCACTGTATGTTCTACTCAAATTGAGGACCATGGAATTTTTATCTGTTCTCCTCTAACTTAAGTCTGTAGCCCTTTTCTTCTATATTCTGAATCTTGGATCTTCGATGGCACAGGGAATAACAGAACTAGAATATTATTATAATTCTTCATTTGTTCCATTTCATAATACCCAACAATCTAAGACTAACACGACCAATATTACCAGCAACAAACTGTTTCAGGGTTCTTGTTTGTTTGGCAGTTCTTTCTTTTTCCCCCCATCTTCCTTTGGTGGTACAAATTACTAAGTTTTACAGTCACCCAAAATAGTTACTCTTGGATAAGGGAGCAACCAAGTGGATATGTAATCTATGTGTAGTTCTATTATATGATTTTTTTATCTTAAGAAATACTATGTAACAATTAATATTATAAAGAATTTTATTTTTAAAATTAAAAATTGATTTTAATTACATAAAATATAATATGGTTTGAATGCCAAACATAAAAAATAAGAGGCTGTAAGTCTCGCTTCTACTCCACTTCATCCATCTGATTCTCTCTGTTCCCAGTAGGCACCCACTCTTTATGGTTATCCTTCTGTATTTTATCTCTTCAACATAAGAAGCTTTTATGTGAATAGTCTTTTGCTATGTGGTCTATTTTATTCATTTTCTCATTTTTTAAAGCACATTTTCTGGAATTTAGGAAAAGTATTTTTATTCTAATAATTGCATTTACACTAATACGTTTGTGTAATACTGCCCATAATTCCCTCTTTTTTGTTATTATGGTCTCTTGACTACCTTCTATGAGCAATATCCTTATTCGCTGGTCACTGTGCTTCGTCCTTCAGTTTAAGGGTATTATTCAGAACGTTGTTCAATATACTGGGCTCAAGAAAATTTTTCTCAAGTGTCAGTTTTAGCTTCTCTTAGATAACTGCTATTTTTGACCATAGAGACAATGATTCATTAATTTGGGGTTTCTCTACCTCAGCACCACTGACGTTTGGGCTGCAGAGCCGAAGTGGCCGATGGTCCTATGCCTCGCAGGATGTTTGGGAACCTCCTTGGCCTTAATCGGACACTCATAGCATCCTCCAACTTTACCAGCTGAGACAACCAAAAAATATCTCAATATTGTCAATTGTCCCTTGTGGGAAAATATCACTCATACCTGAGAACCACTTATTTAACTAAATCAATGTTCTTACTTTATATGTACTACAAGGACAAATTAGTGGCAACTTCTAAAAAAGCATAAAAAGATCTTAAGATGAGAATTCTGTGTATTAAATTCACCTAGGCTTTATTTAATTCTCAAACTTAATATCCACTGTTTCATCGACCAAAAAAATGGCATACTTTTCTTAGCTTCCAATCGATTCTTCATGCAAAGAAGGAGAGGAGTGAATTCAATCATAGCAAGACTTGGAAAACATAGCAGAGTTAGCACATTCTTTCTTCCAGGTAAGCATTAGGAGTTTATTTCTCTAAAATCTTTTATTCACTATGCTCCTAATTAGAGTTAACTATTCCTCAATTCAGCAAATTTCTTCATATTGCTGGCTTCTTTATTTTCCTATCTGTAAATCAGAAAGACCACTAAACATAAACTCCTTGTTGACAAGGACTAGGTCTCATCGGCTCAACTCTGTACTCATCACATATCACAATGCCTGGCCCAGCGCTGTCCAACTCTTGTAATACGTTTGAATCAGTGGTATTAAAACAGTATGAAAAATCATCTTAATAGATAGGGGACTCGTATGTAATGGGTAACTTTTACATAGTCGCCAAACCTTGTATTTAGTAGATGCTTACCATACACTTACCCACTGGCTGCCAGAGACAAAAATCTAAATAAACTTAGCATATAAAATTCAGAACTAGAAAGTAATATTTACATATTCTCCCATTAATGGCTATAAGACATTGCCAATGCTTCAAATATAAGTTCCTTCGCTCACTAAAAACAAGGGAACACAAAAATATTTTGTGTTAAAAACAGCACTGAAATGTTAACACACAGGACCAGCCAAATGTGGGGGGTGGCATTTAAGAAATGTTGTTGCGTCCAGAACAAAAGACAAAAATTGATGGAAAGCATGCCATTCAAATTCTTCTTAACATAAAGACGGCATTTACCTTTCCTCTAACACTTTTTTAAGGTGCAGCTAAATTAAAGGTGCATCCTACATAAAACATGAATTAAAAACTACAAAAAGCTCTGTATTTAATTATATACAGTAGGGTGTGATTATTCACATAAAGTTACTATTTTCCAAATATCAGGCACCTGAACACCTGTACTATTATTTACTTAAAATTTACTGTAAATCACATTTAGAAATAAGTCAATTAGAGAAAGACAATTATCATATGATTTCACTCGTATATGGAACGTAAGAAACAGGGCAGAGGATCATAGGGGAAGGGAGCGAAAAAAGAATGGGGAGTCATCAGAGACTAAGAAAAACTGTGAGAGATTCTTAACTATAGGAAACAAACTGAGGGTCGCTGGAGAGGAGGTGGGTGGGGGGATGGGGTCATTGGGTGATGAGCATTAAAGAGGGCACCTGATGTCATGAGCACTGGGTGTTATTCAAAACTGATAAATTATTGAACACTATATCAGAAACTAAAAAGAAAAGAAAAGAAATCACATTTAGGCAATCCACTTTTTATAAATAAGCTTATTCCAAGCAGATAATCATAAAAGCATGGGCTTAATGAGCTCATATGCAAGCAAAGAAAGTAAAGTAACTAACATTCCACTTACATATTACCCTGCATTACTATACATGGTACACACCTCAAATTTGGAAAAACGTTGCCCAAAGCATATCCAAGATAAGATTTTTAAAAGAGCATATCCACGTAATACGCAAATGCTATTTCCATAAAATTAGTTTAAAATGTTTGTATACGTGTACAAGCAAACCTAAATTTTATAAGAATAAACTATATTCTAAATATTATCTAACTATATTCTATATAGAATTTCATATATTATTATGTATTATTACCTATTATATATGAAGATCTACTGGTGACTATCAGTAAAATCACACAAGACTACCGGTAAAATTAGGGGCGCCTGGGTGGCTCAGTGGGTTAAGCATCTGCCTTCAGCTCAGGTCATGATACCAGAGTCCTGGGATCCAGCCCACATCATCGGACTCCTTGCTCAGCGGGGAGCCTGCTTCTCCCTCTCCCTCTGCCTGCCACTCCCCCTATTTGTCTCTCTCTCTTTCTCAGTCACAAAAATAAGTAAAATCTTAAAAAAAAAAAAGACTACCGGTAAAATCACACAACACTTGAAAAACTGCAATGTTTCTAAATAGATGTGAGTAAAAGATAAGTGATTTTTGACTTATCAATTTCTTGAAATAGACATTCTTATTCTTGAAAACTGCTCAATTATAAGATTAGGCCATTACAAACACTAAATTTATTTTTAGCGAAAGTTCTTCACTTTTCTGTGTAAACCTCCAGGAATGGCTGGCAGAACTCTTCAGGCAACTGTCCTAGAACTTGAGTAGTCTACGTCCCCGGATTCCTAATATAAATTCACTAAGCCCTGTATTTTCTTTCCTTGAGATAGTATTCTAATAGCAGCTCTTCCAGATCTCTGACGATAATTCTGGCCCTGACGTCTCTTCATCACCCTCTCTTCAGATCAAGTTCAAGTAACGGCTGTATCCAAGTTGCTTATCAATCAAAGATGCTACGTTTGGGTTTGGTGTGAAGGCCTTTAACTATTTCCTATTTGTTCTAGCATTCAGATGAAAAACACGAAAGAAAAATCCGGGAATATCACTATACCTGTTATCCTTCTTCACCTTTAGTGAGCAATTAAAAATCTACCAGTCTAAAGTCAAGTCAGTACGATATATTAAAATGTGAAGAATCTTGCCTACCTCTCCGGCAAAAGACATTTGCCCAGGTTCCAAACTTAATCAATCTTTGATAAAAAACAGATAATGAATTCCATTCACGGGAGCATGGCTGGATAACAAGAGTTGGCATCCCTGTAAATTAAGATGAAACATGCAGAGAAGAAAGAGCTCTCACTTACTTGCACGAAGGACTGAAGGTGTGACCTCAATTTCACTTGTTGCTTGATAAGGCTGAAAGGCTGAAACATTGCTGGTGCCAAGCTCACTACCAAATATCTCCGGACTCTGGGTGCCTGTGGAGCTGGCGCTGGTGCCGTCACCTCCATGATGGGGATCTTGCTCGTCGAACACTGCTACCAGCTGGAAAAGAAAGGTAAAGTTGCATTTACGAACAAGGGCATTTGAAACGGCTACCAAACAACTGATGAATCACTGAACTCTACCTCTGTAACTAATACACTGTATGTTAATTAGCTGAATTTAAATAAAATTAAATTAAAAAGAAAGTAAAATAAAATCGCTACCGAAGTTACACCACATTTGACATAAATCTACAGAGGAAAAATACTGACGTTTAAGCACCCAGGAATATCACGTTTTAGGAAGCAAAACTTCAAGCACACAGTCTTCCCCTGAGTTCGGATGCTTTAGTTTTGTATTTCTAAGTTGTGCGTTTCGTACCTGAAATTCTATTGATGAAAAATAATAAAATGGTTTTAATATCACAGAACAGTAAGGGAAATGGGGTAATTTAAACTGTTTGGTAAATGATATATTAAGTGGAAAAGAAAATGCATTTCTATATATAATGCATACATATGATCTGTACTAGTATACATATCGCAAAAGATACAAGGCACCTTTCACATAGGAGGAAGGAGTATTAAAAATTATACATGTATGTGCCCACTTGTGCATAGGAAATATAAGAAGGATAACAGATACGGCTGTCTCCCAGGAGTTGGTAAGAACAGGGATGAAAGAAAAAGAAAACAGGAGCAATCAGGTTGGTGGGGAGGAAAAGACTTAAGTAATTTTGGAAAACTATTTTCACTGTTTAATGTAAGGCTAGAGACAAAAAACAAAACAAAACTGTCATATTAATTTCTTTCTCACAAGTGTATGGTTCAGAAATCCTCACACTACCATACACACACACACACACACACACATACACACACACCAGAAATGAATGAAAAAGAAAAATATTTTGGATAATGAGAGTCAAAATTCTCCCTGTCAGAAACAGAAGTTACAAATAAAGAAATACACTCTGTGGTATTAGATTAAAATTAGAGGCATCAATACGAACATGTATCTTTTTATAAGTGGGCAGGTAGGTAGACAGACAGATAGGTACGGGTGAATGTTAACGCATGTGTGGTTCTTAGCTCCCCCCACTGAGAGGTCCTGGAAGCAACCACGCACAGTATGAAGAACACGGGCGCCCGGATCTTGGTTTCCGTTACCATTTTCCAATAAATGAATGAGGGCTCCTTAAAGAAATAGTTAATTCCAGGGTTGGGGCAGAGAAAAGACATGGTGGGCCTGGAACACCTTTGATTATAAAAAAGTAAAGAGTACTCAAAAGTGAAAGAGGCACATCAAATGGAATCAGGTGTCGACCCAAAGGAGCTCCCAACGGCCAGAGCTGGGACAACTCATAAACAAGTCAACAATGATACAAACAAACTAAATATCTGTAAGTCCACGAGGATACAAATAAATAATTGAAGAAATAATTAACTGTGGAAATGGACAGCTCTTCCATACTGTAGCACTCCAATTAAAAAAAGAGAAGAAATGATGGAAATAGAAGTCATCGCCAAGCAATCTCCACAGCAGGCGAGGTCACCAATGGCAGCTAAAATCATTGGGTAAGAATATCATGAGAAACAGGGTATTTGCAGATCTCAAAGTATCTCCCCACAAAGTACTTTTTCATTAAAAAGAGAAAAATGGTATCTTTGCAGGGGAGAAACTTAGCAAAAACCATTTCACCAAGGTTAACATCACCAGTAATGAGTCTTATCACCCTCAGATAAAATGCACGGAGAAGGACAAAACATTACTTTGGTGGTATTCCTGCTAAAAATGCGTATCTTTGATCCAATCATGAGAAGACATCAGATCAATCCAAGTCAAGGGACAATCTATAAAATAACTCACACTCTTTAAACATATTAAAGTGACAGAAGCAAAAGAAAGGCTGATGAAGTTGTGTAAATTGGAAGAGACAGAGGCGAAATCAGAACTACGTGCAGCGTGAGGTCCTTGCCTGGATCCTGGGCTAGAAAAAGGTCATCAGTAGAAAAGAGGCAACATTCAAAGGAGGGCTGTCGATTAGTTAACAGTATTGACTCAATGTTACTAGTTTCCTACCTTTGATAGTTATGTCAGATTTTTACATCATACATGAAAAATATAGATGTATTACTTTTGCAACTTTTCTCAAGTATAAAATTATTTCAAAATTATACTTTCATAATACAGCATTACAAAATACCATGAAAATTAAAATTCAATCTATTTCTTCTGATAACTAAACAGTGGCAGCACTTTAAAATCTCAGAGTAATGAAGTTCTAAGGGCCAGCACCACCTTGGTCGTTCACACTACAGGCCTATGCTAAACTAAGCACGGCATTCCAAGGAAAGTGGAACCATGACTAACCCAAAAAACCCACTCCTACCTCCCTCCAATTCAAGCGTCTCCAATGCTAATCGTCTTAGCAGTTAAAGGACGGTATGATAAATTTACAGAACATGAGAAGCATTTATAAGTACAATCCTCCATTAATAGACGGTTTTGTCATTTTGAACAAATGATATTTCTATGAACATTTATATATCGTCAATCAATTCGTAAGACAAAAAAGAAAACCATCATAAGGTCATAGAGACACACAGACAAACAGGAAGCTCAGAACCCTGCTGTGGCATCATATATAATTAGCTAATTAGACAACGTGGAGGGAGGTTAAATGGTAAGAAGAAATTAATGTAGGATGAATAGTTGGGCCACTCAACCTTATAATAAGCAACATAAGTGGGAAAAGAAATCCTTAGTAGTAATAAGTAACAGAAAGGTGTTTGTATGTATACACTAAAGTTTCCATAAACAGAAATAAAATCAGCCTGTTTATCTGACATTGACTGGCAAGAATCTCCCAGGATTAGTAACACAGACATTCTGCTAGATGAGGGGTCAGTAGACTTCTGACAGGTCCAAATAGTAAATATTTTTGGAGCTGTTCAATCCATGCAGCCTCTGTCACAACTATTCTACTCTGCCACTGTAGCACAAAAACAGCCACGGGCAATACATAAATAAACGAGCATGACTAGGTTTAAATAAAACTTTATTTACAAAGCAGGTGATGGGGGGCGCCTGGGTGGCACAGTCATTAAGCGTCTGCCTCTGGCTCAGGGCGTGATCCCGGCGTTCTGGGATAGAGCCCCACGTCAGGCTCTTCCGCTGGGAGCCTGCTTCTTCCTCTCCTACCCCCCTGCTTGTGTTCCCTCTCTCGCTGGCTGTCTCTCTCTGCCAAATGAATAAATAAAATCTTTAAAAAAAAAAAAAAAAACAAAGCAGGTGATGGACCAAATTTGGCCCATTGGCCACAGCTCGATAATCCTGCACCAGAATGCTCATCCATCCAGTAACATCCAATTTACAAATTCAATTTGGGAAGTAAAACTAAGAGTCAAGGTACCTTGGTAACCCTGATAAACTACAAATATCCATTTCAAGCTCTTCACTGAGATTTTGAATTTCCATACTTGATTTTAATATCATCAGACTTCTCACAAGGTGTGTGGCTTAATATGGATTTTGAAGATATTAAGTTCTGACATTTGGTGTTTAATTGGAAGCAAATGAAATGCAGGTTTTGTTATTAACTTTTTACAACGGTGTGTTCTCTCAAGAATCAAGTCCTTTCTGCAAACTGAGAATGGAGATTGCAAATTACAAAGAATGTGTCTTTAAATGCCACACATGGAAGAACTTATACATGTATATTAGTTTCAATAATTATCTCCAGCATTTTTAGAAAACACAAGTATTATGAAATCTGGACTGTGTCATGAACAAATGTTGCTTGAATTTCAGTGGCAGAATCACAGTTGGTGATTTGCAATATGCCAATAACATACAATTTCCACGGCTTTCTTTTAAACCAAAATTTAAGTGCCAGGTGCAGATATGAAGTAATTTTGTGTTAAATTGGGAAGGGTATATAATTTTAGAAAATCTACTCTACAAGAATGCATATAGTAGCACAGCAAAAGAAAACAAGACCTTCACGAAAACATCACATATTAAAAATTTCTATCATGCCCTTCAAAAAATAAAGGAAATGTCTGCTTTTAAATTTGTGAAACATGACTCATATCCATATTTTAACAGATGGAATCTTCCCTGCTGTCCATGAAGCAGACCATTTTCGAAAGTTCGTTTTTACTTTCAAGAGTTAAGAGTTAAGCTATCTTCTGATCCATTCATCCATCAAATCTCCATGAGAACACACACAGTGAATTTAGGTAACACCCACAATTTAAGATAAACCCACATTCAAATGAACTCCAAACCTGCCCATACATTCCTCACCTACCTCAGGAAAAATCATTTTAACTCTCTGACACATCAGAACCCTCCAAACTGCTTTTTTTTTTCCAAGCTATTTTTAGAACAGCACATGCAAACAATTATAAACCACTGAGATAGAGGGGAGCCCCTTTAATGGGTAAAATTATGTGCTGAAAGCCCAGAGCTGTGTGTAGCAAAGCGTCTAAGAGCGTAAGATTCAGAATCAAACAGACCTCCAACCAAAAATAGCTCTGATCTTACTTCGTAGATGGGTGTTGGTAAATCCGCTGGCCTCTCTACCGACTCTCAGCCTTGTAGTCCTCGTCGCACAAGAGAACGGTGGGTGTAGTAGGCAGAATAATGCCCCTTGTTGTCTATGCCCCAGACCCCAGAACCCAGGGATGTTAACCTTTCATGGCAAAGGGGACTTTAAACTATGATTCAGATTAAAGACCTTAAACTAGAGAGGTTATCCTGGATTATCCCGGGGAGGATAATCCGATCACCCCAATCTGGAAAAGTGGAGACCCTTCCCCAGCTGTGGTCAGGGAGAAATGTGACAATGGTTAGAGAGGTGTGCGTTGCTGGCTTTGAAAAGGAAGACAGGAAGCCATGAGCTAAGGAACATAATAAGGGGCCTCTGGAAGGCAAAGAAATGGATCCTCTCTTAGGACCTCCAGAAAGAATCAGAGCTTTGCTCACACCTTGATTTTGGCCCAGTGAGGCCCATGTCAGACGTCTACCCTACAGAACTGTGAGTTCATCAGTTTGTGATGCATTAAGCCATGAGTTTGTAGTAATTTGTTACGGCGGCAATAGAAAACTAATAGAGCGCCCTTGCCTACCGTCCTAGAGCTGCTGTGACGAATGAAGAGACAGGGTATATCTACTTCCAGAATACAAGCACACATTTACCAGTAGCTATTCTTAAATTATATTGTGCTGGTTGATAAATACATACTTTTGCAAATTTGAGGACAGTTTCAAGAGTAACTGAAGCTCTCCCATACACCAACAATGGCCTGGCCGGGGGCAGGGGCCAGCAAGAAAAGGAAAGGAGGAGCCTTGACAGGGGCGCCTGGGTAGCTCAGTGTGGTTGAGTGGCCGGCTCTTGATTTTGGCTCAGGTCGTGATCTCAGGGTCCTGGGACGGAGCCCAGCTCCAGCAATGTGTTCAGCGGGGAGCCGGCTTCAGGATTCTCTTACTCTGCCCCTCACAAATGGGGGCACGCTCTCTCTCTCTCAAATAAATATTTTTCATAATACTTATTTAGTATTAAATAAGTACATAAATACTCAGTATTAAATAAGTATAATTATAATAAGTAAATAAATATTTATTTGAGAGAGCATGTGTGTGGGGGGGGAGGGTGTAGAGGGAGAGGGAGAAGCAGACTCTCCGCTGAGCAGGGAGCCTGACATGGGCTTGATCCCAGGAACCCCGAGACCATGACCTGAGCCAAAGTCAGACATTTAACCGACTGAGCCACCCAGGTGCCCCAATAAATAAACCTTTAAAAGGGAGAGAGAGAGAGAGAGAGAGGAGCCTTGCTAGAAAAATTCAACATCGTAATAGCCACAGAATGAACTTCTCTGCAGGCACTCAGCATCCTCCCCTCAACTCCTCACACAAAAATGGAGCAGCTTTTATATTTCACTTCACAGAAAAGAAAACTGAGACTCAGAATGACCAGAACTTAACTATAAAAAAGTACAGAATGAATCTGAGAACTGGAAATCAAATCCACCTGACTTCAGAGATCCTTCTTCTCCGAAACCTCCCGCCCCTGGAACATCGAACACATTGACAGCACAGGCACTGGGAAGCTGCAGACGACAATCACCTACGAGTTTCTGAACAGGACTCTGTTCATTCTTGATGAACCAAAGGTAATAATCCACCTGGCCCAATTAACATAACCGTGATACCACCACCTAAAACTTCCCGAACATATCTGAGGGAAACCAAGAGAATTTTAAATAATTCCAGGCTGGTGATATCATCGCTTGGTCTTAATCAGGAGAGATTTTTTTTTTTAAAGAATCAAAGGATCTTGCAGGTTCTGTCTTCATCCAGGAAAATGGCAGGTGACTTCAGTAGTTGTCTAAGGAAGACCCCAAGTCCCACTAGGCTCAGGCCCTGCATAGCCTCAGAAGTCATGTCACTAACTCCTCCTTGAATCATCTCTCTGTCTCTGTTGATTTCTTTCATATGCAGGCTGAACATATCCAGAGGAAGCTGATTATGATGGGTCTCGGGTACGTCCTTTGCATACTCAACATTAAGATACCAAGCTGTGTGACTTGAAATGAAGACTTGCACTTTTTCAGAAAGGCATCACCACTGTTAGCCCTGAAGAAGGTCCAAAACATGTAGAAAAATACTAAAGTCCACTGTGAACTTGAACATGCCTGGAAGACTCTCTCTCCACCTGTGGAGTATGAGTGGCCTCAATGAGTAAGCCAGACTCCACTAAACCATCTCATTTATGGCATCAAAACCAAATGAGCAAGAAACACAAAAGAGAAAAGGACTTGATCGTGCCTCCAGTGGGAGCTCTCCGTGTCTGCCGCATTTCTCAATATTCCTCCTGTCACAGTAGGATGGTCATGACGATGATGCCCCAAAACCGTGACGGCATCACGTAACACGTGCCTCTGAGCAACGGCAGGGGGAGTTCATGGGCAAATTTGCCTACAGGAGTAAGCGCAACAGAAAGAAAATGCGGCACAAATGTGAGAGGTACAGCACAGTACAGTAAGTTTCTGAAAATAAGAAAAATCAAGTGGCTGAAGACACATGTATTTTATGATTGAAGTGACACTGTTCCAAACTATACAATTCTAAACTCTCATATTCCGAACTGCCTTTTCTTTCCCACAGGTCAATCGGTGAATTTCTACAATTAGGATCACACATACCAACAGCTCTACTTTTTCCCCCCTTTCACTCAAGGATGTACTTTTTAAAACATGTCAAAGTACATCAAGTACTTGGGTGCCTGAATTCCCCTTCATCCATCTCTTGAAAAACAAAAACAAAACAAAACCTTTCATTTATAGCTGTCTCCCACACAGCACACTTAATAACTTACAGCACATCTCTAAAAGGAGAATGACCAGACGGCAGCATGATTACACAGATTAGCATGGAATGTAATCTACACATAAGCAAGGAATCTAATGAGGTAAATATTTAATAGTGCCGTTTCAAACAATATATCGCGTAGAAGAGGGCAAGACATTCCCACTGCTACCAGCACAACCAAGGAGACCAACACCATCACACACCCCTACCTGTCAACAGTCAAAGGTCACCTGTCCCTCAAGAGCTAACAGCATCCTTTAAGAAAGTCACAGATACCGAAAAAGGTATTACGCACCACCTGGAAATCACAGTGAAACATATTCAGTTATGACACTCCCCAGCTTATGTTTCGGAACTGGGATTTAATTCTGCTGTCCCTCAGGATGATACACTCCATCACCCACTGAGCCCTCAGACTAATTAGATTCCCAATTTAAGAGTAATGTTCAGCTAACAGCCTTGAGTATGTCAACTGCAAACCACAATGAAAATAAGCAAATGCTGTAGCCATACGCTAGCTGACCCACTTGTCAGATATACTGTAAACCCCTCTCCCTCCCATCCCCATCACCAAGTGCCACGGTTTCATTTGTACTCGTCAATGAAGTTACGACTATGTTACACTAGTGTTTAAGTGTTAATAAAAAAGTAAGATTGCACAGTAAGATAAAGCAAAATAACTCTGAAATTGGATAATCACATATAGATAGGCTGACTTCAAACTGGGGGAGGTGGTGTTTCTTATGATTTTTATCATGAACACATGCAGCTCTCTCTCAGAGATAACAGTAGGTAAAACTGGGAAAGAAGCAATATGAACCTCAGAATCAAGTGCAATGATGTAACAACTGATCATTACATAGACATGGTAAAAAAAACTATTAAATCAATTGGTAAGCTTTCTGATGACTGAACTTATGTTAATGACATAGAGACAATACTAACTCCTTAGTCATTCTCTGAGCCTTACTTGCTATCATGGTTCATTAAAAACTCATTTAAATAGAGCTACTGTTTTACTGGATGAGTAAGCAGAACAATAGTAAAAGAATATATTTGAGCTAATGTTGGTTTATAATAGTAGTAATACAAGCTATACCAATGAAAACTAACCCACTACTGGAGCACCTCAAGCTTGCCACTGAAAAACTTTAAATGTTACATTCACTAGAGTAATTCTGTGTTTCATCAGCATTTCAAGAATTAAGTAGATTTTGTCTGATGAGAAAAAAAAAAAAAAAAGACCCAAAGCTTAGAAAGGAACTCGAAAATGACATGAGCACACATACAGCGAGCCACCTTTCCCACTGGCTATGCCAGGATCCCCTGCCCCGCGCTGCACCATAAGAGCGGACCTCAAACCCCCCCCCCAACTGCAGGCTCCACAGCTTGAGATTTTAGAGGCAGCTGTTCCTCACCCACAGTGCCCTCCCTACCTTGCACTCTGCCAACCTTCCAACACGTATCTACCTAAAAGCAAGTAAGATGTGGAAATAAGATTCAACAGCAAGGTGTTTTAGTCTGTAGACAATTTAATGCTTAACTATTAATATGTGTTACATATTGATTCACAAATAGCTTTTCAGGAATAATACTCAGGAACAGACACGTTAATGAATGGGAAATAACAGGCTCCCTCAAGAGTAACTTCTTCTATGAATGCCATAATCTGGGAGTTGGGCATCTAAATTAAAAAAAAGTTTTATGAATTGAAGTCCAACATCATGGAGGAAATGGGGCAGAATGAGACAAACCGAACCATACACACGTAGCCTTTCATCGCCTTGCTCTAGACCATAACCGAAACCCACAGTACCAATCATGATGTTACTTGAGCTTTACTGAGCACAATGATCTTTGTTCCACAAAGACGCGCCATTGTCCCCTTCACCCCCAAGTCCGTCACCATGCTCCAATCTCCCCAACTCCCAGCCCAGAGGCCCAAGGTTAAGCTGCTGATGTGGTCCCTCAGGCCAGAACCACAGCACCGTAATTACACTGCGCAAGACCATGGAGTCTTAAAGGGAAGAGCTCCTGCCCGGATTTCTGCCGCCGTTTGGAGTGTCCACCCAAGCAGGGGTGAGCCCTTCGGTTAGGAAGGTGCCTTTTAGTTTACCTCCTCGGCAAGCCGGGTAAGTTAAGCCAGGGCCTGTTCCAGTGACCTGAAAACCTTGTCTCAATATGCCCACACCACCCCCAGCCCCTCCTCCTGCCATACAACTAGCAAATTACAAACGTTTCCATCAGAGAAAAGGAGTAGTCCAACGTAAGCCTCAGCTGCTACGGCATTCTCCCACCAACTCGCACGTGCAGCTCTGTGCCGGAGCGGGCCCCACGTGCTTTCAGGCACACAGGAGCAATCAGCCCAAGTCAGTTTTTCATCAAGTAACACCATCTCACCGAACTTACACAATCGCATACTTTGCCTAATCAACCCATCACTGATACCACTGTTGAACATATGACAAATGACTCATCACTAAAATTTCTTGCCAGTCAAATCTGGTAAACTATATATAACACTTTATTTTTTTGGCAATCAGTAGTGGAAAACTTCCCATCCTAAAATAGAAATTAGAAGGATCACTTCCTTAGTTCTAAATGTTGCAAATCATGTTTAAAATTAAAAGCACGGGAAAAGAAAACTTGGCTGTGGCTCCAGTCAATCAATCAGTACTAGAAGTAGTTAAGCAGAAAACATCTCAACACAATGTTAGACCCAGAGAGGATGCAACAGAGGTAAGCAAATCATCCTCTCCGGCATTTAAAGACAAGATAATACTTCCAACTCAAATAACTAGCCTTGTTTCCAAGGCAACTTGGCATTTGTATAGGGAACTCACTAGGGAGTTAGTAATCCCTTAACTGCTGACTTCACGATTTGAACCAGACCCCCAGTGATACCTCAGCTTCCATCTAAGAGCATAGTCAGAAAACAGAGTTTAACTGCTGCAAAAGAAGAAAGGAATTCAGATGACTCTATTAAGACCTTGGGGAGTGGAAGGGGATACAGGAGAAAAAGTGCCCTAAGAAAAGCAAGCTGGAAGAAATGGGGGTTGCTGTTGAACAGTGATTACTTTTCCAATGAAGGTGCATTAAAACCTACCACTTCTGTTCGCTCCAAGTTCTGAATGGAAGTTCAGTTTACACTGATGCATAATGAAAAGTCACTATCATTCTGACAACCACAAGCCAATATTAGCAAAAGATCAAAGTTCAATAAATTTGTTTTGTAAAATATAACGATAATGTTACATTACAAAATGCCTTTCAGTTTAATTTGCATGCAAAAAGGATAAGTGTGATTTTTAAATATCCACCCAGAGGCAGAGATGAAAAACTTCAAACATTTTCTGACTCCTTTTTGCTACACTCATTATTTCAATACCTTCTACAAAGGAGAGATAAAGGTGTCCTTGACATTAGCCTAAATTATCTTCAGTGTGCAACACAATGCTGATTAAATTAGGCTCCTTTTAATCAACTGGCAGGTTTATTCAGAAAGTAACTAAATAATGAAATTCTTTATAACAACTCTTCATTAGTATAACCTGTTTTAGCAATGTTTTTTTTTTTAAGTGAACACAGAATAAATACTAATTGTGTGTCAATCCTTTCTCCCTCATATTTGACAGGTAAAAGAAACAGCAAGTTAAACATTTTCCCCAATCCACTAACAGCTTTAATACTGAAACTTAATGCAAATCTTTTGAAATCTAGTACCACTTAATGGATGTAGGTAGCCAAGTTCAAAGAGTTTGGAAACCTTCACTTTAATGAAAATATCTTCTGAGGAAAGCCAAAGCCTCTGCTTTCCTTCCATGTGCTTCTCACACACAAGAAATGACCCCATCCGTGACCTGGAACAGTGGAGGTGGGGTCCCCTTTATGCTGCTGCTCTCCACTCATTCCATTACCGAGGCTGCCAATGTTGTAGTGGTTCCCCAAAATGAGTCAGGCTCACAGAGGTGATTCACCAGTTGTATGACCCGCGGCAGCTCCAACATTCTGGGTCTCAGTACTAATAGGTTTGTTGCATATCTGATTTAATCCTGACAAATTGCATACAACAGTTCTGCAAATGGCAAGTACTCAATAAATGTCAACTATTATTATTTGAGAGTTTCAAGAGACTGAGGTTATCAACAGAGGAAGATGAAGGGCATTGGGATTAAGTTAAATCCTATGAACTTTAATCCTAAAACTGTGGGGCATCCTTGAATGCATACCAGTTTAATTTGCATTTATTCTGCTGGTTTCAAGGACTATGAAGAAAGGACAAGAAGGGTAAACACAGCTCCTTAATCCAACAATGAAGAAGTCAAGAGGGCCTAGACAAATGGAAAGGCAGTGGAGTGAAAAGAGGTGTAAAATGTGTAATTTTAAAATGCAGAACTGAGACTTATTTAAAAGGAATTGGTACATGGTAGGGCTGGTACTCTGAAGGAGGGAATCAATCCAAAATGTTTAGGTTTGTGGCTTGGGTGGTTGGGCAGAGAGCAAGCACAAGGAAAAGAAGTTTGGGACAAAAATGATACATTCACTTTGAGGTGAAAGTATCATATATTCAGTACCCAATTCCCAGAACCCAGAACGGGAAATGGGAGTCTCTCATGCAAAGGGGAGCTCATGGCTAAAGAAATATAATGGAGCAATGTCAGCATGTAGGTGGTAGTTGAAGCCATGAGTTTAGTTAAGGACTCCAGTCTGAATGGGGAGCATGTACAACCCAGGAAGAAAAACCAGAATAAAGCTGAAGGTTTCTCTTCCTTCCCTTCATTCCACTTCTGAAGATTTTTTTTTTTTTTAAGATTTTATTTATTTATTTGACAGAGAGACAGCCAGCGAGAGAAGGAACACAAGCAGGGGGAGTGGGAGAGGAAGAAGCAGGCTCCCAGCGTTGGAGCCTGATGCCGGGCTCAATCCCAGAACACCGGGATCACGCCCTGAGCCGAAGGCAGACGCTTAACGACTAAGCCACCCAGGCACCCCCAACTTCTGAAGTTATTTGAGAAGAACTGACGAAAGAATGTTAAGCAAACTCAAGGCAACATGGTTTCACAGAAACTAGAAAAGTAAAAGTATCATGAGTAGGGACCAGTAGAATTAAAAACTATAAAGGAGGCATATTAAAACATTCTCAGGAAGGTTACATCAATACATATTTCCAACAAGTGTGACCTAGTTATTTTACATCAGTACTAAAATAATTTCAATAATAAGGATATTTTAATATTTAAATATTTTTAAATATGAATAAACAATTTTTGGTTCACCGATGATCTGAATAGATGCGCAAATATTTGTTCAAGGAGCACTAAACCAGTTACATTCACCTTCACAACAGGAGGCTTAACAGATGAGAATTCCATAAATAATTCTTGATTCTCTTGTGAAAGGGTCTATATTTCATTAATTCTTTGCTCCTGCCTAAAAGGTGCCCCGACAAATACATGGCGAATTACTATCACTTATTATATCTATTTTGCAATCCCTTTGTAAAGTGTAGGCAAGTTAATACTGATGGACTGGCTTGAGAGCAGGGCCATCTAAGATGGCCGACTTTCCTCCTAAGATGGCCGGTTTCCCGCCAGGGCACTCCCCCAGACTTCCCAGCAAGGACGGACCCAACAGCGGCAACGTCACTCCCAGTAAACTGAAACCTAGGTGGGAAACAGAAACCTACCACCAACGGACTTTCCAAACGCCACCCCTCCCCCAGCGCAGGGGGTGAGGCTGACCAATCACGAGCCGCCACGCTACCATTAGCCGACCAATCGTGGGCCGCCACACCCTACCTGTGCCCAATAAAAACCCCTGTTACTTTGCCTTGGGCGCGACTTCCTCAACTCTCCCTTTGAGTCGAGGAACCTTGCCCAAGGGTGCTTGCAATAAACTTGCCTCATTGCCCATTTTGCCTTGTCTCCGTTTGTCTTCCGGTCACTACCCGCTCTGATACCTTACAAATACAAGTAGCTAATATACTACAAGTTCTCGGGGCATCATTCCCTAATCTCACCCCTGTGACGTTATACCCAGGAAATCAAGCTCTCTTCGCACCTACAAAAAGAGAGAGATTGTGGCTTGTATCTTAGTTCAAGGGATGATACCAATTACCCATGTCATAGTCCCCCCACTTCCCAACACTCTATGATCCAGATCTTATCATTCTCTCAAGACAAAAATATGCTTGAAAGAGGCTGAGCCTAGGAAATAGCAGATTAATGCAAAATAAGAGCTAGCTCATATTCTTGCAGACCTTGACCCCTGTGGCCTCTGGTCCACTTTCCCCCATGGTGCCACAACTTTCATTTCTGATTAGACAATTTTGCACCTGCTTAGAAGGCTATGGTTCATCACCTGTTTCATTTACATTCTTTCATACCCTGTGCCAAGTATGTGCCAAGAATGGTGTGACATACTGGTTTGAGACCACTTTGTTACATTAATAAAGGCATCAACCTTCACAGAAAAAATGCAAAGAGGCACTGATTTCTGGATACAGTTTCGGCAGCTTCACAAAGCCCTTCTCTAAGAGAATGTAGACAGAATTAAAAACACATTTTCTGATATTCAATGAAATATCAATACACATTTCTTAAATTCTTTTACATCACTCTGATACCACAAAGTAATCTATTAGCTGACTATAAATCTTCTAAATATCCTCAAATTCTCTTTATATTTACCTTAAAGTATTCCTGTTAGTTTTTCTGCTCTGTCTTCCCATTTTACTACATAAATATGCAATGTTAAAACCTAGAAACAAGGAATCCCTCTGCATCCATTATAAGAAAAGGAAGAGTCATAACACAAAAATCCTATTTAAAAATGTAATTACGAAAACAGCAGCAGCCATAGCAGTTGAGTAATACTAATGGAAGCAGCTAACATTTCTTACCGGCCCTATGTTTAGACCTTTTACACATTATCTTACTTAATCCTCAAAATATAAAGAGTACTACCATCATATCCACTTCATATCCAGGGAACCTGGCAACGCAGAGGGCTGAGGTAATTGGCTGTGGTCTACCACCACATCTAAGTGGTAGAACTGCCCACATGTACTTGAAGCCAATGGCTTTGACCAGAATCACTGTGTGACACTGTCCAGCATACAAGCTCCATCATGGCCAACAGCAGAGGGGTCATTAAAGGGTGGCCATGTCAAGGAAAAGGAGAGCCACAAGTCTTCCTGTAAAGGGAGACCTAAAACAGAAGTGCCAAGAGACACAAAGTGTGTCACTTCCAGATAAACTCAGCCTTCCCTAAACACTTACACCCAACAGAATAACAACATAGCCACTTGCAACGTTACCTCTGGGTACAAACACTCAGCTTCCGAAGGCACTCAGCAGGCTGTCATGAGATGGTAAACACCCCAAATTCCATGAGAAAATGCATTTCAATTTCAACCAAGCCCACAAAGATAGCTTTTAGAGGCTGATTTCCCTAGACAGCAACAGCCACCAGTGTTTGCAGGTATCGAAATACTGAAGTGGTATGAAAGGAGTCCATGTGGGTAAACCGGAATGAAGAGCAGCCCTCGAGGACAGGTGGGCTTTTTCCGCTTTTTCCGCAGCAGCAGAAAGCTAAGAGGGCAGGCTTTGAAGTCTGGGAGCCATTGGTTCAATACAAACCCTACCAGTAAGTAGCAGGGTGGCCCTGGGTGAGCTACCTCTCCATGCCTCCCTTTCCCTTCATCTAATAAATGGAGAGGATAGTTATGCCAATCCTGCGGAGCTGTTAACCTCATGAGGTTGTCAGGAGCAAACCTGAGCCCGTACGTGTGAATGCTGAGCAAAACAAGCACAAAGCCAGTGAGCGCACGAACCGGGGCGGCCGGGGAGCGGGACTGGTGGTAGTGGATGGGGCTGTCTTCATTAGGGTCCCCATAGTCTGTTTATTTTGAAGACTAAGTGTATTATTCAGCAAGATACTCGGGACTTAAAATAGTATTAAGTTCAGCACAAATATTATTTAACAATTTAGAAAAACGATATATTCCTATCTGCTTTGAAGACATTCCTACGTTTCTTCTCTGTAGTCTTGAGGAAGTCTAATGGCATGAGTAGAAACAGGTAAAGAGGGGAGAATGAAAACAAGAAGAAGAAAAAGAACAGCTTCTAGCATGGAAACAAAAATGCTAGGGGCTGGGAAAGGGGCCAAGCAGTTTCGCAGGGAAGGCTGCCTCAGTACAGGCCAAATCCGCAGCCGGCGGGGCAGAGAGGACTGGCTATTTCCTGTAACAGGGCTACAAAAGGGGCTCTGAGACAGCCCACGCAATGAAAGGAGTTTCTTCCAGTATCTTACATGACTAAGGACAGCAACAGATTTTAAAGAGGAGCAATTCTAAAGAAAAACAATTTTAAGCACCTGACTCTCGATTTCAGCTCCAGTCTTAATCTCAGGGTTGTGAGTTCAAGCCCCACATTGGGCTCCACACCGGCTGTGGAGCCTACTTAAAAAAAAGAAAAAGAAATTGTAAACACTAATATTCATTTTGCAATACCTTGAAAATATATTCAAGTTTTAAAAAGCCAAATCTGAGCAAAATTAATTCAAAATGCTCAATATTTTCTTGGTATTGGTACAAAAAAGTTTTGCATTCACAGAAACTAAACCTGCTGGACAATTACTCTAACCAGTTTTTGGTACATGGATCGAGGTAGTGTTGTTGCTAAGTGTTTGGGAAAACAATGTAACAGTGAAAGCGTAGGGCATTCGGAAGACAAAAGCACAATGAAATGTTCCAAAAATAACCCATCCCAGGCTCTTCAACACTAATCACTTTGGTGTCGATCACACCATTCAGTTCACTCCCTAGTTAAAACCTACCTTTCCATAAATCAGAGCCAGTGACTAGATCTTCAGTATAGCATAAAAATATTTAAAGAATTTGGAGAGTTTTCACTGTCCTTCTCAAGTATATAAATATATATTAAAAGGTATTTAAATCGCTGAGCATTATCATGTCTTCAAGTCTACAGTGACTCGTAAATTTACTAAACACAAGAAATCTGGAGAAGAGTAAGGCTGCATTAACAATCACCCCCACCATATATGGAAGGAGTGACGGAGTAGCACCATCGTCTTCCCAAGGCCAGTATGTCTCAAATACCTAAGCCTATCAAGGAGCCATGAGGAATAAGGACTTAGCTCATTCGATGGTCAAGCATTCCATTTTCTAAAGTTTTTTTGTAAGACATTTATTTATTATTTATTTATTATTTATTTGAGAGTGAGTGAGAGCACAAGCAGGGGGCAGGGCAAAGGAGAAGCAGGCTCCCTGCTGAGCAGGGAACCTGACATGGGGCTCGATCCCAGGACCCCAGGATCATAACATGAGCGGAAGGCAGATGCTTAACCAACTGAGCCACCCAGACGCCCCCTGAAGATATTATTGAAAAACTACATAGAGACATGGTAAGGACATAAAGGACAGAACCATTCTTTCCCACTGGTCATCACATTTCCTTGGACAAGGTCCCGAAAACCTCCTACAAGCTTTTAGAAGACAGCATCCGCACCAGAAAACCAAACACCGCTGTGTAATCCTGAATTCTGGACCCCACTGTTTGTGGTTGAACCTTGGCCCTGACACTTCTGATCCCTCCGGGAGGGCGCAGTGGTCCCTCAGAACATCACCCTGCTCTCCTCTGAGGAAGTCAGCCTACTCAGTACCTTGGACAGAACACAGGAAATTTAAAACATAACCATATGAATGACCAAAGGACTGAAAGAAAAGGTAAAAGAGACCACAATGCAAAAAGTAAGACTAGTATCAGAAGAGTTACCACAGGAAACTACAAGGCAAGCCAAGGAGACACTGGGTATTTACACCCTCAATGGCAGACCAACCCAGACTGTGACTGCTGCGGGGTCCATACTCCTCATCAACAGTTTCATCGCTGAAGCCATAAAAAAGGCTGGCAATGTCTTAATGACCCAGAAGCTGGGAACTGCTCAGACAATAAAAATCACTCTCACACACAAGAGACCCCAGAACATACTAGAGGCGTAATAGCAAATGCAGAAAAGGCTATTGCTGGGACATTTAAAAACAGTTCTTACATCTTTATATACCAGCCTACAAGAGAGAACAATAGAACCTCAAAAACTGGTCAAGTTAGTGTTTATTTTAAAACAGAAATCTGATTAGACAATTAACATCAAAATTGCCAGAAATAAACTTCATGTAAACAAATCATTAATAGGCTGTTGCTTTTTCTTTGGAAAAAGAACATTATTTATAAATTGCTGACCTGATTCGGTACTGTCAGACAGTGAAATACACTTAGGCAAGTGGTAATTTATGAGGGAAAAAGTCACTTCACAAACTGTGACATGTTTCCAAGTGCAATAAATGAATAAAACAGAATATTGCACCACGAGATTGTGAAATCTTTAATACTATTCACCCAGAAAGGCTGAATTAAACTTCTATATAATGTTGTCAAATAGGAGTTAAATTCACTCAGTAGTTTCCCCTCATAAGAAGGTAATATTAATGGAAAATCCCTGAAATTAGTGATTCAGAGCTCCTGGTGTCAAACAGTCAGTCCCAGGGGAACCTTAACAACTATAAGAGAGTCAGGAAATCTGTGTGCCCAGCATGTAGGGGGACTGCAGGAAGACTGGCTCATTGCCTCCTGATCCCTCATGTGGCTTTATTTCTGGATGCTAGCACTAGCCGAAGTCCCTCAGATACATGCTCACTGAGAAACAAGACACAAGAGGTGTCCAAAGAAATGGGCAATGACTGATTACAATCTACCTGAAGTATTGGAAAGAAAAGCAGCTTTGCAAAGACACAAACATCAGTATCCCCAGCACTTTGTGGAAATGCATCTCTACTGCTGGAAATCGCTATTCAGAGGTAGCTGTAAGTTCCATTCCACTTCCTGGAGTACGAGCTCACGGGGCTGGACTTGAAAATTTGTGGCCTCTGTGACATCAGTGCATGGCAGGGTACAGCAAACACAGGGTAAAAAGAGCGGCAACAGAAGGTTGTGTAGCAAAAGGAAGAATCAGGATCTACTGGGGTGAAACCCAGGGAGAAGTGGGGCCAAGAAGCTGGGCAGAAAGAATGAAGCACAGGATGAGTCTGGAAGGGTGGAGGGAGTCACAAGGCAAGAGGCTTCTAGGAGAGCCAGCCACACAAATGCAGGGGCTCTGTGCACCTCCTGCAGGGCAGCCGTGATCCCAGAAGGATAGCACACTGAGTCTATTCTCTTTCACATTGAGAAAGCAAACACACAGGCTCTTCCAGACCTGAAATAACAAAGCTTGATTTGCAAACAAACAATACAGCCTCATAATGCCTTATCCGCTATTCCAAAATCAAATGGCTCCAGAAATAAACCTTTTCTTCATAAGTTTGTAAGAAAGCACATTTGCTGGCAAAACCTAATCTGAACGAATGCAAATTTATAATATGTATTTACTCACCTATTGGTGAATATTCACATGTTTTGCTACAAAAATACCACCTATTTGATTATAGAGTTCTGCCTCAGAGATCAGAGGAGGTATTATATATCATGGTACATCTTCCATACTACCTTTCTAAAATCAGAAAAAATCTAGATTCTAATACCTGGCCATAGGAATGTCAGGCAAGGGATCGTGGTGCTCCTGTGGTATGCTGGAGCTGACGAGTACTCTGGCTCTCAAGAACTGACTGTTTCGTTTTCAGGACTTTTGAAAGTCCACTGCTTAACAGAGTCATTATTAAAAATTAAACTGTGCAAATTTATAATTAAATGAACTGGATTAAAATCAAATGTAGTAAATACTTCAAACTCACTTCTTAATTACGTTACTGCAATCTCATATGTATGGTCTTAAAGTTCTTTATGTCCATTGCATCTGTACAATAGAAATATCCCAGGATGCTATGCGACAATGTTTCCCAATTCCACACTCGGTGATATCACATTGGCTTCTTGAAATAGAGTATTTACACCACAGAAACTGGCAAACACTACATTATCAGTGGGTTGTTAAACATTTACAAATCCATCAATGCTTTCGGCTCTTCTAAAACTATGAAGACAAAGATGAACTTATACTGCCTTCAGTATCTTATGTTTGGAAGGGGTGTTCCAGTGCACAACAGATAGACAGAGGTCAAAATCTGGGAGTCAGAGTCCACAGAGCAGAAGCTTCAAGAACCACAGCACCCCTTTCCTGTTGTTTGGTTTGCCATTAGACAACAAGCCACACAGGCGGACTTCTGCATGCTGGTCTTGTACCCCAGTTACAGGGCATTAAGTTAGAGGTAAACCTCCCAACCACTACTAGCATGCACTAGAACAGAGATTGTTGTCCATTTATTTTTTTAGATTTTATTTATTTGAGACAGAGAGGGAGAGGGAGAAGCAGCCTCCCTACCAAGCAAGGAGGCCAACATGGGGCTAGATCCCAGCACCCCAAGATCATGACCTCAGCCTAGGGCAAACGCTTAACCGACTGAGCTACCCAGGCACCCCTGTTGTCCATTTTACTCAATGCTACATCCCAAAGGCCTAGACCTTATACACAGTAGATACGGAGTAAATATTTACCAAAGCACCATGTGGTTCAATACGCACTATATTTCAAGTCCCATAAGGTAAGAAAAATTGCCAGTCAAAGAGACCATCTGCTAAACCTTTTCTAGTATGAGAACTCATTGAGGGTGGGGGTGGACGGTTGGGGTAGGTAAGGAGGATGAGTACTCCATTATATTCATAAAGATAGAAGTATATAATATTTCCTTTACTTTCTGGTTTAAGTAAGTTTTTTTGATTGAATCTGAAATCCATTATTTGCAATATTGTTTCTATGAAAAAATAATGTTCCAAATAATTTATTTTAAAATGAAGTGTTAGAGCACAAACCCATTCCTAAGTTGGAGACATCAACCCTATATTTACAGTCACCATAGCAACTTTTTCCTCAAGCTCTCATAGCCTTAATTTTAAATAGAGCAAAATTTGAAAAAGAAAGAAAGAAAGAAAGAAAGAAAGAAAGAAAGAAAGAAAGAGGAAGGGAGGGAGGGAGAGGGAGGGAGAGGGAAGGAGGGAAGGAGGGAAGGAAGGAAGGAAGGAAGGAAGGAAGGAAGGAAGGAAGGAAGGAAGGAAGGAAGGAGAGAGAGAGAGGGAGGGAGGGAGGGGAAAAAAATCAAAAAACAAACAAAAACCCAACCAAAAAACCAAAAACACGACCATTCAAAATAATTAAATAACTAAAAAACTCCATAAACACGTATTCAAAATAATATGGAAAGTGCAGAAGCTGACTTTTTAGAAGATAATGTTTCTTTTCTAATCTTGACACATTATTTGTAAGGCACTTGGAAGATTTCTTATTTATTGCCTAGGAGAAACCTTCATCCTTCACATAACTCAGTTTTTAATTGATATTTCACACATGGTATTTGCATAAGAAATACAAATGCAAAGAGAAGGGAAGGACTTCCAGTGCTTAAGCACCTAACATTATAAATGCTTCTTTTAGAGAAAGGAAAATTTAAATCTCTCTAATCTATAGTAGGAGACTCAAAAAGGCTTCCACTTCAAGATCCAATTTATATTCCTAAAGGAATAACAAAATTCTCTCACTCTGTGAATCCTCTACAGATGAATTCTAAATTTACAGGCAAATTTCAAATTCAATCTTATACAAACCACTAGAGCCCAAGATGGCACAACCCTCTCATGCAGACAGCATAACCTCTGTCTCCTAAACAAAGGCAACCATAAGTTTAGACCACACCCCTGACAATCTGTCCAGCATGTTAGGTGTCAGGTAACTGGGAGAAGGGCCACTAGACAGTTCTGGCGCCTCAACTGCAACTGTTTTCCAGAATCACTGCTACATACGGCATCTATAGGACTTCTGGGATGAATAATTTTCCCCACCCTTAGTGAGCCTCACTTAAGAAAACCCACAAAAAGGAAAACAGTAAATCTTTATCCTACATATAGTTTTAGGTGACTACCAAGTGCCATAGGGACCTCCTCTACCCAGAAAATGTCCTTACAATGTTTTTTAAATAAACTGGTATGGAATGAACATAGTGGAACAAAACACAAAATAAAATGTACATTTCAAGCTGTGAGGCTGTTTGAGTGTGTGTGTGTGTGTGTGTGTGTGCGCGCGCAGGCACACATGCATGGATTTGCTCACTGGGCCACCAAGTCAAATGTACTTCTTACTGTAGGGCAATGGTCTTCAATGAAGGCAAGTTTGCCCCAGGGAACACTAGCAATATCTGGAGACACTTGATTGTCACAACTGGGGGAGAGTGCTATTGACATCTAGTTGGTACAAGTCAGGGAAACTGCTAAACACGCTGCAATACACAGGACAGTCCTATCCAGCCTCAAAAGTGTCATTATGCTGAAGAAGTCAAACTCACTCTTCGCAGACGACATGATACTCTATGGGGAAAAGCCAAAAGACTTCACCCCAAAACTGTAGGTCTCATACAGGAATTCAGCAACGTGGCGGGATATAAAATCAATGCACAGAAATCAGTTGCATTTCTATACACTAACAATGAGACAGAAGAAAGAGAAATTAAGGAATGAATCCCATTTACAATTGCACCAAAAACCAAAAAATACCTAGGAATAAACCTAACCAAAGAGGTAAAGGATATCTGTACTTAGGAAACTATAGAACACTTATGAAAGAAGTTGAGGAAGACACAAAGAAATGGAAAAATATTCCATAATCAGATTGGAAGAATAAATATTGTTGAAATGTCTATGTTACGCAGAGCAATCTACACTTCCAATGCAATCCCTATCAAAATACCATTGACATTTTTCACAGAGCCGGAACAAATAATCCTCAAATTTGTATGGAACCAGAAAAGACCCCGAATGGCCAAAGTAATGTTGAAAAAGAAAAACAAAGCTGGTGGCATCACAATGCCTGACTTCAAGCTGTATTACAAAGCTATAATCATCAAGACAGTATGGTACTGGCGCAAAAACCGACACATAGATCAATGGAACAGAATAGAGAACCCAGAAACGGACCCTCAACTCTATGGTCAACTAATCTTGGACAAAGCAGGAAAGAATATCCAAAGGAAAAAGAAAGTCTCTTCAACAAATGGTGTTGGGAAAATTGGACAGCCACATGTAGAAGAATGAAACTGGACCATTTTCTTACACCACACACAAAAATAAGCTCAAAATGGATGAAAGACCTAAATGTGAGACAGGAATCCATCAAAATCCTAGAGAAGAAGATAGGCAGCAACCCCTGTGACCTCAGCCACAGCAACTTCTTGCTAGACATGTCTCCAAAGACAAAGGAAACAAAAGGAAAAATGGACTATTGGGACTTCATCAAATAAAAAGCTTTTGCACAGCAAAGGAAACAGTCGACAAAACCAAAAGACAACCGACAGAATGGGAGAAGATATTTGCAAATGTCTTATCATATAAAGGGCTAATATCCTAGATCTATAAAGAATTTATCAAACTCAACACCCAAAAAACAAATAACCCAGACAAGAAATGAGCAGAAGACATGAACAGACATTTCTCCAAAGAAGACATACAAATGACCAACAGACACATGAAAAATGCTTGACATCACTCAGCATCCACGAAATATAAATCAAAACCACAATGAGAAACCACCTCACACCAGTCAGAATGGTTAAAATTAACACGTCAGGAAACAACAAATGTTGGCGAGGATGCGGAGAAAGGGGACCCTCTTACACTGTTGGTGGGAATGTAGGCTAGTACAGCCACTCTGGAAAACAGTATGGAGGTTCCTCAAAAAGTTAAAAATAGAGCTACCCTTCGACCCAGCAACTGCACTACTAGGGATTTACCCAAAGGATACAAGCACTGTGATCCAAAGGGGCACCTGCACCCCAATGCTCATAGCAGCAATGTCCACAATAGCCAAACTATGGACAGAGCCCAGATGTCCTTCAACAGATGAATGGATAATGATGATGTGGTGTATACACACAATGGAATATTACTCAGCCATCAGAAAGGATGAAATTTTAGCATTTGCAACAATGTGGATGGAACTGGAGGGTATTATGCTATGCAAAATAAGTCAATCAGAGAAAGAGAATTATCACATGGTTTCACTCATATGTGGAATTTAAGAAACAAAACAGGGGATCATAGGGGAAGGGAGGGGAATATAAAATAAGACGAAATCAGAGAGGGAGACAAACCATAAGAGACTCTTAACTCTAGGAAACAAACTGAGGGTTGCTGGAGGGGAGGTCGGTGGGGAGATGGAGTGACTGGGTGATGAGCATTAAGGAGGGCACACGATGTAATGAGTACTGGGTTTATGCAACTGACAAATAACTGAACTCTACATCTGAAACTAATGATACACAACATGTTAATTAATTGAATTTAGATAAAATAAGGCAAAAGAAAAATAAAGTGTCATTATGCCAACACTGAGAAACTCTGTTTTAGGAGACAAAGTTTAAAGGACACTAACTGACCCCATACTTCACCCTATTGAACAGTCACTCCTATAAAACATATATGAATTTGTATATGCATTGTCTCCTAGTATTTAAAAAAGTAAATCACCAATTGCCTATCCAAGGACACTATTAAAATTTGGTGACAAATATTTTTTCTAACTATAAAAATGCTGAATGCTCACTGTAGAAAATAGTGAAAGTAAAAGAGAATAAAGTATTTTGTGACATATTTATGAAAAGACAGAGCAAGATAGGACAGTCTCATAGTTTGTAAATCTTTTGCCAGAAAGTAAAAACTCCTAAGATATACGGATTGTGATTAAAATGTTGGTTTTCAGATTTTGTTTAAACTTTACAAGTTTTCACACAGGAACTTTAACAATAAGACAACGCTTGCTCCTATCATCAGAAAATGCCGGAGATAGATATTAGAGTTGACTTTAAGAAAAAAATCTTAAAACGAAAGATGGTAAGTGAGCTGGGGAAGGTCAGAAAGAGAAAAATAAAGAAGGAAAAAGACCAAAACAGGAAAACATGAGCAGAAATCTACTTCTACTCACCATGCATGCTTTTCAAGCCACAAAGCAACTTGGGACTTTTTTGTTGGAAACTGCTAAGCATCCCACCGGCAACCTATTTGCAGACAGAGGCATTACTATAGAAAACCTCAGACTGGTGAAGGATTGAACATAGACAAGCTGCTATTTGCTTTTCAAACTGCTCAGAAAGAGAGACCACACAACAGAACAACAAACTGTAAAGTTCTAAGTTAAGGATTTTGTCAAAAATGTTTTTTTTTTAACCACAGTCTGATAAATTTTAGTCATTGTATTTAAGAGAATCCTAATTACATGCAAAAGAAAAGTGGATATGCTTGCTGTCACTAATGAGATCTCAGAGCACGTGAATTATTTCAGAAGCAGCAGCTAGTATCTGAGGATGCATTTTTTCATCATTTGCATTAAGCAGAAATTTTATCAGAGGCCAATTAATAGTCAATTTAATAGCTTTGTGAAAGAAGTACTAAATTGAGTGTGTCAACACCATATATTCGGTGCCTCTGCCTGTCTTGCACTCATCAAGGAAATTACATGAGTGACACTCCATTCCCAGGGATGATGGCAGATCACTGGCAACTCACAACAACACTTGGTGGACATCCAGTTGTTTTAAACATCTGGTAGAAATAATGCCATCAAAAGGACCTCAATTCCTGCAGATCTTCTGCAAGAAAGCTAAAAAAGAAATTGACTAAAACTCTCAGCCTAATACTATTTAAAATTTTATATTTTAGAATTCTGAGAACAAGTCCATGCTCAAATGAACTAGATCCATTAGAAACACATGCAGAGAATCCACATCAAAGCAAAACAACTTTTATTGACCAATTTTCATTAAAATTAAGCCAATATAATACACGTATACTGAAATGATATCAAACTCCTCAAAAACCTAGATCACTCTAGCCCTAAAATAACTAGTTCATTCTAGCTTTAAATTTCTGTAATAATCCAAAACAAGTAAGATTTGACTACCTGGAGAAAACAGGACTGGATGACAACAAGTTTTTCCAAGAAATGATTTAAATGTTATCCATGCAGATGGTTAAAAAGAAAGGGCAATAGAATATACTGGCCCCAAAGAACACCTGCCCTTATGGTGGCCTAACCCAGAGGTTTTCCGAGCGTGGCCCTACCAGTGGCATCATCACCTGGAGACTCATTAGAAATACAAATGCTCAGGCCCTGCCCCAAAGCTACTAAGTCAGAACATCTGGGGCTGGGGCCTAGAAATCTGTGTTTTCACAAACTCGCCAGGCAATTCTAACACAAACTCAGGTTTGAGAAACACTGCCCTAACCTTCTCGAGGTGGCAAATCAGATTAAAGAATAAGAATAAAGATGAACTGGAGTGTTTAAGAATTCGGACTGGACTAAGCAACATCCATGATTTATCTCCTTTAACCCTAATAACAATTTTATGATATAGAGCTATTATTCTCACGTACACTGGAGCAACACCAGCTTGGCGAGATTAAGTAACTAAGCCCAAACTCTGAGAGGCAATGTAGAGCTGACCACTGATACACGGCCCCAGGCAAGCAGCCCGTCTCTCCCTTCCTGCCCCCAAAGTACTGAGTTCACCTGTTCAATAAACTACCGAAGATTTTAGGAAATGAACAGATACCGTCAGAATTTAATTTCAGTCTTGACCACATGGGCGTCAAAACCCCACCTGTGTTGATGCCATTCCCCTCTGCCAAAAAGAGGTAGGATGTTCGGTCTAGATGGCCCTTCAGTTTCTCTTTCATCAGTTCAAATTTCTAGTAATTGCTTCACTGAGGAACAACCTACCACACAGCCCACCTCACCATCTTTGCAATTTGACCACCTCTTCCTGAATGCAGGCAGTATCCACAGTTGGCCCATCCCTAAACAAAATCCCAACTTCCCCCCAAAGGGACCAGGTAGGAGAGACAGAACTTAACAGGCACTCCAGGAATAAGCTTTTACAGTGGCATCCTCTCAAACTCATGGGAATGAGAGCTGTTAAGGCCCAAACACCACTGTCTGCACTTACTGACAGGGAAAAACACAAAGACAAGGGGGCAATAAGAATCTATCCACATGGATGCTGACAGGAAAAATATTTATAATGGCTCTATCAGAAATGTGGAAAAATACCCTTAACTGTATACAACAGGAGACATAGTAAATCACTGTACAACTACAGTATTTAAAACCTATGTAACTATTAAAATGTATATCCATAGGCATGGAAAGAAAACCAAACAATACACACCAAAATATTAACATATTATATTAAATATTTAATACTGCAGAATTACAGAGGATATATTTTCTGCTTTGCACTCTTTTGTTCTTCACCTTCCCACAATATAAGCTTGTTTGTAATGCAAAAGTATATTTATAATACATTCAAATTAGAAATAAATACAATAAATATGTTCTATACTTTTAGAAGCTAGCAAACTATCAGCATATACATTAATATTAAAGTAATGATGAAAAGCTGTCTTAAAGTTTGAAGTTAACAATTTATATTAACAGTCAAAATGTGGCACACTTTAATGAAACTCGCTATTGTGAAACACTGAATATATCAGATAAATACATTTTCATACAAAGAAGAAAAATAAGTACTTTGCAGATTATAGCAATTACCAATACCCATCTCATCAACAAGTTTCAGGGTTCCACTGGGAATAAATACATAGCTTTTATTTTCACTGGAATTAACTGAGCTGCTTTCCTCTTCTTTCATATTGTTTTAGAGATTTAATTTATTCTTGCGGCTCAACACAATGAATGAATACATTAGAATCTAAGACCATCTTAGAAGGACCCCTGACAGCCAGATAAAACACAGTGATTACTGTCAGAACACAAATGAAATAATCTGAAAAGGCGAGGAATTATTAGCCTGCTGTCTAGTTTTCAAACACACAAAAGCAAGAAATAGGGTTTTTTTTTATTTTAAACTCATTCTAAAAAGTTTTTATGAAATTTCATTATTTAATATTTGGTAATAACACATAAATGTCCTACTAGAATGGCTACTGAAACTTTCAAATCATCATGCAAATTTAGGAATGAGTGACACTATTGAACAGTTCATCAGAAAGTTGGAGGGACATTCCCAGTGTCAGCCAGCTCCCATTAGCAAGCAGGTCAGTTCAATGAACATTAGCAATTTATAGTAATTTACAAGAGGAAATATATAGAAATAAGACTACTTACTCTGCTTAGTTTCTTTATTTTCATGCAACCATTTAAAAAATACAACGGTAGGGATTTCAAAGTCAGAGATACACAGCATTTTTTACTATACATTTTAAGCATAAACAACATAAATAATCTGCCAGAATTATGCCACATCATTTTTCCCCTTGGGAAGATTATAAATGTTACACATACCGTATGTATTAAATAATTATGACTAGAGATAATCACAGCACACATAAAACGTATGCATCACTCCCAAGAATTTGTCTAGATATTTATTACACTGAGACCTACAGCTTTTAAAGCTCTGTAAGGAAATCACATGTTTAGCTCTTAACATTACATAGAAACGATACCAAAGATTGGGGGAAGGGACAGTAAGCACATGGGTGAGTCTGCAATCCCATGGGTTATGACTGAGAACTTTCTTCTCACGGTAAAACCTGACATCTATTGCTCAAGTGAAGACTCAAATTGATGGGGGGGGGGGGGGGATACTCTCTGCAGACAGGAAAAATGTATTGCAGGCAATGACTATGCTTAAAAATGGCTAATTAGCCAGTAAATTTTGATCATCAGTTCTAGTAAGTACTGAAAAATTAGCCTATGTTAAATAAAAAAATTTCCCATGACTTCATAAATGTTGTATTTCTGTGGTTCTAATAAGATGGGAATAGGCAAGTTACACAAAAGGGTTGGCGTCCCCAGGCAACTCAATTTCTATTGATCAAGCACACAGTCTTTCCATTTGATGTTTTATGTTATGCCAGTCAACCAGCCTGTATGTGAAAAACTTGTTTGAAAGCAGTAACATTTATTAACCTTGGACACGCAGTGCCCTGTAAATCAAAACTCTCTTTAACTCTTCATATTTATAATTCATTTCCTACAGAAGTATGCCTACTATTTAAAATATTATGAAATTCATTATTCAAATCGAATTAAAATGTTACCCGAAACATAGTAGTCACTCAATGAATGTGATTTATGAACAATCTTTCTCAACATTCCAGTCTTCTAAATAGGAAGAATTCTTCTCTCCGATTCCTAAACCAAAGGCAAGAACTAAAGAAAGGGGCAGCCTTTGACTGGCTTGACTTTGCAACACTTGGACCAAAATGTCTGTCACAGTTCCTTCTTTGGTCTCTATTGCATCCCAAATCCAATTTCCCGTTCATCACTCACAAAAGTTAAGTCATCTGAAGCAGTCAACATTCAATTAGTACAAGAGGAATAATCCAGGCATACCCATTCTTGGACCTTGCTTCTGTTAGGTCCAACTAATCTAACTACCCAAGCATTTCTACAGAGGATGGGCAGGGGCAGGAAAACTAAACTGCAACCATCAGATAACCCAGATCTCAACAGTTACGTACTTAATGTTTTAGCTGGTATCTTCCAACAATAGAAACTTCAATATGTTTTTCCATACATCGTGCTATCTTTTAAAATCCAGTATCTTGGACATTGTACAGATACAATAGTGCAGATTCCCACGCCAGAAACCCTCTGAATAGGAGCCCTGTTGGGATATGCTACGAATTTGTGTCTCAACAGAACTCTCACAGTTGCCTCTGACTTGGAACGCTTGACAACAAAGTCGTCTTTAAATAAAAACAAAAGTCCGCTCTAAATAATTTTCTCCTCTGCAGGTCTTAGATTTTATGATACATCCCACTGCCTAACATTCAAAATAAATTAAAACTTCTCTTATCCGTATAGCCCTTGCCTTCACCTTACACGAGTGAGATCTCTTCTGTTCTGAATGCTTAATAGTCCACAATCCACAATAAAATGATTCACAAAGGGATGAACTTTTTTGTTGTTAAGTTGGTTTTCTGCGTTATGGCAAAAGCTAGCCAATCCTTGAAATCCACTGATACAATTTTGCCCTTACATTACATTGGTTGCTATTTTCACAAAAAATATTTATATCACCTAAAAAACACTGAACTTAAGCACTGGTTAGAGTTGTACTTAGAAAGTTTTGTTATTTTTTTTAATTATCATCTAACAGGATGATAATCCACAAACAGGAATACATTTCACTGAAATACTATAAACAGAAATTTTATTTCAAAAAGTAAAACCACTGTGTATTTATCTTTCATTGGGTAATGTTCTTCCACCCACTCCTTCTGTAAGCAAAGTACCCCGTGGTGCTCTGACCTCTCTATAAGAAGGTTCTAGTGACAGAGCCTGGACAGCACAAATATCTGAGCCAGCCAACACCTCTGCTCCTTCTGGGTGACCATGCCCAGACAGTTCAACAAGCAGACACCACGTGACATACAAAAACACACTCCAACAAAAATCACACTGTCTTCAATCAGTGTTGCCAATGACCTAGTAATAAGGCCAGAACTCTGCTGGACCTTCTCAGATCTAAGCCAACTTAGTAAAAAGAAAATCCCCTGAACTCTCTGGAATAAGCCACAGTCCATTTGCTGGTCCCTTAAACAAACAGTTGGCATACCCGTCTGTGCCCAGGCTGGAAGACACAGGCCACGCCTATCATCTTATGACAGGCAGATCATTGCTGAACACTCTCCATCGTTAATGTATCAGAACTTGGACCACATAGACAAACTGAATCTTTCCTTAAAAAAAATACATTACGGTAAAACATAAAAAAATTTCAAGGAAATCACGTCCACAGACGCTTAAGAAAAACAAATGGTCTCTCCTCAGGGCTTATATATTTTACAATCACTCCATATTTGGAGATAATTAGGGCTTTTTTTTTCAACTTAGAAAAAGGAAATCTTTATTGTGTTCTTTTAAGTCTAAAAATGGCAGGAGTAAGATATTAAAAGTTTTCACTTCAAAAACAATGTTTCTCATTATATAATCTACTCGTTTTTTTACCTCTTCAGTACTCTTAAAGACAGCATGTCTGCACAACTGCAATCTAAAACATCGTAAGGACAAGGTATTGTATGACACACACCCTTCAATTTAGGACAAAAGCTCTACGCATGTCTGCCAATGTAATGCCATGAGTACTAGAGAAATTCTCTCACGATCATCTAGCTCTCCAGAGCCCCGGCTATAAAAATATGCTAGAATTGAATGTCTTCTTCAAATGCATGCAAGAAAAGAGTGATCCTAAATCAACTGAAGATATTTTAACGAGTCCCATATAAATTATGTAACACACACTGAAATTTTAGAGCCAAGTATTTATAGCCAAGCTAAGTCACAAAAGTTTGCATAAACGCACCTCAAATGGGGGTAAGAAATGCCCTGATGCACACAGCTGACTAGTTTGGTTCTCCTGGAAGCAAGGCAGGATGACAGGAGGCATGGCCATCAACATCAACAGCCCCACCCTGGGAGCTCAACTGTTTTTAACTAACAACCAATCAAAGTATCTTAAAACTGACACATATCAGACATAAATAATAATTTTCTAACCCACTGGGTTTGTTCACTTACTCAAACATATGCCGGTAACAGGCTCTAATGGGTCACTTCAGTATGAAGCAAGAGCTGGGACTTTTGCCCCTACCTCTAGCCCTAGGCTTGAGGAGTATCAAGAGAGCTGAGAAATTTGCCCCGGTTACATCTACACACACATTTTAAAGCAAAAACCAAGGAGGAGTGCTGGAAATAAGGCCTGATGAAGTGGGAGGCCCCAACCACCCCAGCTCTGGACCAAAACCCTGGAATTTGTCGAGGCAGGAGGACCCACAACAGCTAAGGTGAGGGCCGAAGCTTCCCCATAAATCAGCAAATACTGGGGCACCTGGGTGGCTCAGTCAGTTAAGCGTCTGCCTCCAGCTCAGGTCATGATCCCAGAGTTCTGGGATCGAGTCCCACATCAGGCTCCTTGTTCAGCGGGGTACCTGCTTCTCCCTTTGCCTGCTGCTCCCCCTGCTTGTACATGCTGTCTGTCTCTTTCTCTCACAAATAAAATATTTTTTAATTAAAATTTTTTTTAAAAAAGCAGCAAATATTATACTATGGCTTCGTCAGATAGGGATGATGGGCATCCCCAACATCCGCCATAAATGAGGAGAGAGGCCAAACCAGTCTGCTTCCTAAGGCCTTCCCAAGGCAAAGCAACATCACCACAAGCAGAAGGAACTGTGACCTCACCAGGATTATTCGATGCATTTGGGAGAGACAAAAATCTCTTAGAACAGCAGAGCAGCAAGAGAATTTTATCATCACCCCCAAAGTTTGGGGTATTTTCCTTTTCTTTGGCCTTGTTACAAAAAAGAACGGTTCAAGACCTGAGGTGAGAGAAAGACACTGTTTAACCATGTATGTTCAAAATTGCATCTTAGGCAATAGTGTCTCTAAAAACACCTATAATCACATTTTTGACTCAGTGTTTCACAAAATAAATTTTAAAAAAAAGAATTATCATTTAAATCTCAGTTTTCAGGAATCAAATATTTTAAGTATTGCATATGACTGACTTTAAACTTTAAAGGAGCTTAAGTAAATGGACTGAGGAAGCATTTAAAGTGTGAAAATAACTAGCAGTAGAATATAACAGTAAAACCTACTGCAAGTTTATGTCAGTGATGACTTGAAGGGACTCCTTGCCCTTAGAGAAAGCAGCACTTCAAATACTCAAGCCCACTAGCAAACAAGGCCACATAATACTACTGAACAAGCTATACTATGTGACTGTACTTTAAAACAGACGGAAACACATGCTGGGTGATCTCCTGGTGAAAATTCAGAAGAATGGTGGCAAACCATCCCTCATCAACCTTCCAGCCCTTATCTGCAGCCGGGTCCAGAGCCGGGAAATGACAGACCACATGCCACACTGGCTGCCAGACAGGGTTCCTGGGTCAGAACCGTCGCAGGGGCCCAGCGCCGGCAGGGGCACGGCGCCGGCAGGGGCACAGCAAGGGGCAGCTCCCAGGCCTCCTGTCCAGCCCACAATCTGTCCCCAGAGTGGGATTCCGAAGGAGACATACAAAACACGGCCTGGGGACTGTGCTTCCCAGCCAGGTTTTACATTCACAGAAAATAAGGTCTTTGAATGTCTCTAACAACAACGGAATAATTGCAAAAATGGCGTATTGGATAAATGGGAAATCTCAGGTTAACTACAAAGAGGTAAAAAAGGATAAACGGATGAATGCAAAGGATGCCGGGCTCAGTGGAACGTGCTCCCTGTGCCAGAATGCGTGTTTTTTATGGAACACGCTAATGATAGCAAATTACCACAAAAGGAAATTGGGGAAGAAAAAAAAAGAAAAAAGCACGGAACAATAAGCAAGAGACACAAAAGCTGATATTAATCAACTATTTGGGTTTTTAGAAGAAAGGTCTGGTTGGTTTTTTTTTTAACCCCACTAGACCAAATGAGCTGTAGCACATAAACAGGGAATGTTTTGTTCAAAAGAGAAGTGAGACCCTCACCATAACATTTACAATACTACAAGAGACTCTATCAAATTCTGTGAAGGCAGACCCGGTGGCTGGCGTCCCGAGGCTCTGGTGAGGTAAACACTAAACTGCCCACCGCTGTTTTATGTATTTTACTGCGAGCCTATTGATGCATTTAACGCACAAATGCCAGCCATTCCAGGCCAGGATACAAAAATGTATTGTGGATGTGCTTTACGTTAATGTGGATTCCAACAGTTTACCATCCATCAGCTACCCTAGTGCCAATTAGCACCTTAAAAATCATGGATAAATATTTGAAAAACATGTTAGCAATTAAAGGGAGGAAATATTGCACATTAAAATCAGGAAGAGACTTTAGGTGAAATACCAAGAGGTAACCGAAGTTTCACAGCACAACACAAAACGCTACACGCACTCGACACCAAGAATACAACATGCAGCTCCTATTTAAAACTCAGCCAATGCCAATTATTATTTACTGCTTTCAAAGCTAATAGGTCCTCTAATTGAATACAAGAGGTTTTAAACTTTGTGCATCATTAACTTATACTCCATGTCAGTAACAGTGTGGACCAATGCTTTCAGCGAACTAAGAATGTGAAAAATTCTCAAGAAACACAGCTTAGCATCATCCCTTGTACTCACTTAGGTTTGCCTTTTTTAAACAATAGGAAAAGTTAGAGTGTCTAGCTTGGTTTACAGTCAAGCTCTATTCTTAAGTAATCTAAAAAGAAGAACATAAATTTCTCATAATTTAAAAAGACATTCCATTCCATGCAGAATAATCCTAGCAGTTAGAAAAAAATTTAATATAAATGGAAAGAAATTTAATATACCAAGTTACCAAGTTGTAGTTACGGCCAATGACAACAGCTTTTCTGAGGAATCAGAGCCTCACACTCTTAGGGCCTTTTTTTTTTTTTTAATTACTGAGCCTTAAAACTAGAACAAAGGCCATTAACAGCAGGAATTGCTATATTCTTATTAAAACCACATCCACTGTTCAGAATGAGAAAAGTAACCAAAGGCATTCATTCATGGGGAAAATCTAGGAAACTAGTAATAAGATATGTAGATGGCACTGAGTGAAGTATTTGACAATTTATGAACTGGTTGAAAATGGATACAGTCTTTTAAGAACAGTAACTTGAACATTAGTCTTCAAGACATGAACAATGTGGTCCCAATCCATTCAAATAGAAGGACAGTGCCACTATTCTACTTAAGGAAAATATCGGGAAGTTTTAGCTCTACTTTAAAATTCAATTAGAAGACAAAACCTTGTACTTTGCATGTATGGGAAAATGATCTCCCAGGAAAAATTTAAATTAAAAATAACTGAGAAACAAAATTTTAGGATCACAGGATAATAAATATTTCTATTTTTGCTTTAACTATTAGAAAGCCTTGAACCAAGGAAGCGAATCATGTAACTGCCATGCCTGAATGTGTATCTTACATTATTTTACTATCCATATTTTTCCTAATGCTCTTAACATGTGTTAGTCTTTTGTAATCATATGCACCTTATAAGGCCAATTCATCCAAGTTCGAGTGCCATCCCCATTCTCTGAGAAATACCTCTACTCATCCGCACACCCACCTACATACTAACCACCCAAAGGAGCAGGACTTTGGTAAATACAGGTGTTCCACGTGACTATTTCATGACCCCCCCCCCCCCAGCCACTGCCATCATCATTGCCACCGCCCTGCACCATCCCCTTCCAGCCACAACTGATGAGATCAGGGCTGGGCCTTTGATCTAAACTGTACCAACCGTATTATCTCTCCAGAGAACCTGCAAGTGGGACTGAGAGACCAATGAGTGGGGGGGGGGGCTAGAACTATCATAAGGAAAAATTAATGACATGAGCTAGACAAATCATAACATGGAAATAGAGGCAAAGAAAGCTGCTCTCTGGGAGGAAAAATAAAGCAGAATTTCAGAAGAAAGGAAGAAATCAGGGACTGAGCAGAGGTCCTTCTGTGATTCCTAACATAACACCTTTTTAGTTCTTATTCCCACGGATTTCCTACACTAGTTGAGGCTATGAAGAAACCCTGTAGTATCAACTACAATTTCATTCTTTCCTACTTAGGCTAACTTGATTTGGCTCTTGTTATATGGACATCAAGAAACGCGACTGAGTATACCCTAATATCATCCTACGTGCAACAAAGATTTAATATATACAACTGTGCAACCACTCTTCAACCCCTTGGCTTGTGGTAACTTAGATAAACAGAATTATAGGGTTTGTTTGTGTTCTGTCCGTATCTACTTCGATCATGAACTTTAAGGCTTATTAACTAACCCTCCCCCTTACACTCCTTCCCTTCCAGTAGTCCACTGTCCTTCACTGTGCTAAGTTCGAGTCCTTAAATATCTATAAGAGGATATTTCTGGCTCACAGATTGTCTCTGTTTCATTGAAAATCTCTCTGGGCACACAGATATGCCCGATCACAACCCACCACTAAGCACAGACGGTAAAGGAAGGTATAGTATTGGCTTAATTTTCTCTCTCAGCCACTAGTACAACAACAACCAATGGATCCAGTGGTTCAACCGGATAGAGGAACATCCATCACCAAACACCACTATCTCTATGGTCTCCTTTTCTCCACTCTTTCCAAAGTGGGTCACTGTTCGTATTAGAATGTGTTTTTATCTGAGTGGTTTGGGGGAGAAAAATAAGTTAGAATCTACTACGTTACTTGAAAAAGAGGGATTATGCTTTATTCGGTTTTGTATCCCCAGTGCCCAACACATTATACAGGGTAGAGTACAGGCACAGAAAATAATCAGCAATCAGAATAAGTAGAAAATATAAACGGTATGATGGAAGCATGATTATTACCTTGCCAGGGCTGCTCCACAATCAAAGATGAAGGCGACCATGGTGTCATTGGCTGTATGTAATAGGGATAAAGGGAGACCTTTCAAGCCTGCATCCCTGTACAAGCTGCCAGACGTTCCTTAGCTCCTACTGAATTTTGCACGTGGACTACACATCTCTTTGCTCAAAAATATTAAGTGAGACATTATGTCTCTCAGCGCTACAACCCCAAATGATCCGGCACTGCCATTTCAGAGGCTCATTAACACTTGCTCATTCCAAAACCAATTCCAGGGGATGTTGTTACAAAGCTTTGGTAGCTGTAGGTCTTAATAGAAATTCTGCTTCATTGTATTAGCCATATGAATTATAAGCAAGAATCACCTAGTAAACTGTCAAAATTGCATTGATGTTTAGAACAACCAATAAAAACCTTAGTGCTCCTACTAACTCGGTTCCTCAAAGTGTTAAGTCATACAGAATTTGGGAATGGGTTCTATCTCCTTTCAGACAGTCCCCTTGACTCCAGAATACTACACTGCAACAGGGTGAGGCTAACCTACTACAAAAAAGGGTCCGCCTTAGCTTCCATTACATGATGTCTCCTCTCCCCAAAATGTGCAAACTTACCTTTTATTCCAATTACGCTGAACTAATGATTAATTAATAAAGGCATGCGGCTTCCAAACCCACACAGTTGCTATTCCCTCTGCCTGGGATAAACTCCTCCCTCAGAATTAAAAGCATCTTTGGGGCACCTGGGTGTCTCAGTTGGTTAAGTGTCTGCCTTCGGCTCGGGTCATGATCCCAGGGTCCTGGGACTGAGCCCCACGTCAGGCTCCTTGCTCAGCGGGGAGCCTGCTTCTCCCTCTGCCTGCTGCTCTGCCTGCTTGTGCACTCTGTCAAATAAATAAATAAAATCCATAAAAAAAAAAAAGAATCAAAAGCATCCCTTTTTTTCTCTATCAAAAATCTTTTTTTTAAAAAAGATTTTATTTATTTATTCGACAGAGATAGAGACAGCCAGCGAGAGAGGGAACACAAACAGGGGGAGTGGGAGAGGAAGAAGCAGGCTCCTAGCAGAGGAGCCTGATGCGGGGCTCGATCCCATAACGCCGGGATCACGCCCTGAGCCGAAGGCAGACGCTTAACCACTGTGCCACCCAGGCGCCCCTCTCTGTCAAAAATCTTAAGTATTCTTGAGCCCCTATGCCAAAGCACCCCCTCTTCCTAATTTCTCTACTGTGCTTCATGTCTTTTTAGTGTTGGTACCATACTCTGCTTTCGATTTCAGTTACCCATACACATCTTAAGACAGCTCGGTTTGATTGAATTGATCTTATTGGCAAATCACCATCTTTCATTGATCCAAGATGAAAAGACTTGTAAGTTAATACAAAATTGTTACACTTTTGATAACCCGTGCCCTAGGTGGAATGCCTTGGCCAATGACTTGTAACTGCTAAGTACCTGGAATGTACTGTTTTTCAAGTCCAGTTTTATTTTAAACTGTAAGCCTCTAGAGCTTTCACAATGCTTTCTGAAAGAAAAGTGAAACAGTGAGACGTGATTTCTACCAGTTGCATTAGTGACCAGTCAGAACAGACACGCAGCAACAAAAGAGAAAACAAGATTGCTACCTTTTTAACATCCCAGCAAATCACGATTCCTTAAGTGGATGCCACTCGTCAACGCCGCAATTTCCTCTGCAAATCATTATTCCACAGTTTGATAAACAGAGTTACTCACCCACCAGAAAGATACACAATAACTGATGAAAAGGACGACTCCCAGGACAGCAATACAGTCTGACCTTACTTACTCAATGAGAACAGAAGTGACTCTAACAACGAAAATGCACTTCGGAGGATTCTTCAGCTCCCACTTGTCCAAGTGAAGAAGAGCACAATGGATGTCATTTAAAATGACCCTGGGAGCTGAACTCAGATTGTTTATGTTATATGGAACCAGGCATTTAAAATGAGACTGTGAAGAGAGAAGGTTTCTTTCTTAACAAAATACCTTTCATAAAGTAAAGGACTTTGAAAGCTTAAATTAGAAGCTGACTTCGGTCCTGTGCTTTAATTATCAGCATCATAAAAACCAGGACATCCTCCCAAGCATACAATGTCAGAGTAATTCAAAATCCTGGTAAATTTTTGGCTTCCCAAGAAAAATAAATTAATTAAATTTTAAGGCTTAAATATGAGAAACCATAGCTAATCACAATTCCTGAAGAAGGAATCAGAGTCCAAAAACAGCATTTGGGGAGACTTTCCTTGACTGTACAACCAGATTTCACTATGCTCTGTTTTTTTAGTAGGCTCTATACTGGGGTACACACGGCTATTTTCAAACTCAGAATAAAAACTAGGCCATTCAGAAAAAGTTAGATGCCACAGATACTTGTCAAAAGCAGATACTTTTATACATGTTCTCATTCTAATGCTTAAAGAGTTGAAGGGGTTGTTACATGCTTAGGACTTGGTAATGAGAAAAGGACCTAAGCCTAGTACAGATGATGTCACAGAAAACCAAAACCATCTACTGCATGAAAAGATGCCCACGTTTTGGTTTCCTCCATGTTCTGCATCTTTGCAATTTTACTCAGATAGTGCCTCTAGCATTAACAGCAATTCCTATGTTTGAAAGTTAGTGTCAACAGATGCAAGATCTTTATTTTAAAAACTCCAGGGACACAGAGGACTTCCAGCATGAGGGCCTACAGCCTATAGTCTGGTGTGCAAGGGGGAGCATCAGGGAACAAAAGAAAGCACAACTTGTCTACGAAGTTATTGTTAAGACTTTTTCTTTTGAGACGATGGTGTTAAATTATGATCACGTCTTCATGAGTTGCTAAGGACAGCTAAGGGAACAAAGTGTCAGCACCTCGTTTTGACTGTTGAGGTTTTTGGAACTAATATAGCATTTTCATGCCAAAATAACAGAATTCTAGATCAAATTAGTCTCCGTCCTTTCCCTCTGGGCATGTACTCAGGTGTAGGCACCCTCAAACCTCTATGTGGGGTAAGATTTTAAAGCAAAAAAAAGTCCTGGTGGTAAAAACAAGTGTCACGACCACTCAGCATGAAGCATACAGCAGCTGAGGCACCAACCCAAGCAGGGGTGAGGGGCCAGGAAATACTACTCTGATTACTCCAGAGGTCTGGGGCAAAGCACACCCTATCTGCAACCTTGGGGGTGGTAAGGTGGGAGGAGGAATGATAACCAAAGAAATCCCCCTTACCACCACCCTGAATACTGTGCTACAGGAAGAAATTACTTCACCGTGGCAATCACAAAGGCAAAATGAGGGGAATCTCACCTCTCTAAAGGTTGACCAGTTGCTCTGCATTTGTCCTGGAATCCCAAGCCAGATTTGATTTCTCAGTTTTAATTCCCATTTATCCTTATCCAAATCTGTATTCATTAAAACCAGGTACAGGGCAGAAACTACATTAAATGTCACTTGCCCCACCAGACATTCTAGTAATCGGTGAAGTACATTTAAGACCATCGATCGGTGGTCTCCGTCCAGGCATCAAGGGCCTCAAATACCTTCCCCATGGCATCAGCAGCACCAAACTTGCACACGTGTTTACTCTACATGTGCATTCTGTTTTCTGCTTCCAAGTCTCTTGTCAGAAATTCTACGGGAGGATTACCAGTTTAATTTTTTAAAAGTCTATCATCCCTATAAATGTTAATACCATTTTTGTTAAGCCAAGCAGAACATAAAAATAATTTCAACCAAATGAATCATCATCTTATGGAGGAAAGAGAGGCACAAAGAGGAATAAGGTCTTTTTAAGCTATGAAAGTAGTGATTTTTATTTAATTCAAAAAAGGAAAAGTTCACCTTTCCATGAACAAGTTAATTCTGTTCTATACTAACTGTGACACTACAACCATTCATCCTTGTAAATACAACCATCCTTCGTACCACCATTCTTCCACTTACAAACCTAATAATAAGTTTAGACAAAAAATGAACTTTGGGGATTTTTACTTTAACATCTTGAAAATTACAGTTCAAAACAGGTGTTTTAGAAGGAGCTGATACAGTCACAGGGCTAAAGAGAAATATTTACATACTACTGCATAAGATATTATGAAGCATTTCATAATTCTATACCAAATTTATATTTAACAAAACAGTTAATTCATTAGGAAAAATTCTGCTAATATAAGAATATTATGTGTCTTGTATAGAATCTGCTCATGCATAAGATTCATACCTGTCTTCAAAAATAACTAAGGTAAATTAAATAAGTTACAATAACGTAAGATGAAGAGCAGCATCTAATATCCTGACGCCCAGTGGGAATAAGAAATTGCCTGTTATAATGGAAAGAGCTTAAACTTTGGAGGATCACAAATCTGTCAGCAATTACTGGTTCTATCACCTTGGACTATTGACCCTCTCCATCCATGAAATGAAGTTAATAATTTCTACCTCAAAGGGTTTTTATGAGGAGAAGTTGTGTGTGTGTATATATATATGCACACACACACCCCCTCTGGTAGGTAAGTTATATATACCCAAATATAGGCTTTTTATTGATACACAAATAAATGTTATTTATCTATAATATCTAAAAAATATGAATAGGACAACAGAAAATGTTACTTAACTCGATATCCATTCCACCCTCCTACCTCACTAACAGAATCTCAGTTTCTTTCAGGGAACTATTTTTCTCCGCATGGCTATGTGACATTGCAATTTCATGTTCAGGATTTGCTTAGGAAAGGGCAGGAGACTCAATTATAGCCCACAAATCATCAGGTGAAGTCTTCTGAGGGGTCTGGGGGTAAGTTTCCAATTCACATAGCTGGAATGTGTAAGACAGAACTGCTATAATTCTCTTATGATTCTGAGAATGAGCCTACGTGCTGAGGATGACAGGAACAAAAAAAAACGGGGGGGGATTGGGTCCTTGACAACATTATCAAATTACATAACTAATAAAACCTCACACCCATTTGGGGATATGTAATTATGCAAAGTATAGATTCTCTATTGTTTGAATCTCTTACGTGAATTTTCTATTACATGCATATTTTGATTGAGTAGACATTTGGAAGGCTTATATTTTGTGAGAATATGTAAACACATTTTATTATCTCAGTCTATAATTGCAAGCTATCAATATGATAATTTTCATGTATTTATGGAATAAAAATAACCAACACTTCTCGAATACTCACCGTAATTCATTTCTTACAACAAACCTATGAAATAGATACATCTCTTATCCCCATTTTACAGACATGTCAACTGAGGCCCAGAAAAGCCAAGTAACTTTTCCACACACACAGAACCATTAACATAGGGAGCCAAGATTAAGCTCTGGCAGAATGGCTCTCAAGCCCACTCTCATAATGTTAAGCAATACTGTCTATCAAATAAGTAGCATTAAAATAAATTTAGACCATCAGTAATATTAATTGCTGGCCAGAAACCTAAGACAATTTATTGTCCAATTAGACCCAATTATGAGAGCTAGTTTAATTATATCAAGACAGTTCTTCATCTGGTCACTACTGAAGACCATATGGCCAGATAAAAAACATAATATTAAAAGATTTAATCACATTTTTCTTAACTCAATAAACAACGTGCTCTTTAACAACTTTATGTTTTAGATCATTTATTCCCAATTCTTAAAATCTGAGTTTTTAAAAAGTGATTTTGATGCACAGTATGCCTGAGAACCTCCGCGTTAGATAATTACGTATTTGGCATTCACTTTTCAAACACAGAAGGACAGAGACCCTTTCCTTTAAGATCACATGTAAGCTTACAACAAACGCTAATCACATCACCAGGTTTGGGGCTGGGGGAGAAAGGCGGGTAATAACCTCCAAAAAATGTACGATTCAAATTATCATGGTAATTACATTTTCATAATTTGCCCATTTTCTAAATCACAAAAGTCATGATTCAACAGTTTTTTCACCTTACCAAAAAGAAAATGTCGGTCTTGATTTTCAGTAAACACAGTCCAATTAACTGACCACTGACAATCCAACTCAAGACATCCCACTGCTCCAGGGGTCGCCCCAAGGAGAAGCAAAGAGGGGTTTCTTCTTACTACATGGGGTCCAAGGCTCAGTCAACAACCCCCTGCAGGGGGCTGGGGGGAAGGAATAATGCCCAGCCCTACCAACACCATAGCATATAATGAAATTTTCTATTTTGCAAAAAGCTTTGAACTTTTTCCTCCCAGAGACGGATAGATAGAACACGTGCATTCCTGAAAGTGACGTGAAAACAACAGGAAGCACCTCTGTGCACTGTGTCTACACAGGTCATTAAAAGCCTCTGTAAAGAAGAAAACACCCATCCCCTCAGAGGCTTAATCTTAACAGCAAAACACAGATTTTAACTAACTCCAAAAGCAGATTAGGTAACTAGGTAACTAGGTCATGGTCGTGACTAAGCCCTTTCGGACGCCCAAGTGCACAGATATCCTAGGGGTCCCGCCGGGGGGAGGGGGTGTAGAGGGTGGAGACTCCGAGGTATAATGAATAAAACGTATCATAAATATATTGCTAAGGAACTGTAATAAGAACATCTGACGAAAAGTGGTAGAGAAAATGGTATAAAAACGATCATACTGCAGAATTCACCTGTGTGTTACCAAAAAATGAAAAGTCAGGTTTTAAGTGAGGTACGTGTCTTTTCTTTCCTAAATGCATCTTTGCTTTTACTGAAAACACCACATAAACGTTCCACAGTACTTCACTTATAGTACTCTATCTCTACAGTAATTAAACGAATTAATACAAGCGTTTCTACAGTTGGCACTACCCACTCCTGCAGCCGGCCCCATAGGCACAGGACGCTGATCTGACTGCTGCAAAGGCCAATACTACTGTAAGATAAGAACGTAGCTTTAAATGTTATTATTAAAACTCTTTTTTGCATGTGCTATTTTAAGGGATAAAAATAAAAGACTTCTTTTTTCTTTTAAGATTTTATTTATTTGTTTGACAGAAAGAGACAGCAAGAGAGGGAACACAAGCAAGGGGAGTATGAGAGGGAGAAGCAGGCTTCCCGCCGAGCAGGGAGCCCAATGCGGGGCTCGATCCCAGGACCCCCGCATCATGACCTGAGCTGAAGGCAGACGCTTAATGACTGAGCCACCCAGGCGCCCCAAGAAAAGATTTCTAAAACAAGATACTTCCAGGATTTTTTAAAAATGTATTTTAGGATAAAATTTAACTTTTCTGACTATTTATCATCACTTCCCCTATTAACTAGTTCAGAACGATCGCTACACAGGAAACTAATAACAGCGCAAAAGCTGCGAGTACAGTGGCCCACTCAAAAACACATGAGGTTAATGGGATGTTGTTGAGCTTGAGAGGATCGCTGGTTCATGCGCAGGAGAGGAAAAGGACATCAACGAAGTGTGAGTATCAACATCTATAACATTTCTATTACACTGTGTACTGAGTTACTGTGTGTTCTGAAAATGAAATATTCATCTACTAAGTTTTTTTAAAAACAATGTCAATACAGAGAAGCACTCATTTTAAAACAATGATAAAGAAAATGGGAGATGGGCATTAAGGAGTGCACTTGTTGTAATGAGCACTTGGGTGTCGTATGTAAGTGATGAACCACTAAATTCTATTCCCGAAACTAATATTATACTATATGTTAACTAACTGGAATTTAAACAAAAACTTGAAATATGAAAAAATAAATAAAAATAAATAATGATAAAGAATTGAGACTCTTGGGGCGCCTGGGTGGCTCAGTCATTGCGTGTCTGCCTTCGGCGCAGGGTGTGATCCTGGCGTTCTGGGATCGAGCCCCATGTCAGGCTCCTCCGCTGGGAGCCTGCTTCTTCCTCTCCCACTCCCCTGCTGTGTTCCCTCTCTCGCTGGCTGTCTCTCTCTCTCTCTCTCTGTCAAATAAATAAATAAAATCTTAAAAAAAAAAAAAAAGAATTGAGACTCTTTAAAATTAAAATATTAAAGATGCATACATTATATATATGTATGTATATGAATGTTTGCTTGGGTGTAATGCATATGATTGCTACCACAAAATTTTAAATCACCAAGTCATTTCTGAAATACTTAAAAATGTTGAGAAAATTGTCCTTTGGCAGCATTTTCTTTTTACACTGATATGACTTAACATTAAACAACTGGTCTGGTCAGAATTTCAAACATTCAGGGGCGCCTGGGTGGCACAGCGGTTGAGTGTCTGCCTTCAGCTCAGGGCGTGATCCGGGCGTTATGGGATCGAGCCCCACATCAGGCTCTTCCGCTATGAGCCTGCTTCTTCCTCTCCCACTCCCCCTGCTTGTGTTCCCTCTCTCGCTGGCTGTCTCTATCTCTGTCGAATAAATAAATAAAATCTTAAAAAAAAAAAAAAAGAATTTCAAACATTCAGAGGTTAAATGCATCTAGAGAGCACTTCTCACAAATCATTAATTAACACAAGTATAGAGAGATGCAAACATTAGTTATGTGCTTTCACAACTTAATCTAATTTAAAATTTTTCAGTGGCCTTTAAAGTAGTACTAGCATTATTCCTTTAAACAATAAGATTAAAATAGGAAGACCAGAAACCAGCAGTTACAGCTGGACACTAAGCTATCAATATTTTACCAAGAAGCCTTGTACAATAGACTTGACATTACCATTTCCAGATTTATGCTCTAGCCATCTGTCCTCAGAATTGTGTGATGGGTGTGACTGTTGTAGGACCTAGCTAGCGAGCATCATTAGTTTACTAAAGGCACATGTTACGGAGTTCTATATCCAACAAAATATAATGGAGTTCTGTCCATTGGAGAACTACTAATAGCTAGTTAAGGAGGGAAACCAACTGTTTTCCATCCACTCTGCATTTTTCTCTCTGTGGGGTAATCAAATACGCCTGCTCTCTCACCTTTCCCTTCCACACTCCATCTGCAACCACCCTGAGCAAAACTCAAGTCCGTTATCTATGGTTCCTACAGAACAGAAGAGTTTTCAGAGGCAGTCAGTAACTGCCTTTAAGAAATTCACTGGACATGACAGTTAAATCAAAACTCACTCAATGGAAGTTAGCATTACAAATGTGAATAATGTTCTCCATTCTGATGATCACACTTTTATATTCAACCAGTCTTATAGTAATGTTTCCATTATTGGCAAATGAGACAGCCCTTGAAGAGGCTTTAATTCATCATGATTTTAAAATACTTTTATTAGGAATCAAAACCTTGTTCTACAATAAAGAAGAAAACTCGTCTCTCTGATAATTACACTGAAAAACCACAAATCATATTTAAAAGATTTTTAAAGAAATAGAAGATTTTAAAGAAAGAAAAGATAAAAATAAAAGTCATTTTATATTTTTTAAACCGTAGAGATTATTTTCATAAATAACAAAACTCTGAGGTCTAAGAATAAGACCATTATAATACTTAATAATTTAATAAGAGTCCTGCAGCTAAGGGGTGACAGAGCCCAGAGATGACCCACTCTGTTCCCAGATGCAGCAATTTGCAAGTTAAAGAACAGAGACACTGGAGCCAGACAGGGGAGAGCTGAACTCCAGCTCCAGAACTTGCTCCCTGTCTGACTTCAGGCAAATTAACCTCTCTGAACTTCAATTCCCTCAACTGTTAAAAGGATGCACTCAAATGTCAATTGCCCAATTCCCTTTCCTAACTTTTTTGTCTAATAGTATTGAAAATGAAATGCTTCAACTGACACAGACTTAATTACATTTACAGTGTGTATTATCTCCAAATAAAAATGTTAATACAGTCATCCAAAAAAACAAAGAATCACTCCTTAGTGTGATTAATAATTAATAGATATTCAAACTAAAACTCATCACCACTATTCCAAAGTTCTCCTCATACTACCTAAAATATATATTAAAACCTTTTTAATGCCAGTTAAATAGTATTTTATAAATAATATCTAAAGAATCACTTCATTTTCCTTCAAAAAAAAGAAAAACATTTATAGATTTCTCCTGAGTAAGCAAAGCCAGTAACACGACATGAACCAAATGCAAAAGAAGAAAAAACTTTATTCCATTAAGGTTTAAACACCAGCATATAGAAAATTGTAGAGAAATGCAAAATTATTCTATATAAAAATGGGGATTTGGGGAGGAGCTGATCTTATTACCACAATAAAACTTACAGAAGACATTTAAATTGGTTTTTATTTTTAAATATTTTTAAATTACGAGGGAGAAAATGACTCAAATTTGCAATGATTAAATATAATCATCAGTGAGTTGCTTTAAAAAGGTCAACACAAGTCAACATCACTAAATGCTACCACAACTTTTTTAAAAAGTTGATATGATCAGAAGAAATGGTGAAACTAAGGTCATCCATAGCTGTTTCAATGAGGATTAACTGGCCATTGGTTAAGCAAGCTTTTCCTTCCTACTCAAAAAGTAGTAACAATAGGTGAAATAATAAATATTTTCCACATCTTTACTAAAGATCTCACTAAAATAAAAACAGGAATAGGTGATATCAATGCCACAAATAGCTTTTTTACTTCCCTCAAAAAGAGACAAATAATAGGCTCAGATAAAAAGTTCTAAAGATAAGAAAACAAAGTAAAACACATGAATCTAATCCTGTTATAATTAAAGAATGTTCAGTTTTGGGGCATCTGGGTGGCTCAGTCAGTTGGGCATCTGCCTTCGGCTCAGGTCATGATCTCAGCGTCCTGGGATCGAGCCCCTGCTCAGTGCGGAGTCTGTTTCTCCTTATCCCTCTGCTTGTTGTCTCTTTCTTCCTCTCTCCCTCTCCCTCTCTCTCTGACAAATAAATAAGTAAAATCTTTAAAAAAAAAAAAAAAAAAGAACGTTCAGTTTTGAACAAGTTGCAGATTACTCTGCCAGTTATAGCCAAAATACTCAAAACTCTCTTCAAATTTCTACCGGAGTCATTTCATAAACGCAGTACCGTGAACTACGCTGGACTGCCTAGCAATATTTTTCTTCTTCTCACTGGTGAAGATGGGGTACAAAGAACGATTCAAGAAAATGTAAGATACGATCAACTGCTTGTGCTTCCATTCAAAACTCCAATAGCTTATTAAGTCCCGAGTTGTGAGGGGGCACAGAAATTTATTCTTACAACTAAATAAACATGAATTAAAACTGGCACTCCTCTTTAGATATGAAATCTGGGAATCTAATGATGGGTAACAACACAAAAATGGTTTTTAATTTTTCATCCTCGTGCCTCAGTGAGCAAACTGAGTTGTAAAGTTCAGCCCGCCACGTGGGGCGTAGGAGTTGTGGTTTGCTCCTCACGAGGTTAGGCTCAAGTTTAAAATGCTCCAGTAATATTTATGTCCTTAAAATTACTGAAAACTCCATGGAGCTTTCGTTTATATGGTTTAGCTCTACCAATATGGCCCATTTTAGAAATTAAAACCTAGAAAATGTTAAAACAGGACAAGCACACATTATCACAAGCACACTCAGGGCAATGACATCACCACATGCATGTGGTTTCTAGAAAAAGGCACCGTATGCTCTAGAGAGAATGAGAGTGAAAACACAAATAACATTTTAGCATGATTACGAAAACAGCTGTCACCCAAAGAACCCCTAAAAGGGTTCTGAGGACCCCAGATATGCCCAGACCACACGAAGAACCACAGAGCCTTGTTGCTCTTAAGCCACAAAAACTCAACTCTCCTGCATCGAGTGGCACAGCAGTAGACAGAGGAAGCACCTGTCGTCCCATTAACAGCAAAGTTTTTTAAAAAGTGTTTTAATTGATTAAAAATTCGGTAAAGATTTATTGAGAATGTTAAATTTCTTCTTGAGTGGCTAGAAAGATAATAATGATCAGTACAGAGGATGATATTAACAGATCGATGATGGTGATGATACGACCGGCTAACATTTATATCACACCTGGTACAGGCCAAACACTGTTCCAAGTCTTTTACGCACATAATTCACTTGGTGTCTACAGCCCTGTGAGGTAGCAGTAAGCACTGTAAATCCGCTACCATCAAACAGTCAGGAGGCTTCCTCTGCAGCACGAGGTAGCAACACTAGCAATAATTTTAAATGACAAAAGCAAAAATCTTCTGTATTTAGGAAATAAAGCAGATGATGCTCCAAAGAATAATAAACCAGAAGAACAGATGGAATTGAAACTTTTGTTGAAGAAAGCGGCGATTGATTCAATTAAGGATGCTAATGTCCCTGGTATAATTGAACCATCAAGTCAACTTTTTGGAACGCTGGCTTGGGAAATTACTCTCCTGTCTGATGTAGGAATTCAGATTTAGATCAACTCGATGTGCACCATTTACACAAGGTTAGCTATTCAGGTAAACAACAGTATCTGCTTTGGGGTTTTTTAAGTTACCTAAAGGAAGAATAATACAAGACTCCAGACTGAGTGAGAGTGCTCCTTCCGGTACGAAATGATCGGTCCTTGCATGAACCCGAGCAAACGAGAATTTCTACAAAGACAAAAACAGTTCCCAAACTGTGATAAACCTGAGTATGCGAACTGTGAATTACTAGAGCAAACAACCATTATAACTCTAAATGCCTTTTTTGGGGGGGGGGAGGGCTAGTGTGCGAGGAAATGGTACAGGGCGAGGGGGAGAGAGAATCTCAAGCTGACTCCGCACGGAGCGTGGAGACGGACATGAGGCTCAATCCCAGAACCCTGAGATGGTGACCTGAGCCAAAATCAAGAGTCTGACACTTAACCAACTGAGCCACCCAGGTGCCCCAATTAACTCTAAATGCCTTCAGTAAATTTTTGGATCTCTTGAGAATATTACTGCTGCTCTAAGTAAGAAAAACATATGTTTTACTAACAAAAGTAATCGATACAGGGATTTTTCAAAGAAAGAATGTGATCTGGAAAAAATGTAAGTTCAGATGAATTAATAAGTAGAAACTGACTAGCATCACATCTCATTATGATTTTGTTACCCTCCTGCTTGTCATCTCTTATACAAGACCTTAGAAAATTATTTTCTTTCTTAAAAAAAGAGAAAGAGACAAAATCTAACTACTAGTTGTTGTATTAATAGTAAGTGGTAATGAAGTTCTTTAAGCTAATGATGCAACGTAATGTAACATTTATTTGAGTGGCAGAATTCTTTAAATAATAGTTTATTTTATATTCTACTAATATCCCAAAGGAGTCACCTAAAGTTTTCTATCTTATTTAACGTTTTGTGAGGGCGCCTCATATCATATACTGGTATTAAAATTTCAGTGGTTTCAACCCCATAGTTAAAATCAGGAATTTCAAGGCTCTGTTATAGTTGTGGCTGGGAAGGAATTCACAAAGTCAGCCTCCACGCAGTTTCGGAATTGTATCTGTTTCATGCGTATACTTTTCATAAACCGCCATCAGTAAGTATAACTTTTAACAAGGGGTGCTTCCTTGTTTAAAGAGGAGCTGTGTCACCTCCTGGGGGGCGGGGGGGGGGGTGCTGTGAGATCAAGGAGGCATCTGTTTTCCAGTTAGGTCAAGCTTGAAATTTACAGTTTGGAATGAGAGTTTTATTATAAGACATTTCCTTTGTACTTTTATTTTGCTAGGTCACCAATGAGCCTCTAACACATCCTATAAATGTTATCATTATAGATTAATATATAATAATTTAGGTACTTAATTTTTCTGCCTATTTATTTATTATGCTTATAGTTAGGTTCTCTTTTCTATGAATTTCATCTCAGGATACCAAAAGGAAAAGTTACAGAATAGTTATTATAAAAAGGGGATACTGGGTCTGAGAGTTAAAAACTACTACTTTAAATAATAAAAAAATCATGTGTTCCTAAAGATCTCAATTATGTCAGACCTTCCTAGATTCCTCCCTCAAATTCACTGTTGCATTAATAGACACAACCGTTCTTCCAAGCTTCTGACCAGATCATCATCAGATCAAAATGTCTGTTCATAATTCCCATGTGTCCTCCAGGTCCTTGAGAACACAATACAGCACGATCACTAACCAGTGACCCCAGTATGCGGAGGAGACTGGAAGTCCTCAGCATTGTCCAAGAATCAAACATGCATGCAAAATTCAATATTCTGTAACTCCAAAACAGGGACCTACCCTATTTGGGTTGGGTGAAAAGATAGTGTAATGTGGCTACAAGCTCATAAAATTAGGCTTGGAGACTTTCTTTCCTCAAACGAGAAGTGAGGGAGTTAAGTCCAATTGGCTACAAGACCTTTTTTGAGCTTTATTAAACTATGACTCTATGAATAAAGTATTTATGCCAGTGCTACCTTTAGACACAGAATAACAACCCCTATCTACTTCTGAACCTAGAGGATCCCTCTCCCCTCCTGTCAGGACAAATATTCGCTCACAACAGAAGAGTGATAAGCCTAGAGGATCACTGTGAACTTTGGAATAAAACATTTTCAAAGACTATCGGCAACCAAGAACCAAGTTCCTAGACAACCCATTCAGAGCCATCAGCCATTCTGGTACCACTGATGCTAATAATTTTATCCAGAACAGGATCCACAAGACTCCTTATACGTGAACATGTTCATAAAAATGAAAGAGACTACTTAAATGTATTTTTAAAGAAACAAAATTCTGAGATGGCACAAATTCTTAACAAATCAAATTCAACATCTCAGAATATTTATTTTATGAAATCTCATATATACTCTCCAACAGACTTTAAACCCTTAGGACATAGACACTAGTAGGTTTTTTCTTTTTCCCTTAAAATAGGCTTTAATGAAAAACTTTGGTAGACAAGAGACGTGATTTTGGATTCCATCTTCTACTCTTAGACACAAAGGGCACACTCCACGTAATTCAGTGCAATCTGAAATCCCAGGCCTGACTCAAGAACTCAAACTTAAGACCTCCTAACTTAAAGGAGCAATGCTTTTCAACCACGGCTGAGCATCATGGCACTTATAAAAAGATCAGGTATTTGGGTCATTCCCAGCAGGTTCTGAATGAGTACAGGCCAAGGACAGTGTTAGGCAGCTTCCTTTTCCACTAACTCAGAATCTGCAAAGAGCAAGCTAGGAAATAAGCGTTGCTTTTTCAAGCTCTACAGGTGATTTTCATGCATAGTCTTGAATAAATAAGAACCAGTATTAAAGATGTTTGACAAGAGTAAAAGGTAAGGCCTCCCTGCCAAATCTCAATCAATTAATTTCAACGAAGAGTCCTTGATAAAATAAATAAATAAATATATATATATATGGCAAAAGACACTCTAAATACACAAGCTGGCTGAGGAGCTACAGAGGACCAGAGCTACGGACCCAGAACAAGACAGTACTGCTTGCTTGCCTCTGGCCTCTCTTCCTTACCCCAATTCTACCATCCCTACCCTCAGAGAGGTGTTTGGTTTGTTTGCTCGTCTAACTTTATCTCAACAGCAGTGTTCTCATTTGTTTCAGCTTTTAAGAGTTTGTAATAGCAAAATCAGAGCATCTCTAAAAATGAGTTCAAGTCAAGTGCAGTCATCCACAGACACACACTGCATTCACTACTTTACATTTTAGGGCAAGACATCTTTGAAGACAGCTATCTGACAAGAAGCTGGGGGGTGGGGGAGAAGAAACAGACAAAAGCATCTTCCAGACCATATAAAATTGGAGGTAACCAGATGGTGCTGGTTTCCATTTCACCCTACTCTCTACCCCCAACTTTGCAGGTCACCCCCTGACTGCACTAATCAGAACTCTATTGAAGGAGACGGCCGTGTGCATTTATTGGAAACCAAAGAAATCACTACAGAAACAGTCTCCAAAACCCAAAGATAATCCTGTAAGCTGACCAGTGTCAAGATCTGAATACTAAAACACACAAATCCAAATTTAGATACCTCTATGATAATTTTAGTTACAGCAGAACATGTTACTGTACAGCTTCTCTACATCTAATGCATAAAAATGAAAGGAAATCTACTTTTCAACATCATACTCCCACTAAAACAACTCGCAATCAATTAACGTTGTCAGCAGCAAAACTCAATTTTCTCCCCTGCATGTGGAGGTGAACGCACAGAACAGATTGATAATTCCCGTGGCGAGTGTGGCTAAGTGTCCCTAAGCAACCTTGCTCCATCATCTTCTCTGACAAAACCAGGGAAAGAGTTTGAACTGCAGGCTGATGGAGCTCTGAATACTAATGACAAGGCAAGGAGGAATGCTTCATTACTGACTTTGGAGAGAAAAACGAGAGCAGCTTCTAGCTGTAAATAAATTCTAATTCGACTTAGCGTGCAGCTCATATCACTGAACCCAAGCCTGAAGAAGAAGTTCCTCCAGTGACTGGCCATTCATGTGAGCTGCGCTCATTAATACACCTGTACTTTTCGGTTAGCAAATGATTCGTGTGTGTGTTTTCTGGAAATTACTTGGAGGAAAAACCTTCCAAACATGTCCATTTATTTGCCGTGGAATTTGTTTAATCCTCTTAGGAGCATTTAGACTGACAACATTCTTAAATTAGCACCTTTGCCCAAGAGACCTTTCTAGTCACATGCACTGAACTATATGACAACCCAGAATCAAAATTAAAAACATTTCCACGGCTGGCGATGCTGCTGAACACCAAAGAGCACAGCAGAATGAATCCAATTTGCGTGAGAATCAAGGCTGTTTCTCTTCTCACACCCTGTTCCTTCTCTGCCCAAAGCCATCACTGTTTTATAAGATCAGCCCTTTGACTCATCTGACTCCTCTTCCCTGTCTGTAAAACAGGAATGAGAAATAATTTTTCCCAATAAAAACTCCATATAGAACTACCAGGAAAATAATATATTTCTATTTATACGTATATTTTTAAGTTTTTAGTATCAGAGTATTATGCTGTTCAGAGATATAAATCATTTATTTAATGTGTCAACTGATACCAGAATAAACTTTTTTAAAAATATAACA